>NC_091303.1:43967087-44297087 GCF_038502225.1 Cherax quadricarinatus | reverse complement strand
GTTTATGTGGTCAGTGTGCACGGTATAAAAAAAATCCTGCAGCACACAGTGCGTAATGAGAAAAAAAAACTTTGACCGTGTTTTTGGATTAAAACAGCGGCTTTGCACTATATTTTCGTATGGTATTTATTGTTGTATTCTAGTTTTCCTGGTCTCATTTTATAGAATGGAAGACATATTACAGAAACTGAGATGATTTTGACTGGTTTTGCAATGAAAAGTACCTTGAAATTGAGCTCAAAGTGGCAGAAATGTTTGATTTTTACCACAGTTTAAAAGTAAACAAATCATGCCAAGCATCCAATACACGTCAACTGGTGAATCTAATATTCTTTCACAAGTGTGCTGATATTATTTATACCATTTCTACACTAATGCAGTAGTCTGCATAACAGTAAATCTTCTATTTTTTATAAGAATAAAAATTCAAAGTGGAAAGCAAAAGAAATATGAGAGGGGCCTGGAGATGTGACTAACGAACAGAGAACTTGTTATTTTAGTGCCAGGAATATCTTTCCTGTTCATTCTGGACCCTATTCAGAAATTGGCATCTTTTGAAATTTGTGTGAAATTGGCAAAATTGCCAAATTCTGACCACTTGACTGGATAGTTGAAATCAGTAAATGGGTGGTTTCTTGTACTCATTCGAAAGAAAAAATGGAGTTCTAGCGAAATAGTTATGATTTTTGTTTACTAGTACACTGGAATAGGCCGAAAATAGGGTTCAAAGTGGGCAAAATCGCCAATGTGTAAACATTGCCGAGACCGCTAACTTCACAAGAGCATAATTCCCTAAGTTTTCCATCAACTTTCATACTTTTGGTGTCATTATGATCAGGAAAAGATTCTCTATCTTTTCATAAAAAAAATTTTTTTTTTTTTTAAATTTGGGGACCCTGAGAATAAGTCTCAGAGAGGGCCTGAGGACCCTGAAAGGGTTAAATGTCGACGAAGAAAGGTAAGCAGTAATTTCATGCACTGGCTAGGGAGGTATACCATCTCTTAGGAGTGAAGAAGAACAGGATGTGAGTGTGGGGGAGGTGCGTGAGGCATTACGTAGAATGAAAGTGGGTAAAGCAGCTGGAACTGACGGGATCATGACAGAAATGTTAAAAGCAGGGGGGATATAGTGTTGGAGTGGTTGGTATTTTTGTTTAATAAATGTATGATATGTTGTGTATCTTTATATGTATATGCTTCTAAACTGATGTATTCTGAGCACCTCTGCAAAAACAGTGATAATGTGTGAGTGTGGTGAAAGTGTTGAATGATGATGAAAGTATTTTCTTTTTGGGGATTTTCTTTCTTTTTTAGGGTCACCCTGCCTTGGTGGGAGACAGCCGACTTGTTGAAAAAAAAAAAAAAATGTATGAAAGAGGGGAAGGTACCTAGGGATTGGCAGAGAGCATGTATAGTCCTTTCATATAAAGGGAAGGGGGACAACAGAGATTGTAAAAATTATAGAGGAATAAGTTTACTGAGTATATCAGGAAAAGTGTATGGTAGGGTTATAATTGAAAGAATTAGAGGTAAGACAGAATGTAGGATTGTGGATGAGCAAGGAGGTTTCAGAGTGGGTAAGGGATGTGTAGATCAAGTGTTTACATTGAAGTATATATGTGAACAGTATTTAGATAAAGGTAGGGAAGTTTTTATTGAAGTTATAGATTTAGAAAAGGCATATGATAGAGTGGATAGGGGAGCAATGTGGTAGATGTTGCAAGTATATGGAATAGGTGATAAGTTACTAAATGCTGTAAAGAGTTTTTATGAAGATAGTGAGGCTCAGGTTAGGGTGTGTAGAAGAGAGGAAGACTACTTCCCAGTAAAAGTAGGTCTTAGACAGGGATGTGTAATGTCACCATGGTTGTTTAATATATTTATAGATGGGGTTGTAAAAGAAGTAAATGCTAGGGTGTTCGGGAGAGGGGTGGGATTAAATTATGGGGAATCAAATACAAAATGGGAATTGACACAGTTGCTTTTTGCTGATGATACTGTGCTCATGGAAGATTCTAAAGAAAAATTGCAAAGGTTAGTGGATGAGTTTGGGAGTGTGTGTAAAGGCAGAAAATTGAAAGTGAACATAGAAAAGAGTAAGGTGATGAGGGCATCAAATGATTTAGATAAGGAAAAATTGGATATCAAATTGGGGATGAGGAGTATGGAAGAAGTGAATGTTTTCACATACTTGGGAGTTGACGTGTCGGCGGATGGATTTATGAAGGATGAGGTTAATCACAGAATTGATGAGGGAAAAAAGGTGAGTGGTGTGTTGAGGTATATGTAGACAAAAAAAAATGTTATCTATGGAGGCAAAGAAGGCAATGTATGAAAGTATAGTAGTACCAACACTCTTATATGGGTGTGAAGCTTGGGTTGTGAATGCAGCAGCGAGGAGGCGGTTGGAGGCAGTGGAGATGTCCTGTCTAAGGGCAATGTGTGGTGTAAACATTATGCAGAAAATTCAGTGTGTGGAAATTAGGAGAAGGTGTGGAGTTAATAAAAGTATTAGTCACAGGGCTGAAGAGGGGTTGTTGAGGTGGTTTGGTCAGAGAGAATGGATCAAAGTAGAATGACATGGAGAGCATATAAACCTGAAGGGAAGGAAGGTGGGGTAGTGGTCGTCCTCGAAAAGGTTGGAAGGAACGGGTAAGGGAGGTTTTGTGGGCGAGGGGCTTGGACTTCCAGCAGGCATGCATGAGTGTGTTCGATAGAGTGAATGGAGATGAATGGTATTTGGGGCCTGACGATCTGTTGGAGCATGAGCAGGGTAATATTTAGTAAAGGGATTCAGGGAAACCAGTTATTTTTATACAGCCGGACTTGAGTCCTGGAAATGGGAAGTACAATGCCTGCACTCTAAAGGAGGTGTTCAGGATATTAGCGGTTTGGAGGGATATGTTGTGTATGTTTATACATATATGCTTCTAAGCTGTTGTGTTCTGAGCACCTCTGCAAAAACAGTGATTATATGTGAGTGAGGTGAAAGTGTTGAATGATGATGAAAATATTTTCTTTTTGGGGATTTTCTTTCTCTTTGGGTCACCCTGCCTCGGTGGGAGACGGCCGACTTGTTAAAAAAAAAAAATCATCATCATCCCTGATTTGGCTATCAGTTCTAGGAATTATTAAGATATTTAAGTGCCAATACAATTGCAAAGTCATGAAAAACACATCGGTGCAAAGAATGACAATTCTAAGACTGGCATGGGATGAAGTGCCTGGGTCATCAATAAATGTAAGCAGGGGTCAGTTATGCTTTGTGTGGTGAATAATTTCTGGAATTTTCCTCTGTAAGGAGTAAAGTCAAGGAAATTGTAACTTGGACAAAGACAGAGAGAAATGTGAGGGGTCTTGAAGATATGCATATATGTAGATGTAAATGAACTATGTATTACAAGAGGAAAACATAGGAATAAGTGCAGTATTCAATTCCCAGTTAAAAGAGGAACAGAGAACAGAGAATAAGGTAGAAGAAACTGGAGATGAAGTTAATCTTGCAACAGTTACACAAGCAATTCCATGTTATTGGTAATTATGAAAGGATTTTTTCACTGAAAACAATCCTGACACATCTAAGAGCATTGCTCTGAAGCAGATTCTGGAGCAGCTAATGATGCCTTATCACCGAGTCTATCAAGTATTGCTGGGTATAATAGACCAGACATGAATTACACAATAATTCAGAATAACTACTGACAACTCTGCATCCACATCAACACAAGAAACACAGTCGTCCAACTGAGCCCAGTAGATCAACATTATCTCTCCCCACACACACAAATGTCAACGAGCAATGTAAAAACAAAAGAATAGAGGAGCACTGCAGAAGGCCTACTGGCCTTTGCTAGGCAAATCCTCCTCAAGCTCAATTCTTCTAATTCACATAATTCTCTAATCTACTTTTAAAGCTACCCAAAGCGTTACCTTCAATGACTCTACTTGTCAGATCAACAACCAGGATGCAAGATAAAAACTGCAGCAATTTTTATCTAGTAAAATGTAAAAAAATAAGGTCAGGAAAAAATGAAAGTGTCTGGAACATATTTCTGTTTTTCCCACGTGATTTTCACTTAACATATGCAATTTATCACAAGACACTAACTTTCAGAACCGCGGCACATACTTTATGAGGGGGGTTTACTCAAAATCACATTAAATAGTTTACTAGCACTTATAAACACAGGTTTAGCCATCTCAAATGAAGGTGAGGGACACTACAAGTGAGAAGACAAAATATATATTTTCTTAACCCACAGGCTATCTCCCACTGGTGTAAAAAAAAAAAATAATCACCATCATTCATTCAATGGCCGTCTTGCCAGAAATGCGCAGAATCATAATTAAAACAACTTCCTGAACTGCTATTCTAAAATGCATGATTAAAATTTTGATGCTATGCTAGAGTGCATTACCCAGCATTTTGTAATGCATTTCAATGCACCTTGTAAAGGTAACATATTTTTACATACTTTTACGTAATTCTGCTTAGTTTTGCATCGCAGGACCATCTAGCCTATACCTGTGCCCTCTTTCTCTATGTACAGTTTCCAAGTTAATACGTATTTGAGTGATACTTAAAATAACTTCTACATCAAAATATAATTAAACAACAAACCTGTGAAGTAAGACACTGAGTCTTCTGGGCCAGTGCCTTAACAGTTTTGAGGTTCTTCTGGTGCCGAGGCCCATGTGAACGAGAACGAGATCGACTATGGCGGGTCTTCCGCAGACGACTGAAAAGCACAGTATAACATTTATATTAATAAGCCAGAGTCACTGAATTAAACAAGTGTCAATTTAATAACAGAACAGCTGCTAATACCAAAGTTAAGCTACTTTAACCTAGCACAGTGAGAAAATGTTGATAAATATTGTTTTAATAAGAATACTACCATAGTGCTAAAGTATATATGTCTGTAGCTTCTAAAATATGAGAGAGAGAGAGAGAGAGAGAATTTTAAATAGCTTAAACTAACAATTTTTCTGCAAATAATTATACAATTTCCAGGAAAATTATCTTTTAGACCTTATTAAACAAATATTTATAAACTCAAATGACAAACTTTTACACAAAGTTTATGAAGTAAAAAACAAATTGAACCCATTTAATATGTACACTGTGGTTATATATCTATCAGTTTTAAATGTTGGCAAGTTCAGACATGCTAGTGTGTTGCAACATTATATTGTACACTGCAGTGATAAGATAACCATGCAAAATGCAACATCATACATCAACAACTGGGTCATATTTACAGTAACTGGTCTTATATACAGGGTAAACTTGTCATAACATCTACTACACTTGCTAATAATTCTAAATTTCTTCTCAAAATTTTTGGCATTTATACTGAACATAAGAATGTGCCCTTTAAGCAAAATGTATGTAGCAGTAAATGAAGCAAAATTATAATAAAGACAAATAGTATACAAATTTGGCAATACATGTATGCACAGCAATATACTGAGGGATGGCTTGGTCTGACTCAGTGTAGCTACTTGTCCGTTCTTAAAGACAAATATAAGAACTGGAGAAATATCATAAATAAGGGAATAATCTTACATTTAACAAGCAAAAAAGAGATAAAACTGCATCAATGAACATTGTAACACTTGAGGAATTCATTAAGTTTCAAGCATTTACTTTGATATACAATACTTTACTACTATAATTGTGAAGTATACAGTGATTAAAACAATAGTGTATAATACACCTTAAAATAGGATGACATGCATCAATTTTAATACTGCACAGTGTTAGGTGAAGTGCTCTATGATAAGCAATCTCAACCTCATCTACCCAATTAGATCTTTCCTTTACATAAAAGCTAGAAAGCATATCACCTATTCACAAAGAATAAATTTTAATGTAAAAAGTGTTAACACTTAAATAATAAGATTGAAAAGTAACAAACTTACTTAAAGATTAATGAGTCAAAACAAGTTTATGTTGTGTGACACACTTGCAAGTTTGTTCGTTTCTTCACTTCCACAACAGTATCTACCTGTCTGTGGTTATTTGTTAGGATTTATTGTGTCCAACATCTGTAACCCTTTTTTGGGGATTGAAACTTATCTCCACTACTTCCTAATCTTACACTAGTCTTCCATTTATTCACTATATTCACAGTGAAGGGTTTCATTCATGTACTGTACCTATAAATTATTACTGACTCTTTGTCATCAGTGAAGACTCTTGAATCACATAATGACTCTAACATCATCATCACTGGAGAAGCCTGGTATAGATACTCAAAAATCCAGGAAAAAGGAATTAATGTACAATTGTTATGGATTCCATCACATCTTGGAGTACTCATTCAAGATAAGTTTGTCAAAAAAAAAAAAAGAAGTGCCATGAAGGAAAATGTACAATATAATTTTGATGTGTCTGTGTCAAGCATTAGGAGAGAAGTAAATAATGAAACTGAATGTTAAGAATGCAGTTAGTAGAATAAGTAGATCTATTACTATAATACATATGTAAGTACGTTTATGGAGCAACTTGCAATGTGAACAGACTGACTTATGTTGTAGAATCCAGGCTTAAGCTTGGTTACAAGTACTTTCAACAATTTGGCAGACATAGAGATGATGATCAAACTAAATGCAAAGTACACAGCACATGGTCACTATCTTGAACACTATGTGCTTAACTGTCCACTTATTGAGGAATACAGAGATAGACAATATAATAACTTATGTGATATACCAAGCTATCTTATTAATGAAAATAAGATACCAGACACATTAACCCTTTCAGGGTCGAGAGGCCCTCTCCTAAACTTGATCTCAGCGTCGAAAATTTTTTGAAAAAATAAAAATTATTTTTTTCTCAAGAAATGATAGAGAATCTTTTCCCGGTCATAATGGCACCAAAAGTATGAAATTTGATGGAAAACTTACGGAATTATGCTCTGGCAAAGTCAGCGGTCTCAACGATGTTTACGCATCAACGATTTCACCCACTTTGAACCCTATTTTCGGCCAATTCCAATGGACCAGTCGACAAAAATCATAACTATTTTGCTAGAACTCCATTTGTTCTGTCGAATGAGTACAAGAAACCACCCATTTACCGATTTCAACTTTCCAATAATGTGGTTAGAAATTGGCAATTTTGCCAATTTCACACAAATTTCAAAAGATGCCAATTTCCAAATAGGGTCCAGAATAAACAAGACAGACATTCCTGGCACTAAAATAACATTTTCTCTGTTCATCCCCAGGCCCCTCTTACATTTCTTTTGCTTTCCATTTTGAATTTTTATTCTCACAAAAAATAGAAGATTTACTGTTATGCAGACTACTGCATTATTGTAGAAATGGTATAAATAATATCAGTGCACTTGTGAAAGAATATCAGACTCACCAGTTGGTGTGTATTGGACGCGTGGCATGATTTGTTTACTTTTGAACATTGGCAAAAATCAAACATTTCTGCTACTTTGAGCTCAATTTCAAGGTACTTTTCTTTGTGAAACCTATCAAAATCATCTCAATTTCTGTAATATGTCTTCCATTCTATAAAATGAGACCAGGAAAACGAGAATACAACCATAAATATCATACGAAAATACACTGTAAAGTCGCAGTTTTAAACAAAAAACACATTAGAATTTTTTTTTTCATTATGCACTGTGTGCTGCAGGATTTTTTTATACTGTGCACACTGACCACATAGACCCATTCTTTCATATGCAGGCCTACCAACTTTCTCTAGCTAGATCTGAAGGCGCTAGAATTTACACGTACTAGTACGGCACCAACCCTGGCGTACAAGCCATACTAGTACGACACCGACCCTGAAAGGGTTAATTGTGAATTTGCTTGCAACAAATAGGTCAACTGTAGATATAAATCCAGATGTACTGTAAACCCTTCTGGGGCCTAGTTCCATATGCTCTTGTGCTACCATCCACAGGATGAATATGGGGTGTACAGTACACTAGCCATGTTGGTGGCAAAATCTAATCTAATCTTTAGCACCTTCTCGTGGTCAGTTCCTAGCTGTGAGTCCTCAGCATGGTTCCAATTTAATTAAAAAACCTGAAATTTTTCAGTTAGAAAAAAGAAAAAGGCTCATGCAATGAGTAATCTTCAATGTGATACAGTGAAAAGAATGAAAAATAGGTCATTACAGCTAAATAAAACAGTGTACTAAATGTGTGGTTTGAAAAACAAAGAAAGGTGTTCCATTTGATAGCCTTATTATCATATTATAAAACAGTATGAGAGGCAGAAGGACTGACCACAAAACAAGTGCACATTTAGTTCTGGGTGGTTTAACTGGTTTACAATGCACAGTGCTGTTTAAAGAACTGTAAGGTAAAGCAAACCAGCAACACATGACAAAATACCTGAGCATTCCACTGCACCAATCAAATGATGAAGCTGCATTAACATCACATCAATCCTAACCAGTGGCAGCTCATTGTGCCAGTAGTACCTATATAGTGGACCCTCAACCAATGGTGGCATCGACTAATGGTGCTCTTTCGCGTCAAAAAATTGGCTCTACCAATGGCGAAAAAATCGTTCAAAAGGCTTTCGTTCCGAATGTGTCCATGCAGCCAGAGCACGGCCTGAGCAGGCCCAGCCACTCCAAGACACCACGTACAGCCAGTGGGCGAGTGTTTACAAGCCATTTCGGTCGATCCCACGTGTACCTGTGATGTATTTTGTATTATTCCAGTGTTTTTAGTGCTTGTAACCGCTAAATAAGCCACCATGGGCTTCTAGTGCCAAGCCTGTGGTAAAAAGGGTGAGAATTACAATGGAAATGAAGAAAGAGATCATTGAAAAATATGAAAGTGGAGTGCGCATGTCTGGGTTGGAAAGGCTATATAACAAACCCCATTCAACCAGAAAGAAAGGCAATCAAGGAAGCTGTTGTTGTGAAAGGTGCAAATATGTTTTCAAAACGGAGATCGCAAATAACTGAAGAGGTGGAGAGACTGTTGTTGGTGTGGATAAATGAAAAACAATTATCAGGAGATAGTGTTTCTCAGTCAATAATATGTGAAAAGGCAAGGTAGTTGCATGATGATCTCGTTAAGAAAATGCCTCCAAATAGTGATGATATTGATGAATCTAAGGCCAACAAAGGCTGGTTTGAGAGATTTAAGAATTGTAGTGGAATACACAGTGTGATAAGGCATGGTGAGGCTGCCAGTTCAGACAAAAAAGTGGCTGAAAAATATGTGCAGGACTTTAAGGAGTACATAGAGACTGAAAACTTAAAACCCCAACAAGGGTTTAATTGTGACGAACCAGGCCTGTTTTGGAAGAAAATGCAAACAGGACGTACATTACACAGGAGGAAAAAGCACTGCCAGGACACAAGCCTACGAAAGACAGGCTAACTCTAATGATTTGTAGTAATGCTAGTGGGGATTGCAAAGTGAAACCTCTTCTCGTGTATCACTGAAAATCCCAGTGTGTTCAAGAAAAACAGTGTTGTCAAGGCTAATTTGTGTGTGATGTGGAGCGCAAACAGTAAGGCATGGGTCACTAGGGACATTTTCTCTGATTGGTTCTATCATGTGTTTGGCCCCACTGTGAAAAATTACCTCCTGGAAAATAAATTGTCACTTAAGTGCATTCTGGTAATAGACAATACTCATGCTCATCCTCACGACTAGCAAGAGCAAATTGCGGGGGAGTTTAGCTTCATAAAAGTGAAATTTTTGCCTCCTAATACAACTCCTCTCCTCCAGCCCATGGACCAGCAGGTCATTTCAAACTTCAAAAAACTCTACACAAAAACAGTGTTTCAAACGTGCTTTGAAGTGACCTCAGACATTCAATTGACCCTAAGAGAATTATGGAAAGATCACTTCAATATCCTCAGTTGCATAAACCTTAAAGGTAAGGCTTGAGAGGGAGTGACTTGCAGGAATTTGAACTCTGCTTGGGGGGATTTTGAAGGGTTTGGGGCTAACCCTCAGGAGCCTATGCCAGTTGTGGAACCAAGAGTGTCACTGGAGAAGTCCATGGGGTTGGAGGTTTGTGGCGAGGGTGTGGAAGAGTTGGTGCAGAACGACGATGAAGAACTAACTGCTGCAGAGCTGCAAGAGCTCGAGGTGCAACAGCAACAGATCATAGCTCAGGAATGTGCTTCAGAGCAGGAGGAACAGACATGGAGGAAGTTGCCTTCATCAAGGTTTAACCCTCTTAGGGTTTCCGACGTACAGTACTACGTAGTACGGTTTATGCACCAGGGTTATTGACGTACTAGTACAAGTAAATTCTAGCGCCTTCAAATCTAGCGAAGGTGGTAGGCCTACATATGAAAGAATGGGTCTATGTGGTCAGTGTGCACAATATAAAAAAATAATCCTGCAGCACACAGTGCATAATGAGAAAAAAAACTTTGACCGTGTTTTTGGTTTAAGACAGCGACTTTGCAGTGTATTTTCGTATGGTATTTATGGTTGTATTCTAGATTTCCTGGTCTCATTTTATAGAATGGAAGACATATTACAGAAATTGAGATGGTTTTGATTGGTTTCACATTGAAAAGTACCTTGAAATTGAGCTCAAAGTAGCAGAAATGTTCAAAAGTAAACAAATCATGCCACGCGTCCAATACATGTCAACTGGTGAGTCTAATACAGTGGACCCCCGGTATTCGATGGCATCAGTATTCGATAAATCCGGTATTCGATGCATTTTAACGCAAAAAAATTTCCTTGGTATTCGATTGAAAACCCGGTATTCGATATGATTCGTACGAGACGTGTCCACGTGTGGCCTGAACTGCCCCGTGTGTGCCAGTGTTTACAAGCCAGCCAGTGTGCGCGCATCTAAGGATACATTCAGTACATTCCATATTATCACTGTGTTTGGTGCTTGTTTCTGCAAAATAAGTCACCATGGGCCCCAAGAGAGCTTCTAGTGCCAACCCTTCGAGAAAAAAGTCGCTAATGACTTATGAAATGAAGAAAGAGATAATTGCAAAATACGAAAGTGGAGTGCGTGTGTCGGAGCTGGTTAGGTTGTATAATAAACCCCAATCAACCATCTCTACTATAGTGACCAGGAAAACGGCAATCAAGGAAGCTGTTCTTGCAAAAGGTGCAACTGTGATTACGAAACAGCGACAGCAAGTGTTAGAAAATGTTGAGAGATTGTGTAAAGAAACACGCACAGTGATTCTACCCTCGCCGGGAATCGAACCCGGACACTCGCCATGTGAAGCGAGAGTTTAAGCCACCAGGCCATGGTTCTGTATACTTAAATGCATTCTTTCTTCATATATCGTATGATAAAGCTTGAAGAATGAATATAGAGCGTAATACTACTGCATATAGACCCCTTAAGTAAGTTTATTCAGGTGTACACAAATACAATTACATAGATTATAATTATAAATAGCACCATGTGTAGAGAACCTAGGATAACCCAAAAAAGTCAGTGATTTGCTTGTATTTCTATTAGGGTCCTTTTAATACCTTATTGTTATACTATGAAGGAGATAATAACCTATTCTACAGTAAAGGAGATATACTAGGAATAAGGTAAAAAGAGTTATTTACAATTACATGTGTGTTACCTAAAAAAATAATCATTCTCCTCCCTTTCTGTCGCTACATTCATTAGGTACCTTTTGGTTCTCTTTTTGAACTGGTTCATGCTATGACTGGCTTTGACATGTGCAGGCAGTCTGTTCCATTCCTTTATTGCTGTACAATAAAATGTGTTTGAAGCCTGGCCACTGACAGTGGGTACTACAAAATTGTGCTCTCTCCCCCTAATAGGTTTAGAGCTCCCCCATGATTATAATAATAATAATTATCTCCCCCTAGTACTATGATTGCTTTGACATAATTGGCAGCAAGATATTCTGGACACTGTTCATGAGCAATTTTATAAACTTGATTTAACTTCAAATTGTTTTACTCTGTCTTCAACATTCAGCATATCCAGGTGTTGTAATTCATCCTGGCCTTATCTGACATTTTTTTTGTAGGGTTATCCTAGGTAATTTACACTATATAAGATAGTTGTACTTGTGTGTACCCGTGACTTAATAAACTTAATTGAACTGTATATATCATTGCTTAGTTAATCTTAAGTTAATTTTAAGCTTGCCCATAATGCTCTGCATACAAGGGGCTTTTGGCATGTGCACCCAGTCACTATATTTCTTTGTACAACTATGTATCATGTCCAAATAAAAAATAAATAAATAAATAAATAAATTGTTATTGGTGTGGATAAATGAAAAACAGATAGCAGGAGATAGCATCTCTCAAGCGATCATTTGTGAAAAGGCTAGGCAGTTGCATGACGATTTGGTAAAGAAATTGCCTGCAACTAGTGGTGATGCGAGTGAATTTAAGGCCAGCAAAGGTTGGTTTGAAAGATTTAAGAATCGTAGTGGCATACATAGTGTGATTAGGCATGGTGAGGCTGCCAGTTCGGACCACAAAGCAGCTGAAAAATATGTGAAGGAATTCAAGGAGTACACAGACAGTGAAGACTTGAAACCTGAACAAGTGTTTAATTGCGACAAAACAGGCCTGTTTTGGAAGAAAATGCCAAGCAGGACCTACATTACTCAGGAGGAAAAAGCACTCCCAGGACATAAGCCTATGAAAGACAGGCTTACTCTTCTGATGTGTGCCAATGCTAGTGGTGATTGCAAAGTGAAGCCTTTATTAGTGTATCACTCAGAAACTCCCAGAGTGTTCAGGAAAAACAATGTCCTCAAGGCTAATTTGTGTGTGCTGTGGAGGGCAAACAGTAAGGCATGGGTCACTAGGGACTTTTTCTATGACTGGTTACACTAAGCATTTGCCCCCACTGTGAAAAATTACCTAACTGAAAAGAAATTAGACCTTAAGTGCCTCCTGGTATTAGACAATGCCCCTGGTCATCCTACAGACTTGGCAGAGTGACTTTCTGGGGGCATGAGCTTCATTAAGGTCAAGTTTTTGCCTCCTAATACCACTACTCTCCTGCAGCCCATGGACCAGCAGGTCATTGCAAACTTCAAAAAACTGTACACAAAAGCTGTTTCAAAAGTGCTTTATAGTGACCACAGAAACTCAACTGACTCTAAAAGAGTTTTGGAAGGATCACTTTAATATCCTCAATTGTATAAACCTTACAGGTAAGGCTTGGGAGGGAGTGACGAAGAGGACCTTGAACTCTGCTTGGAAAAATCTGTGGCCAGAATGTGTAGACAAAAGGGATTTTGAAGGGTTTGAGGCTAACCCTGGGAATCCTATGCCAGTTGAGGAATCCATTGTGGCATTGGGGAAGTCCTTGGGGTTGGAGGTTAGTGGGGAGGATGTGGAAGAGTTGGTGGAGGAGGACAGTGAAGAACTAACCACTGATGAGCTGATAGATCATCTTCAACAGCAAGAGGCCACACATGAGGAAACTGCTTCGGAGGAGGGGATAGAGAAATTGAAGAAGTTGCCTACTTCAATGATTAAGGAAATGTGTGCAATGTGGCTTAAAGTGCAAACCTTTTTTGATGACAATCACCCTAACACAGCTACTGCAAGCCATGCTGGTGACTATTACACTGACAATGTTGTGAAACACTTTAGGAATGTCATAAAGGAACGGGAGGTACAGGCCACTATGGACAGATATGTTGTGCGACAGAAATCCAGTGACTCTCAAGCTGGTCCTAGTGGCATTAAAAGAAGAAGGGAAGTAACCCCGGAAAAGGACTTGCTACCTCAAGTCATAATGGAAGGGGATTCCCCTTCTAAACACTAACACCTCTCCCCTCCTCCCATCCCATCAATCATCACCAGATCTTCATTAAAGATAAATGTCAATTATTTTATTGTTATTGTAATTATTCTATTGCATTAAACTTAATATTTCATGCAGTAAAAAAAATTTTTTTTCATACTTTTGGGTGTCTTGCACGGATTAATTTGATTTCCATTATTTCTTATGAGGAAAATTGATTCGGTTTTCGATGAGCTCTCAGGAACAAATTAATATCGAATACCAGGGGTCCACTGCATTCTTTCACAAGTGCACTGATATTATTTATACCATTTCTACACTAATGCAGTAGTCTGCATAACAGCAAATCTTATATTTTTTGTGAGAATAAAAATTCAAAATGGAAAGCAAAAGAAATGTAAGAGGGGCCTGGGGACGTGACTAATGAACAGAGGAAATGTTATTTTAGTGCCAGAAATGTCTGTCTTGTTTATTCTGGACCCTATTTGGAAATTGGCATCTTTTGAAATTTGTGTGAAATTGGCAAAATTGCCAATTTCTAACCACTTTATTGAATAGTTGAAATCGATAAATGGGTGGTTTCTTGTACTCATTCGATAGAAAAAAATGAAGTTCTAGCAAAATAGTTATGATTTTTGTCGACTAGTACACTGGAATTGGCTGAAAATAGTGCTTAAAGTGGACGAAATCGCCGATGTGTAAACATCGTTGAGACTGCTAACTTCGCGAGAGCATAATTCCGTACGTTTTCCATCAAATTTCACACTTCTTGTGTCATTATGATCGGGAAAAGATTCTCTATCATTTCATGAGAAATTTTTTTTCCGAAAAATTTTCGACCCCGAGAACAAGTACAGGAGAGGGCCTCTCGACTCCGAAAGGGTTAAGGAAATGTGTACAATGTTTACAAAGGTGCAAGTATTTATGGATAAATTTTATCCTGTCATAGCTGTTGCAAGCTGTATTGGCACCATGTACAATGACACTCGAGTGTGATTCTTCGCCTTCATCTGTACAGGGAGCATCTCTTTCTTTCTAGTTTACATCTTCTCTTTCTTTTTCTTAATGGAACGTGTCTTGAGCAGGCCTCAAGTGCCACTGTTAATTTTTTCTAGGCAAAGGTTTGGATCCGTGTTGTTTAGGATATCTTCCCAGCTTGTTTCATTAAAGACATGGGTGACTTGTTCCCATTGTATGTTTTTGTTACTGAAGTTGAATTTTGAGAAGACACCCTCATGACTGATCACATTTTGCTGATCAGAAGCCCTGTGCATACATGTCTGTACCTCTAATAAGTTGTGATCTGAGTGTATTGTCTTTGATACATTATATTACGTATCAGATCGTCGTTGTTAGTGAAGATGAGGTCCAGCGTATTTTCTGTCTTGTACGCTCTAATATTTGCTGGTTTAAAGTGAATTTGGTGCAGAGATTTAATAGCTCATGTCTGTATTTTCATCTGAGCTGCCTCCAGGGGTGATCTCTGCTAAAATACAATTTCCTACACTCCTCCATTTTAGGTGCCCTCATGGGGAAGGGGGTGGGAGATTTTCCAGACAGTGGCCAGTTTTGAAAAGCTGTTCCTGGAACTGCTGGGAAGTTGCATCCAGAGGCTTGTGTACAGCCACAATGACAAGGTTTTGGTTTTCAATCCTAACCGCCAAAACTTCAACTACTTCATTTGAAGTGTTTAGTAGTTCTGAGCAAATGAGCGACTCTGTGACGTACAAGCCAACCTCCCTCCCCCTTGTTGCGCCTGTTTAATCTGTCGCATCTGAACAGGTTATAATCTGGAATCTATATTTTGTTGTCAAAATGATCCTTTATGTAGGTCTCTGAAAGCTGCAAGCATTGCATTTGACTCTGTGAGCAGTCCCTTGATGTAAAGAATTTTGTTGTTTGTTGATGGCTTTTGACCCTGTATGTTTGCAAAGATAAATGTTATATTGATGGAATTTAGGGGGGGTTCATTTGCTGGCTTTAATATCTGTTGTTCTGGAGTAGGGGCCAATGACTGTGCCTCTGCTCAAGAAGTGTTTTAAGTTGGTGTAAGATTTCTGCTATTTCTTGCCAGACTTTTTCCCTTTCTGGCATTTAAAAAACCTTCTTCTCTGGAAAGGTTTTGGCTCCCTTCTTTTGTTTCCCATAGTCCAGCTGGTTTGTGTCTTCTTGTCCCCTTTAGATGATGTGCCTTGCATGATACGTTGCAGCATTTTCTTTCATGGACTGACAAGTGACACATTTCAGGGTGAAATAAGTTACAGGAAGGGGAGTAGCACCCTCCTGTTGTCATGTGGTTGCAGCATTTTTTGGGATGGTCGAAGGTGCATGTGGTGCTACTTGCTGCATAAGTCATTCCAAATTCTTTTCCTCCATTTATTATAACCTGCTCACATTTAGCCCAAGCCATGGTTCCAACGAATAAAAGAAATGCTTCTTGTTGTGTAAAGCACATACACCATACATTGTCCATGAAAGATAAGGTGGCTTCAAAGCCATCGGTAAACGAGTACGTTGCTAAGTGAGGAGAGGCTGTACGACACTGCTAATCATTGGAGTAGCATACGGCACTGCCATATACTACTCCAATATTAAGTACAGTGGTCCCTCAATTATCGTCCATAATCCGTTCCTGGAAGTGGGACTATTATCGAAATAGACGATTTTCGAATCAATTTTCCCCACAAGATTTAGTAAATACAATTAATCTGCTCCTGACACCCAGAAGTATTAAAACAAAAAAAATTTTTTACATGAAATATAGATGTAGTACATAAACAATACAATGGGACATGATGAATGAAACATTAACAGCATAACACTTACCTTTATTGGTGATTCTTCTTAGTGTATGGAAGACTGGAGGAGGAGAGAGATTGAATTACTGTTTGGAAGGGGAATCCCCTTCCATCAACACCTCAGGTACCAAGTGCTTTTCTGGGGTTACTTCTCTTCTCTGTTTCTTAATGCCACCAGGACCAGCTTGAGAGTCACTGGAGTCTTGCAAAAAAACTGTCCAGAGAGCTCTGTTTCTGGTGTCTCTTTAAAACTTCCCTAAAATGGGCCAAGACTTTGTCACTGTACATGTTGCCAACATGGTTTGCAACAGCCTTCTCAGGGTGATGTTTCTCCATAAATCTTTCCATCCTACCCCACATTTCAAAAATCTCCTCCTCTGCAGCAAGATTCTGAGCTGCACTCTGTTGCTCTTCCTGCTGAAGCTCTTGCAGCTCCTCAGTGGTGAGCTCTTCATTGTGGTCCTCCACCAGCTCTTCCATATCCTCCAAACTCACATTCAACCCCATGGAACTCCCCAGTGCCACAATAGAGTTCACAACTGACATAGGCTCATCAGGGGCCGCCTCAAACTCTTCAAAATCCCTCTTGTGGACACAATCTGGCCACAAGTTTCTCCAAGCATAGTTCAAAGTCCTGGTTGTCACTCCCTCCCAAGCCTTACCTATAAGGCTTATGCAATGGAGAATACTGAAGTGTTCTTTCCAAAAATCTCTTAGGGTCAAGTGAGTGTCTTAGGACACATTAAAGCACCTTTCAAACATTGCTTTGGTGTAGAGTATTTTAAAGTTTGAAATGACCTGCTGGTCCATGGGCTGGAGGAGAGGAATGGTATTAGGGGGCAAGAACTTTACTGTGGTGAACCCAAACTCCTTCAGAATTAGGTCATCCAAGCTTGGAGGATGAGCAGGTACATTGTCCATTACTAGGAGGCACTTGAGATCCAATTTCTTTTCCAGGAGGTAATTCTTCACACTAAAGCCAAACACTTCATTGAACCACTCGACAAAAATTTCCCTCGTGACCCATGCCTTATTATTAGATCTCCAAAACACACACAATTTACTCTTCATAACATTTTCTTGAACACTCTGGGATTTTCAGAATGGTACACTAGTAACGGCTTCACTTAGAAATACCCACTAGCATTAGCACAGAACATGAGCGTCAGCCTGTCTTTCATAGGCTTGTGTCCTGGCAGCTCCTTTTCTTCCTGAGTAATGTAGGTTTTCTTTGGCATTTTCTTCCAAAAGAGGCCTGTTTCGTCACAATTGAACACTTGTTCAGGTTTCAGTCCTTCAGCCTCTATGTACTCCTTGAATTCCTGCACATATTTTTCAGCCACTTTTTGGTCCGAATTGGCAGCCTCACCATGCCTTATCATACTGTGTATGCCAGTACGCTTCTTAAATGTCTCAAACCAGCCTTTGCTGGCCTTAAATTCACTCACATCACCACTAGTTGCAGGCAATTTCTTTACCAAATCGTCATGCAATTGCCTAGCCTTTTCACAAATAAGCGACGTCATAAGACCATCACCTGCTAATTGTTTCTCGTTTATCCACACCAATAATAACTTCTCAACATCTTCGAGTGCTGGTGATCTCATTTTTGTCAGCATATTTACCCCATCTGCAACAACAGCTTCCTTGATTTCCTTTTTCTTGGCTATGATGAAAGATATGGTTGTATGGGATTTGTTATACATCCTGGCCACTTCGCCCACACGTATGCCACTTTCATATTGTTCAATGATGTTTTTCTTAAATTCAATCATATTTCTCATCTTCTTTACCAAAGGCTTGGCACTATGAGCTTTTTTGGAGCCATGGTAGCTTATTTAGCACTTGCAAGCACTAAAATGAATGGAATATTATGAAAGATTTCATATGAACACGTGAGGGGACCGTTGCTCACTGGTAAACAATGGCACACTGGCTGGGAAGGGAGACCGAGGCAGCTCAGAGCCGTGAGTACGCGTCCAGGACGAAAGACGATTAGCGAGTTAACGGACCATTTGCGAGTCAATGTTTAGATGAAATAACGGGACTATTTCTGAAACGGACGACTTTCAGGCAGGACGATTATTGAGGGACCACTGTATATGGCACTGCCATATACTATTACAATGAACTGGAATGTCTGAAATTTACTTGCACAAGGGACAACAATGGTGAATACATAACAGCTAAATTCACGTCAAAAAATCTAAGAAAACCTATAACCATTGGAGCAGTCTACAGATTACCACATACAAACCAGACTGTCGCATTAGCCAGACCGTGGCTAACGTGACGGTCTGGAGTTTAGAGACACTCTGATCGAGGGTTCTATCCCTGCCCGTGGAATGATTTGTTTGCAATCGTGTCATTATTATTTCATGAGTCATACCACACACAAATACAGTAGACCATCATTTAGCATGTTTATTTGGCACGATTCGGGTATAGAACGATTGAAGAACTGCATCACAATTTTATGTAACACATTGTAAAATCAATTTAACATGATTCACGGGGGGGGTTGAGCGCGCAGTCTCCTGATCGCCCACGGTGGGTTACACCATTGAGTCAATGAGGGAGGCCTACCACCATTTCCCCACCACTCACACCACGCTCCCAGCCTCCAGTTCGGTTCATACGTGTGTAGGATGACAATACTCGGGAACCTCACTGTGTTTATTTACATTCATTGTACATATTTTCATTGCCATTTGTTAAATCTGCCAAACAATCATGGCACCCAGTAAGCATACAAGTGTTGCTGAAAGTGACAAGAAAAGGTTTAAGTGCTCAAGTCTAGGAATTGCGGAGAAAACTGAGATGTTAGATAAGCTTAAGAGTGGCTCACGTGTGGTGGATATAGTGAGGGCCTATGGCCTTAATGAAGCATCAGTCCATACAATTAAAAAGAACGAGGTGAATATACGAGCTCTTGTAATGAATAACTCAAGATGTCATCTCATGAAAAGAATGACACGAAGGTCCCAGCAAGAAAATAAAACAGAAAACTTGTTGCCTGAGTGGATCGAACAAATGACAAAGAAAGATGCACCACTTAATGTCCTCATAATTAGGTAAAAGGCCTACAGTTGTTTAAAGCAGTGAGTGATAAGGAAGGAAGGCCTGAAAAAGTGTGTGTTTAGCAAAGGCTGGTTCCACAACTTTAAGTTGCATAATAAGTTACATAATATTAAGTTTTCTGGTGAAAGTGCTTCAGCTGATCATACAGCAGCAAGTAATTTCTTTGCTGAATTGTAGGAAATTATTTCTGAGGGTGGGTATGAGCCACATCAAGTGTTTAATGCTGATGAGACAAGTGTTTTTTTGGAAAAAATGCCAATACGAACTTATATCAGTCAGAAAGAGAAGAGTGCACCGGGCTTCAAGACAGCAAAGGATCACTTCACCTTGCTCCTTTGCGGTAATGAGCCAGGTGATTTCAAGTGTATGCCCACGGTTATTTACCGCTCTAAGAATCCTCGTGCTTTGAAAGGTGTAGATAAAAACACCTTACCAGTAATTTAGAGGTCAAACCAGTCAGCATGGATGACAGAGGAAATATTTATTGACTGGTTTAAGCATCACTTTATTCCTGAAGTCAAGTTTTACCTACACAGCAAGAACATTGCATTCAAGGCTCTATCCATTCTTGATAATTCCCGTACTCATCCACAAGCTTTGCTGGATGTGACCCCCACATGTAAAAGTTGTATTTTTACCTCCAAATACAACATCTCTAATTCAACCACTGGATTGGGGAGTTATTAAGTCATTCAAGTGTAACTACACAAAAAAAGTTATGAAAAAGATAATTGCATTAATGGACCAAGCTTTTGAAATAAATTTAACATTGCAGATGTTATCAGCTATGCTAGAAGTGCATGGAATAAAGTGCCCCAATCAACACTAAATGCAGGCTGGGGAAAGTTATGGCCTCCTGTGGTTAATTCTTTCACTGGTTTCCCCTTGCTTGAGTCAGGTTCAGGAAATTGTTCAGCTGGCAAGGAGATAACCAGGTGATGGCTTTGAAGATATGAATGAAGATGATATGAATGAGCTCTTAGATGATGATGATGAAGACAGGAGTCCAGAGGAAATGTTGGCAGAGCTCGATACACAGATACAAAGGAGAGAGATAAAAGAAGAACATGAAGAAAAACAGTTAACATTGCAGCAGTTATGTGAGCATTTCTATGCTGCTGCTAAACTAGCAGACTTTTTCACTGAAGAGGACCCTGACAAATCTAGAAGCAGAGGCACCGCTAGAGTTGGTGTCACCCAGGGCGGAATCTCTGGTGTCACCCGGGGCAGCATCTTTGGTGTCACCCCCATGAAATTCAAGGGCGGGAGGATGGGGGGGTAAACTCCAGTTATGTCACTACTGCGTGACCAGTGACAAATGTTCAGCAATGAGAACTTTTAAGGGCCATAAACTGAACAGGAGAATACTTCTCAACTTTATTAATGATAAAATAAATAAGCATAGTAATATTGAGGAAACAAACTCAAATACCACTTTGAGTACAGGCAACAGATCGTACATTTATTCATCTTCAACAATGCCAAAAAAAAAAAAAATAAATAAACAAAAACTTTGCAATATCAGAGAAACACAAGGTCAGATTTGATCTTAAGTACAGGTAACATCTCAGTGAATCTTATTTTACATTTCCTTGCCTTCAATTATGCAAAATCATCTATCACATCATCAAAATCAATTATTTTCCCTATACTGTATAGGCTTATTTGTACTGTGTCAATATATAACAGGCTATATAGAAACGAAGGATTCTTCTCTTATGTTGGTGCAGCACTGTTTTCGGCATTAGTGTCACCTTCTTTAGAGGCTCTATGGTGTCACCTGGGGCAGCCCCCCCCCTTACGACGCCCCTGTCTAGAAGCAGTGCTTTGAAACGGGGGCTAGACCAGCTGATGATGCCTTACCATCAGCTGTATAATGTACTGCAGGGTAAAAGAGCCCAGAGATCCATTACAGAATTTATGCACACTCCAATACAACCATCGACTTCAGTACCAGGATCTCTACCATCCACTTGTCGACAACCAACAACCATCCACCTCAGCCTAGTAGGGCCACACCATCCATATCCACTCTCTCCACAATCATCCACATGCACCATTACCCACAATTTCAGGTAAGAAATACTATTATTTCTATTGCATTTGTAGTCTTAAGCAGTAATATATCACGACAATGAACTACAATTACACATTCACTTTTATTTTTGTAAGATCTGTTTAGTCTAAAAAAAAGCTGTTTGGATTTTTGGAGGCTCCCAGGAACGTAACCCTATTTTTCCCATAAGTTCTTCAGTCATCTAACACGATTTTACTGAACACGGCATTTTCAGGAATGTAACTACGTACCATGTTAAACAATGGTCTACTGTACTTACACTTTTAATGGTAACCTCAGAAACATGATAACTGACTCAGAGTTGAATAAACACCACCTGATACAGGAGACTTCAACATAAACCTCATCCAAGCAACTGACCCTCCAGTAGCTGATTTCACAAACACTATGAACAACTGCTTGCTACTGCCTTCTATAACTAAGTCAACAAGAATTTCTGAGAGAAGTGCCTCATTACTTGACCATATCTGGACTAATACGATATCTCCACTACAAGCAGGTATTATCACAGACAAGACTACAGACCACTACCCCATCTTTCTCATAACCAACTTATATGTAAATTGCCTCAAGACTCAAGAAAGATCTCATTTCGCCTGCATGACAAGTCATTAGTAAATAATTTAATACATGTATTAGTACTAGGTGACATTGACTGGCAGAGAGAGCTAGCTGACAGCAATAATATTGAAAAAGATGTCAAAACTTTTTTACAGAAAACCCAAAACCTCTATAACATGCACTCTCCGATCAAAACGAAGCAGATCACAGCAAAGAGACTAAACAGCTCATGGCTAACAAATATCTTCAAATCCATTGATAAAAAGCACCAACATGAAAAACTGTTCAGATAAGGCCTGATTACTAAAGAAATGACTAAACGATACACATCAATACTCAGAAACCTAATACAAAAATCAAAGCAAATGCATTACGAAAATAGATTTACTGAAATACGTACAAGGGAATATCTATTTCCTTTTAGTAGGCTATACAGGAAAAGGGGTTACTATCCCATTGTTCCTAGCATTTTAGTTAGCATTTTGAGTTAGTAGATGGGGAGATGGAGGTTTTGGGTAGATGGCGGGAATATTTTGAGGAACTTTTAAATGTCGACAAAGAAAGAAAGGCTGTAATTTCATGCACTGCCCAGGAAGGTATACCATCTTTTAGGAGTGAAGAAGAGCAGAATGCGAGTGTGGGGAAGGTGCGTGAGGCATTACATAGAATGAAAGGGGGTAAAGCAGCTGGAATTGATGGGATTATGACAGAAATGTTACAAGCAGGTGGGGGATATAGTGTAAGAGTGGATGGTATTTTTGTTTATTAAATGTATGAAAGAGGGGAAGGTGCCTAGGGATTAGAAGAGGGGATGTATAGTTCCTTCATATAAAGGGAAGGGGGCCAAAAGAGATTGTAAGAATTATAAAGGAATTAGTTTACCGAGTATACCGGGAAAAATGTACGGTAGGGTTATTATTGAAAGAATTAGAGGCAAGACAGAATGTAGGATTGCAGATGAGCAAGAGTAGGGGATGTGTAGATCAAGTGTTTAATTGAAGCATATATGTGAACAGTATTTAGATTAAGGTAAAGAAGTTTTCATTGCATTTATGGATTTAGAAAAGGCACATGATAGAGTGGATAGGGGAGCAATGTGGCAGATGTTGCAAGTACAGTGAACCCCCGCATACCGTTGGCATCACATAACGTTAAATCCGCACACCGATACATTTTATCGCTAAGATTTTGCCTCGCATACCGCTAAAAAACCCGCTCAACGCTATTCGTCCGAGACGTGTCTAATGTGCGGCCTGAGCCAGCCTCACATGTTCCGCCGGTGGCATTGTTTACCAGCCAGCCTCCGCGGTAACATCCAAGCATACAATTGAAACATTTCGTATTATTACAGTGTTTTTGGTGATTTTATCTGCAAAATAAGTGACCATGGGCCCCAAGAAAGCTTCTAGTGCCAACCCTACAGGAATAAGGGTGAGAATTACTATAGAGATGAAGAAAGAGATCATTGCTAAGTATGAAAGTGGAGTGCGTGTCTCCGAGCTGGCCAGGTTGTATAGTAAACCCCAATCAACCATCACTACTATTGTGTCCAAGAAAACGGCAATTAAGGAAGCTGTTCTTGCCAAAGGTTCAACTGTGTTTTCGAAACAGAGATCGCAAGTGATGGAAGATGTTGAGAGACTCTTATTGGTGTGGATAAATGAAAAACAGATAGCAGGAGATAGCATCTCTCAAGCGATCATAAGTGAAAAGCCTAGGATGTTGCATGAGGATTTAATTAAAAAAATGCCTGCAACTAGTGATGATGTGAGTGAATTTAAGGCCAGCAAAGGTTGGTTTGAGAGATTGAAGAAGCGTAGTGGCATACATAGTGTGATAAGGCATGGTGAGGCTGCCAGTTCAGACCACAAAGCAGCTGAAAAATATGTGCAGGAATTCAAGGAGTACATAGACAGTGAAGGACTGAAACCTGAACAAGTGTTTAATTGTGATGAAACAGGCTTGTTTTGGAAGAAAATGCCAAGCAGGACCTACATTACTCAGGAGGAAAAGGCACTCCCAGGACATAAGCCTATGAAAGACAGGCTTACTCTGTTGATGTGTTCCAATGCCAGTGGTGATTGCAAAGTGAAGCCTTTATTAGTGTATCACTCAGAAACTCCCAGAGCGTTCAGGCAAAAGAATATCCTCAAGGCTAATTTGTGTGTGCTGTCCAGGGCAAACAGTAAGGCATGGGTCACTAGGGACTTTTTCTATGACTGGTTACACCAAGCATTTGCCGCCAATGTGAAAAATTACCTAACCGAAAAGAAATTAGACCTTAAGTGTCTCCTGGTGTTAGACAATGCCCCTGGTCATCCTACAGACGTGGCAGAGCGACTTTATGGGGACATGAGCTTCATTAAGGTGAAGTTTTTGCCTCCTAATACCACTCCTCTCCTGCAGCCCATGGACCAGCAGGTTATTGCAAACTTCAAAAAACTGTACACAAAAGCTCAGTTTGAAAGGTGCTTTGTAGTGACCTCATTAACTCAATTGACTCTAAGAGAGTTTTGGAGAGAGCACTTTAATATCCTCAATTGTGTAAACCTTATAGGTAAGGCTTGGGAGGGAGTGACTAAGAGGACCTTGAACTCTGCTTGGAAGAAACTGTGGCCAGAATGTGTAGACCAAAGGTATTTTGAAGGGCTTGAGGCTAACCCTGGGAATCCAGTTGAGGAATCCATTGTGGCATTGGGGAAGTCCTTTGGGTTGGAGGTTAGTGGGGATGATGTGGAAGAGTTGGTGGAGGAGGACAATGAAGAACTAACCACTGATGAGCTGCTAGATCATCTTCATCAGCATGAGGCCAGACCTGAGGAAACTGCTTCGGAGGAGGGGAGAGAGAAATTGAAGAAGTTGCCTACTTCAAAGATTAAGGAAATGTGTGGAATGTGGCTTAAAGTGCAAACCTTTTTTGATGATAATCACCCTAACACAGCTATTGCAAGCCGTGCTGGTGACTATTACACTGACAATGTTGTGAACCACTTTAGGAAAGTCATAAAGGAACGGGAGGTACAGGCCTCTATGGACAGATATGTTGTGCGACAGAAGTCCAGTGACTCTGAAGCTGGTCCTAGTGGCATTAAAAGAAGGGAAGTAACCCTGGAAAAGGACTTGACACCTCAAGTCTTAATGAAAGGGGATTCCCCTTCTAAACACTAAGACTCTCTCCTCCTCCCATCCCATCAATCATCACCAGATCTTCAATAAAGGTAAGTGTCATGTAACTGTGCATGTCTTTTTCAGTTTGTGTGTATTAAAATTAATATTTCTTGTGGTAAAAATTTTTTTTTTCATACTTTGGGGTGTCTTGCACGGATTAATTTGATTTCCATTATTTCTTAGGGGGAAAATTCATTCGCATAACGATAATTTCGCATAACAATGAGCTCTCAGGAACGGATTAATATCATTATGCGGGGGTCCACTGTATATGGAAAAGGTGGTAAGTTACTAAATGCTGTAAAGAGTTTTTATGAGGATAGTGAGGCTCAGGTTAGGGCATGTAGAAGAGAGGGAGTCTACTTCCCGGTAAAAATAGGTTGTTTAATATATGTATATATAGATGGGGTTGTAAGAGAAGTAAATGCTAGGGTATTCGGGAGAGGGATAGGATTAAATTATGGGGAATCAAATACATAATGGGAATTGACACAGTTACTTTTTGCTGATGATACTGTGCTTATGGGAGATTCTAAAGAAAAACTGAAAAGGTTAGTGGATGAGTTTTGGAGAGTGTATAAAGGTATGAAGTTGAATGTGAAAATAGAAAAGAATAAGGTGATGAGAGAATCAAATGATTTAAAGAAAAATTGGATATCAAATTAGAGGGAAGGATTATGGAAGAAGTGAATGTTTTCAGATATTTGGGAGTTAACTTGTCAGCGGATGGATTTATGAAGGATGAGGTTAATCATAGAACTGATGAAGGAAAAAAGGTGAGTGGTGTGTTGAGGTATATGTGGAGACAAAAAATGTTATCTATGGAGGCAAAGAATGGAATGTATGAAAGTATAGTGGTACCAACACTCTTATATGGGAGTGAAGCTTGGGTTGTAAATGCTGCAGTAAGGAGATAGTTGGAGGCAGTGAAGATGTCCTGTCTAAGGGCAATGTGTGGTGTAAATATTATACAGAAAATTTGGAGTATGGAAATTAGAAGTGGAGTTAATAAAAGTATTAGTCAGAGGGCTGAAGAGGGGTTGTTGAGGTGGTTTGGTCATTTAGAGAGAACGGATCAAGTAGAATGACATGGACAGCGTATAAATCTGTAGGGGAAGGAAGGCAGGGAAGGGGTCGTCCTCGAAAAGGTTGGAGGGAGGGGGTAAAGGAGGTTTTATGGGCGAGGGGCTTGGACTTCCAGGAAGTGTGCGTGAGTGTGTTAGATAGGAGTGAATGGAGACGAATGGCATTTGGGACCTGGCAAGCTGTTGGTGTGTGAGCAGGGTAACATTTAGTGAAGGGATTCAGGGAAACTGGTCATTTTTATATAGCCAGATATAAGTAACCTACCTCCTACACCATACACCTGCAACATCTGCCACATTGCCCCCCTATCCACCCTGTCAAAAGGCGTATGACAGGGTGGATAGGGGGGCAATGTGGCAGATGTTGCAGGTGTATGGTGTAGGAGGTAGGTTACTGAAAGCAGTGAAGAGTTTTTACGAGGATAGTGAGGCTCAAGTTAGAGTACATAGGAAAGAGGGAAATTATTTCCCAGTAAAAGTAGGCCTTAGACAAGGATGTGTGATGTCACCGTGGTTGTTTAATATATTTATAGATGGGGTTGTAAGAGAAGTAAATGCGAGGGTCTTGACAAGAGGCGTGGAGTTAAAAGATAAAGAATCACACATAAAGTGGGAGTTGTCACAGTTGCTCTTTGCTGATGACACTGTGCTCTTGGGAGATTCTGAAGAGAAGTTGCAGAGATTGGTGGATGAATTTGGTAGGGTGTGCAAAAGAAGAAAATTAAAAGTGAATACAGTAAAGAGTAAGGCTATGAGGATAACAAAAATATTAGGTGATGAAAGATTGGATATCAGATTGGAGGGAGAGAGTATGGAGAAGGTGAATGTATTCAGATATTTGGGAGTGGACGTGTCAGCGGATGGGTCTATGAAAGATGAGGTGAATCATAGAATTGATGAGGGGAAAAGGGTGAGTGGTGAACTTAGGAGTCTGTGGAGACAAAGAACTTTGTCCTTGGAGGCAAAGAGGGAAATGTATGAGAGTATAGTTTTACCAACACTCTTATATGGGTGTGAAGCATGGATGATGAATGTTGCAGCGAGGAGAAGGCTGGAGGCAGTGGAGATGTCATGTCTGAGGGCAATGTGTGGTGTGAATATAATGCAGAGAATTCGTAGTTTGGAAGTTAGGAGGAGGTGCGGGATTACCAAAACTGTTGTCCAGAGGGCTGAGGAAGGGTTGTTGAGGTGGTTCGGACATGTAGAGAGAATGGAGCGAAACAGAATGACTTCAAGAGTGTATCAGTCTGTAGTGGAAGGAAGGCGGGGTAGGGGTCGGCCTAGGAAAGGATGGAGGGAGGGGGTAAGGGAGGTTTTGTGTGCGAGGGGCTTGGACTTCCAGCAGGCGTGCGTGAGCGTGTTTGATAGGAGTGAATGGAGACGAATGGTTTTTAATACTTGACGTGCTGTTGGAGTGTGAGCAAAGTAACATTTATGAAGGGGTTCAGGGAAACCGGCAGGCCGGACTTGAGTCCTGGAGATGGGAAGTACAGTGCCTGCACTCTGAAGGAGGGGTGTTAATGTTGCAGTTTAAAAACTGTAGTGTAAAGCACCCTTCTGGCAAGACAGTGATGGAGTGAATGATGGTGAAAGTTTTTCTTTTTCGGGCCACCCTGCCTTGGTGGGAATCGGCCAGTGTGATAATAAAAAAAATAATAAAAAAATATTTGAATCCTGGAAATGGGAAGTACAATGCCTGCACTTTCAAGGAGGGGTTTGGGGTATTGACAGTTTGGAGGGATATGTTGTGTATCTTTATACATATATGCTTCTAAACTGTATTCTGAGCACCTCTGGAAAAACAGTGATTATGTATGAGTGAGGTGGAAGTGTTGAATGATGATGAAAGTATTTTCTTTTTTGGGGATTTTCTTTCTTTTTGGGTCACCCTGCCTTGTTTAAAAAAAATAAATTGGAAAATGAAAAAGACCTGGCAAACCCACTCCAAAATTTTGGGCTCTAGACAACTGTCCAGAAATAGAGAGATAAACTTAACTAAAGCAGATGAACCTCACAAAGAGCCTAAAGACAAGGCCAACAAACTTAATGTCTTCTTCTCTACTGTAGGATCAAAGCTAAAAAACAAAATTCCAAGCTCAAATACTCAGCCAAAAGACTACCTCACTGGCAACTACCCAAATACTCTATATCTAGCTCCAACTAATTCTACTGAAGTCTCACTCATCATTAAAATATTAAAAAACAAAACAGGAGATGTAAATAACTTGCCACCTTTCATATATAAAAAAGCAGCTCATATGCTGTCACCCATTACTGCAACACTGTTTAACAAGTCTGTTGCGTCCTCAACCTTCCCATCAATATTCAAGACAGCAAGGGTCACCCTGATCCTCAAAGGAGGTGATCCAACTGATCTGAACAATTATAGACCTATATCAAACTTGACCTTATTTTCTAAAATATTTGAAAAAATAATACACAAAGACTTTACTCCTAGCGTATATCCAACAACATACTTAACCCTTAAACTGTCCATGCAGATCTACGTTCACATGTGTAGTGCTCCAAAAGTAGATCTATGTTTTTTTACACATTTTCAAATATAGCAAAAAAAAGTAGATCAAAGTTTTTTTTTACACATTTTCAAATGTAAAAAAAAAAAAAAAATATCTACTTTTTTTACATACTTTCAAATGTTGAAAAAACGTAGATCTACGTTTGGACAGTTTAAGGGTTAACCCCTGCCAGTTTGGATTTAGGCCAAAAAAAAAAGAACGAATGATGCGATTATACAAATGCTTGAACTAATATATACAGCCCTCAATAAAAATGAATATCCACCGGGGCTCTTCACTGACCTACGGAAAGCATTTGATACAGTGGACCACAATCTCCTGCACCTAAAACTAAATCATTACGGCATCAGAGGACATTCCCTCGATTAGTTAAAATCTCATCTTAATGATAGACACCAGTATGTACAGTGGAACCTCAGCTTATGAACGCCCCACCATGAAAACTTTTCAGGATACGAACTGTTGTTCAGTCGATTTTTTGCTTCTGGATAAAAACGAAATTTCAGGATGCGTACTTCCCACTCAAAGGGAGGTTCTTTAAATAAATAAATAAAATATTTATTTCTATGCAAAGGTTACAATGTGTGTTTACATGTCCATGCAGCATTACCTGATAGAATATACAATATTACTGTACTCACTGTAACTCATCTAATGACCACATGAACTACAGTGGACCCTCGACCAATGATTTTAATCCGTTTCAGAGAGCTTGTCCTTAGCCGAATTTACCGTTAGCTGAATTAATTTTCCCCATAAGAAATAATGGAAATCCAATTAATCCATTCCAGACAGCAAAAAGTATTAAAAAAATATATTTTTTTTACCTGAAATATACATTTCACTACAAAGAAAACAATGAGACATGCATAATAAATACATAAATAAATAATAAAATGACATTTACCTTTATTGAAGAGTATTGATGCGTGATGAGATACTGTTTTTCTTGAACACTCTGGGATTTTCTGTGATACATGAGTAAAGGCTTCACTTTGCAATCCCCACTAGCATTACAACAAAACATGAGAGTCAGCCTGTCTTTCATAGGCTTGTGTCCTGGGAGTGCCTTTTCCTCCTGAGTAATGTAGGTCCTGTTTGGCATTTTCTTCCAGAACAGGCCTGTTTCATCAAAAGTGCACACTTATTGGGGTTGGAATTTTTCAGCTTTGCCATGCCTTATCACACTGTGTATGCCACTACGATTCTTAAATCTCTCAAACCAACCTTTGCTGGCCTTAAATTCACCAATATGAGCACTAGTCCCAGGCATTTTTTCCTGTTCACCTGGGTGTTAGTCGACTGGTGTGGGACGCATCCTGGGGGACAAGATTAAGGACCCAATGGAAATAAGTTAGACAGTCCTTGATGATGCAGCTGATGGCAGTGCAGCAGCAGCAGCTGATGGTGGTACAGCAGCAGCAGCTGACCGTGGTACAGCAGCAGCTGACGGAGGTACAGCAGCAGCTGATGGTGGTACAGCAGCAGCTGACGGTGGTACAGCAGCAGCTGATGGTGATACAGCAGCAGCTGATGGTGATACAGCAGCAGCTGACCATGGTACAGCAGCAGCTGATGGTGGTACAGCAGCGGCTGACGGTGGTACAGCAGCAGCTGATGGTAGTACAGCAGCAGCTAACGGTGATGCAGCAGCAGCTGACCATGGTACAGCAGCAGCTGACCATGGTACAGCAGCAGCTGATGGTGGTGCAGCAACAGCTGACCGTGGTATGATAGTACAGTGGGCCCCCGGCATTCGATGCCATTGGTATATGTTAAATCTGGTATACGATACATTTTGACGCAAAAATTTTGCCTCGCCACTCGTTAAAAAACCCACCACGCGCGATTCGTCCAGGACGCGTCCACATGTGGCCTGAACTGCCCCGTGCATGCCAGTGTTTACAAGCCAGCCAGTGTACTCGCATCTAAGCATACATTCGGTACATTCCATATTATCACAGTGTTTTTGGTGCTTGTTTCTGCAAAATAAGTCACCATGGGCCCGAAGAAAGCTTCTAGTGCCAACCCTTCAAGAAAAAGGGTGCTAATGACTATTGAAATGAAGAAAGAGATAATTGCAAAGTACAAAAGTGGAGTGTGTGTGTCGGAGCTGGCCAGGTTGTATACCAAACCCCAATCAACCATTGCTACTACAGTGGCCAGGAAAACGGCAATCAAGGAAGCTGTTCTTGCAAAAGGTGCATGTCTGTTTTCGAAACAAGAGATCGACAGTGTTAGATGTTGAGAGACTGTTATTGGTGAGGATAAATGAAAAACAGAAAGCAGGAGATAGCATCTCTCAAGCTATCATATGTGAAAAGGCTAGGAAGTTGCATGAGGATTTAATTGAAAAAAATGCCTGCAACTAGTGGTAATGTTAGTGAATTTAAGGCCAGCAAAGGTTGGTTTGAAAGATTTAAGAATCGTAGTGGTATACATAGTGTGATTAGGCATGGTGAGGCTGCCAGTTCAGACCAAAAAGCAGCTGAAAAATATGTGAAGGAATTCAAGGATTACATAGACAGTGAAGAATTTAAACCTGAACAAGTGTTTAATTGTGACAAAACAGGCCTGTTTTGGAAGAAATTGCCAAGCAGGACTTACATTACTCAGGAGGAAAAGGCACTCCCAGGACATAAGTCTATGAAAGACAGGCTTACTCTTCTGATGTGTGCCAATGCTAGTGGTGATTGCGAAGTGAAGCCTTTATTGGTGCATCACTCAGAAACTCCCAGAGCGTTCAGGCAAAACAATGTCCTCAAGGTTAATTTGTGTGTGCTGTGGAGGGCAAACACTAAGGCATGGGTCACTAGGGACTTTTTCTATGACTGGTTACACCATGCATTTGCCCCCCAATGTGAAAAATTACCTAACTGAAAAGAAATTAGACCTTAAGTGCCTCCTGGTATTAGACAATGCCCCTGGTCATCCTACAGACTTGGCAGAGTGACTTTCTGGGGACATGAGCTTCATTAAGGTCAAGTTTTTGCCTCCTAATACCACTCCTCTCCTGCAGCCCATGGACCAGCAGGTCATTTCCAACTTCAAGAAACTGTACACAAAAGCTATGTTTCAAAAGTGCTTTGAAGTGACCACAGATACTCTATTGACTCTAAAGGAATTTTGGAAGAATCACCTTAATATCCTCAATTGTGTAAACCTTATAGGTAAGGCTTGGGAGGGAGTGACTAAGAGGACCTTGAACTCTGCTTGGAAGAAACTGTGGCCAGAATGTGTAGACAAAAAGGATTTTGAAGGGTTTGAGGCTAACCCTGGGAATCCTATGCCACTTGAGGAATCCATTGTGGCATTGGGGAAGTCCATGGGGTTGGACGTTACTGGGAAGGATGTGGAAGAGTTCGTGGAGGAGGACAATGAAGAACTAACCACTGATGAGCTGCTAGATCATCTTCAACAGCAAGAGGCCACACCTGAGGAAACTGCTCCAGAGGAGGGGATAGAGAAATTGAAGAAGTTGCCTACTTCACAGATTAAAGAAATGTGTGCAATGTGGACAAAGGTGAAAACCTTTATGGATGACAATCATCCTCACAGAGCTATTGCAAGCCGTGCTGGTGACTATTACAATGACAATGTTGTGAACCACTTTAGAAAAGTCATAAAGGAACAAGAGGTACAGGCCTCTATAGACAGATATGTTGTGCGACAGAAGTCCACTGACTCTCAAGCTGGTCCTAGTGGCATTAAAAGAAGAAGGGAAGTAACCCCGGAAAAGGACTTGCTACCTCTAGTCCTAATGGAAGGGGATTCCCCTTCTAAACATTAACAACTTCGACACTCTCCCCTCCTCCCATCCTATCAATCAACACCAGATCTTCATTAACCCCTTCAGGGTCCAAGGCCAAAATCTGAAGTGGTGCTCCAGTGTCAAAGAAATTTTGAAAAAAAAAAAAAAAAAAAAAAAAAAGAAAAAAAAAAAAATATTATTTCTTACAGAATTAAAGAGTATATTTTTGTGAAGGTAATAAGACAAAAAAAAAATTTCTGATCAGTACTTACCGAGATACAGTGCCGAGAAGTTGACCAAAATGACGTGGTGGCGGCAATATCGACGCTTTTCACATACGCGCATTACTTTATTTAACGTTTTTTGTAGTTTTTTCTTTTCTTTTCTAATTTTTTTCTTTTCCTACTAACAATTGAGGCCTGAGAGACCAATACTGCATATAATGTATATATATATATATATATAAACTCACTGCATTTAACACAATAACCGCACTAAAGTTATTATCATATTATTGTTTACCACTTTTGTTTATTACAATAAACATGCACAAATCTTGTATAATACTAATGTTCTATCATATACAGTGGACCCCCGCATAACGATGGCATCACATAGCGATTTTTCCGCATAACGATTACTTTTATCGCAAAATTTTTGCCGCGCATACCGATTAAAAACCCGCTTACCGATTTTCGTCCGAGACGCGTCCAATGTGCCCTCACATGTGCCGGCCGTCCCATTGTTTACCAGCCAGCCTCCGCGGTAACATCCAAGCATACACTCGGAATATTTCGTATTATTACAGTGTTTTCGGTGCTGTTTCTGGAAAATAAGTGACCATGGGCCCCAAGAAAGCTTCTAGTGCCAACCCTGTGGTAAAAAGGGTGAGAATTAGTATGGAAATTAAGAAAGATTTTGAAGGGTTTGGGGCTAACCCTGAGAAGCCTATGCCAGTTGTGGAATCCATTGTGCCTACTTCAAAGATTAAGGAAATGTGTGCAGAGTGGGTTGAACTGCAAACCTTTATAGATGAAAATCACCCTGACACAGCTGTTGCAAGCCGTGCTTGTGACTATTTCAATGACAATGTTATGGCCCATTTTAGGAAAGTCTTGAAGGAACGGGAGGTACAGAGCTCTATGGACAGATTTGTTGTGCGACAGAGGTCCAGTGACTCTCAAGCTGGTCCTAGTGGCATTAAAAGAAGAAGGGAAGTAACCCCAGAAAAGGACTTGCTACCTCAAGTCCTAATGGAAGGGGATTCCCCTTCTAAACAGTAAGAAGATAATGCTCTCCCCTCCTCCCATCCCATCAATCATCACCAGATCTTCAATAAAAGTAAGTGTCATGTAATTGTGCATGCCTTTTTCAGTTTGTGTGTATTAAAATTAACATTTCATGTGGTAAAAAAAAATTTTTTTCATACTTTTGGGCGTCTTGCACGGATTAATTTTATTTCCATTATTTCTTATGGGGAAAATTCATTCGCATAACGATTATTTCGCATAACGATGAGCCCTCTTGCACGGATTAAAATCGTTAACCGGGGGTCCACTGTATTTACATATTTACAATCACTGGACATGGTTTTAGAATAACAAAAAAGGCACAATACCGTGACTGGAACGATACACAAATAACCCGCACATAAAAGAGAGAAGCTTACGACGACGTTTCGGTCCGACTTGGACCATTTACAAAGTCACACTAACCAGAAGAGGAGCAGGACGGCTATATATAGGCAGGAAGAGGTGGTGGTAGTAGTAGTAGTAGTAGTACAAGAATGGTATATAATACCGACAAGATGAAATTAAGACACATGCGCAACACCCGGGCATCCCTATCGTAGACGTTTCGCCATCCAGCAAGCCACTGGATGGCAAAACGTCCACAACAAAGACACCCAGATGCCGCACATGTGTCTACGTCTACTGATGAAATTAAGACACATGTGCGGCGTCTGGGCGTCTTTGTTGTGGACGTTTCGTCATCCAGTGGCTGGCTGGATGGCAAAACGTCTACGATAGGGATGCCCGGGTGTTGCGCATGTGTCTTAATTTCATCTTGTCGGTATTATATACCATTCTTGTACTACTACTACACCACCTCTTCCTGCCTATATATAGCCGTCCTGCTCCTCTTCTGGTTAGTGAGACTTTGTAAATGGTCCAAGTCAGATCGAAACGTCGTCGTAACCTTCTCTCTTTTATGTGCGGGTTATTTGTGTATGGTTTTAGAACTACTGGAGCTTGTGGAACTCCTTGAAACAAGGCATCATGCACATAGGTACCTTACATTCCTCACACATAAACCGAGTGTCTTTGCATCTTTGTTGCCGTCGTTTTGTTTGAGCACAGATGATGCATCTCTTCTGAGCAAATTTCTTCTGAGTTGAAGGAAGCTGTATTATGAAATGATCACCTTCCCTCCTCAAACGCTAGGGTATATCCTGAGGAGTTCGAGGACCTTGTTGTATAGCAGGTGTTGTTACCTGGTACTTCATTATGAGTTGTCTGACAACAGACAAACAAAATTCACCATACGGTGGTCTGTTGCCAGTCTTCATTTGGTACATATTATATGCATTGAGCATTGAAATATCCATGAGATGGAAGAAAAGTTTCACGTACCACTTGTAACTTTTACGAACACAATCAACAAAGCCAATCAGCATGTCACATTTGTCAACCAAGCGCATGTTTTGTGTATAATCAATCACTGTCACTGGTTTTTGAATACGTTCATTAGTCACTTGATCAACTCTGCCACTGTGTTGCATTTCGTTACGGTGAATGGTTGTCAACAATGTGACGTCTCGTTTGTCATGCCACCGTAATGCCATGATGTCATTGGCAGTAAACACCTGCACGTCATCACCACGAGCACCTGCACTGTGCCTGGGCATATGTTTATGATTAGAACACACTGTCCCACACACATCTGTCTTGTTCACTCGCAAGAAATCACTGAGTAAAGGGCTTGTGTACCAGTTATCGGTATACAATGTATGCCCCTTACCAAGATAAGGTGCCATCATGCTTCTCACGTCACCTGAGATACCCAATAACATCTTGGTATCTTTCAATGTTTTACTTCCCGTGTATACAACAATATCCAATACCAGGCCACTGTCACAGTCACAGAATACAAACAGTTTTATACCAAAGCGTTTCCTCTTGCTCGGTATATACTTCTTGAATGACAGCCTACCTTTGAACAAAATCAAAGACTCGTCAGTTACAAGATTCTTGAATGGATAAAAGTACATGCTGAACTTTTGTTTGAGATACATAAAAACATTTCTAATCTTGTATAACCTGTCACTTCTGTCAGGCCTGGTTTTGTCTGAGAAGTGCAACATACGTAACAGTAAGATAAACCTGTTCACTGGAATGATTTCACTGAAGACCGGGGTAGAAATTAGCCGATCTGTGGACAAGTATGCTTTTATATTATGCTTATAGACATGAGGCATAAGTATTATTATTGCAAAAAGCAAATACATTTCTGCAACAGTCGTCTCTTTCCACCGGTGCAGTCTTGACTGTGGTGATATGATCGCATTTGCCATGGTGTAGTCAAAATACTTGTTACTTTCCCTGACAATAATTTCCATCAAGGGCTGGTCAAAGAATATTTCAAAAAATTCCAGTTCATTGGCCGTGGTTCCAAGGGGACAAGTAGGTAGAATTCCACTTTGAGAGTCATCAAAGTGGTGGGGCTTGGGAACAAAATTGGGATTTTGCTGCCAATCCCAGATATGGTTTGCTGGTGGATACTGGACATCATAGGCTGGTTGTGCGAGTAGTTGTGGTGGGCTGGTGGCTGACGCTCCGCTTTGTCCTTGAACTGAGGTCTCAGCAGCGTGGGTCCCAGCCTGGGCTGGTGAGTCACGCATGGCCGTGGCACTACCATCACCACTACCACCATCTACTGATGCCTGTGGTCTATCCATGCCAAGTGTAGCCACATTATCCTCACTATCACTGTCTATACCTGGTGTAGGGCCACGGGATGTACTCCGTCCCCTGGGCACGGCATAGGGTACACTACCCGAGCGCATGTGGTGGCGTACATACCGACACTTCACTGGTGAATATGTTTCACCACTATCACTACTCGAATGATCGTCAAGAGCAATAAAATCACAATCCACGTCACTATCATCATCATCATTACTGAAGTCAGAGGCCTGGCCACGCGAAAATAATAGTTTTCTCTTGCGTTGAGGTACAACTGACCGTGACTGAGGAGTGCCCACACCAGAGGTAGAAGGTTGAGGATCGTCAGGGTTTTCTGTGCTATTATCGATATCCTGGTCATTCCTTTCGGTCACTAACTAATCAAAGCCAAAGAATTCGTCTTCATTTCCACTTCCATCAGTATCAGAACTATCAGACAGGAAGAGGAGAGTCCCAATTTTCCTTGGAGTGAGAGCTGCCTTGCAATGAGGCATGGTGAACAAGGGTAACTGAGCCGGTGTTCCCACAATGCTATAAGGGCGCCTAGATTTTTTTGCTTATGGCGCACACCCACCACACAGACCCGTTCTATCACATGTAGGCCTATGAGCATTTTTGCGCTAAATTTGACAACGCTAGAATTTTGGCATAGATGTACGGTTTGGACACTCAACATGAAGCCATAGATCAATAGGACGGACCCTGAAAGGGTTAAAGGTAAGTGTCATGTATTCTATTGTCAGTAGAGTACTACAAACTGTGCATGTCTTCTTCAGATTGGGTGCATTAAACTTAATATTTCATGTGGTAAATTTTTTTTTTCATACTTTTGGGTGTCTTGCACGGATTAATTTGATTTCCACTATTTCTTATGGGGAAAATTAATTCACCTTCCGATAATTTTGTCAAACGATGAGCTCTCAGGAATGGATTAATATCGTATACCGGGGGTCCATTGTATTTCGATAGTACACCTACCATCCGACTTACGACCTGCTCGACATACGACCACTCGACTTACAACCATGTTTTTTATGCCAAATTTCTGGGAAATGAACAACTGTTTGTGTTGTATAGTGTGTTCATCCTACACCTTACAGTATAAAATACAGTACTAACAGCATGAAAAGAAAAGTAAAAAATGAAATACCAAAATAAAACAATAAAATAAAATCATTACAAAAGTGTGATGTTGATATTCAGTAGTAGGGTTCGACTTACGTCCATCTTGACTTACGACCGGTTGGTCGGAACCAAGCTTGGTTCTAAGTCGAATGGTACCTGTATTTCTCACAATTTTTACCACAGGGTTGGCACTAGAAGTTTTCTTTGGGCCCATGGTGGGTTATTCAGCAGTTACAAGCACTAAAAACAATGGAATGATACAAAATGTATCGAATGTATGCGTGGAACCGTCCACCCTGGCTTGTAAACAATGGCACACTAGCTGAAGGCTGGGAAGCTGAGGCGCTCAGGCTGGACGGACAGACGGACACATTCGGGACGAATGTCCTTACCCGAGTTTTTCATCACTGGTCGAGCCAATATTTTTATGCAAAAACGCATTGTTACCTGGTTTTATCGTTAGCCGATGCCATCATTAGTTGAGGGTCCACTGCATGTATTATTGCCCTACTAATCTTACCCGAAATGCTCTGCATACAAAGGGGCTTTTGACATGTACACCCAACTATTATATTCCTCTGTACAACCCATGTAATTTGTCAAAACAAACATCTTTATCTTCATCATAACATGATTGGAGCAAAGAAAGCCACTATCATGCCAAGGCATTTCAGGCAGACAACCTAATACAGTGGACCCCCACCTTATGATGGCATTGCATTACGCTAAATTCACCATACATTTCAACGCAAAAATTTTGCCTCGCCTCACGCGATTCGTCCGGGACGCGTCCCACGTGTGGCCTCAGTGCCAGTGTTTACAAGCCAGCCAGTGCGGTCACATCCACGCATACATTTGGTACATTTAATTTTATCCCAGTGTTTTTTGTGCTTGTAACTGCAAAGTAAGTCACCATGCACCCCAAGAAAGCTTCTAGTGCCAACCCTGTGGTAAAAAGGGTGAGAATTAGTATGGAAATTAAGAAAGATTTTGAAGGGTTTGGGGCTAACCCTGAGAAGCCTATGCCAGTTGTGGAATCCATTGTGCCTACTTCAAAGATTAAGGAAATGTGTGCAAAGTAGGTTGAACTGCAAACCTTTATGGATGAAGAGCACCCTAACACAGCTATTGCAAGCCGTGCTGGTGACTATTACAATGACAATGTTGTGGCCCATTTTAGGTAAATCTTAAAGGAATGGGAGGTACAGAGTTCTATGGACAGATTTGTTGTGCGACAGAGGTCCAGCAACTCTCAAGCTTGTCCTAGTGGCATTAAAAGAAGAAGGGAAGTAACCCCGGAAAAGGACTTGATACCTCAAGTCCTAATGGAAGGGGATTCCCCTTCTAAACAATAACTTCCTAACTCTCCCCTCCTCCCATCCCATCAATCATCACCAGATCTTCAATAAAGGTAAGTGTCATGTACTCTATTCTCAGTAGAGTATTAATTGTGCATGTCTTCTTAAGTTTGTACATATTAAAATTAATATTTCATGTGGTAAAAATTTTTTTTTTCAGACTTTTGGGTGTCTTGCCCAGATTAATTTGATTTCCATTATTTCTTATGGGGAAAATTAATTCGCCTTATGATAATTTCGGCTCATGATGAGCTCTCAGGAACGGATTAATACTGTAAGGCGGGGGTCCACTGTACTTACAGACTGCTAAAGTCTAGACAGGTGAAGAGTGGTAGTGGTTACCAATGTTTTCCTGATCATGGTGCCAACTACTGGCAGCCTTCTAAATTTCCCCTTACTGTTATTACATATTATTATTATTATTATTATTCTACAGTGGACCCCTGACATTCGATATTAATCCGTTCCTGAGAGCTCATCAAACGTCAAAAATATCGAAAGTCGAATAAATTTTCCCCATAAGAAATAATAAAAATCAAATTAATCCGTGCAAGACGCCCAAAAGTATGAAAAAAAAAATTTTACCACATGAAATATTAAGTTTAATGCAATAGAATAATTACAATAACAATAGATTAATAACAACAGAATAATTGACACTTACCTTTAATGAAGATCTGGTGATGATTGATGGGATGGGAGGAGGGGAGAGTGTGGATGGTGTTAGTGTTTAGAAGGTAAATCCCCTTTCATTAGGACTTGAACTGGCAGCCTCACCGTGCCTTACCACAGTATGTATGCCACTACAATTCTTAAATCTTTCAAACCAAACTTTGCTGGCCTTAAATTCACTCACATCACCACTAGTTGCAGGCAATTTCTTTACCAAATCATCATGCACTCCGACATTATCTCTTTCTTCATTTCAATAGTCATTAGCACCCTTTTTCTCGAAGGGTTGGCACTAGAAACTTTCTTGGGGCCCATGGTTACTTATTTTGCAGAAACAAGCACCAAAAACAGTGATAATATGGATAATATGGAATGTACCGAATGTATCCTTAAATGCGCGCACACTGGCTGGCTTGTAAGCACTGGCACACACGGGGCAGTTCAGGCCACACGTGGACACGTCTCGTACGAATCGTATTGAATGTTGGGTTTTCCATCGAATGTCGAGGCGAAATTTTTGTGTTAAAATGCATCGAATGTCGGATTTATCGAATGTCGGGGGTCCACTGTACTGTATTATTATTATTATTATTGCTACATATGCGGTGAAGGGCTCTTGATATAGGGAACTGGATCTGTGTTCCAGTTCCCTAAAGTAAGCCTGAATACCTTCCATCCCCTCCCTGACACAAGCGCTTCCCCATTATTATAATAATACACCTATCATCTGACTTACGACCTGCTCAACATACGACCACTCAATTTATGACCATGTTTTTTATGCCAAATTTCTGGGAAATAAATAACTGTTTGTGTTGTATAGTGTGTTTATCCTAAACCTTACGATATAAAATACAGTACTATCAGCATAAAAAGTAAAGTAAAAAATGAAATACAAAAAAAAAAAAAAAAAAAAAAACAATAAAATAAAATCATTACAAAAGTGTGATGTTGATATTCAGTAGTAAGGTTCGAGTTGCGTCCATTTTGACTTACGACTGGTTGGTCGGAACCAAGCTTGGTCATAAGTCGGATGGTACCTGTAATATAACACAGTGGACCCTCGCCTAACGATGGCATCGCATAACGCTAAATCCGCCTAGCGATACATTTTAACACAAAAATTTTGCCTCGGTTAGCGCTAAAAAACTCGCTCAACGCGATTCGTCCGAGACGCGTCCACATGCGGCCTGGGCCAGCCTCACTTGTTCCGTGGGTGGCAGTGTTTACAAGCCAGCCTCCACGGTCACATCCAAGCATACAATCGGAACATTTCGTATTATCACAGCGTTTTTAGTGATTGCACCTGCAAAATAAGTGACCATGGGCCCCAAGAAAGCTTCTAGTGCCAACCCTACAGGAATAAGGGTGAGATACACAAATAACCCGCACATAAAAGAGAGAAGCTTACGACGACGTTTCGGTCGCTGCCTTTTTGTTATTTATAAGGGTGAGAATTACTATGGATATGAAGAAAGAGATCATTGCTAAGTATGAAAGTGGAGTGCGTGTCTCCGAGCTGGCCAGGTTGTACAAAAAACCCTAATCAACCATCGCTACTATTGTGCCCAAGAAAACGGCAATCAAGGAAGCTGTTCTTGCCAAAGGTGCAACTTTGTTTTCGAAACAGAGATCGCAAGTGATAGAAGATGTTGAGAGACTGTTATTGGTGTGGATAAACGAAAAACAGATAGCAGGAGATAGCATCTCTCAAGCGATCATATGTGAAAAGGTTAGGAAGTTGCATGAGGATTTAATTAGAAAAATGCCTGCAACTAGTGGTGATGTGAGTGAATTTAAGGCCAGCAAAGGTTGGCTTGAGAGATTTAAGAAGAGTAGTGGCATACATAGTGTGATAAGGCACGGTGAGGCTTCGAGTTCGGACCAAAAAGCGGCTGAAAAAAATGTGAAGGAATTCAAGGAGTACATAGACAGTGAAGGACTGAAACCTGAACAAGTGTTTAATTGTGACGAAACAGGCCTGTTTTGGAAGAAAATGCCAAGCAGGACCTAAATTACTGAGGAGGAAAAGGCACTCCCAGGACATAAGCCTATGAAAGACAGGCTTACTCTCTTGATGCGTGCCAATGCTAGTGGTGATTGCAAAGTGAAGCCTTTATTGGTGTATCACTCTGAAACTCCCAGAGCGTTCAGGCAAAAGAATATCCTCAAGGCTAATTTGTGTGTGCTGTGGAGGGCAAACAGTAAGGCATGGGTCACTAGGGACTTTTTCTATGACTGGTTACACCATGCATTTGCCCCCACTGTGAAAAATTACCTAATTGAAAATAAATTTGACCTTAAGTGCCTCCTGGTATTAGACAATGCTCCTGGTCATCCTTCAGACGTGGCAGAGCAACTTTCTGCAGACATGAGCTTCATTAAGATCAAGTTTTGCCTCCTAATACCACTCCTCTCCTGCAGCCCATGGACCAGCAGGTCATTGCAAACTTCAAAAGACTGTACACAAAAGCTCAGTTTGAAAGGTGCTTTGTAGTGGCCTCAGAAACTCAATTGACTCTAAGAGAGTTTTGGAGAGATCACTTTAATATCCTCAATTGTGTAAACCTTATAGGTAAGGCTTGGGAGGGAGTGACTAAGAGGACCTTGAACTCTGCTTGGAAGAAACTGTGGCCAAAATGTGTAGACCAAAGGGATTTTGAAGGATTTGAGGCTAACCCTGAGAAGCATATGCCAGTTGAGGAATCAATTGTGGCATTGGGGAAGTCCTTCGGGTTGGAGGTTAGTGGGGAGGATGTGGAAGAGTTGGTGGAGGAGGACAATGAAGAACTAACCACTGATGAGCTGCTAGATCATCTTCAACAGCAAGAGGCCACACCTGAGGAAACTGCTTCAGAGGAGGGGAGAGAGAAATTGAAGAAGTTGCCTACTTCAAAGATTAAAGAAATATGTGCAAAGTGCCTTGAAGTGCAAACCTTTATGGATGAAAATCACCCTCACACAGCTATTGCAAGCCGTGCTGGTGTCTATTACACTGACAATGTTGTGAAACGCTTTAGGAAAGTCATAAAGGAACAAGAGGTACAGGCCTCTATGGACAGATATGTTGTGCGACAGAAGTCCAGTGACTCTGAAGCTGGTCCTAGTGGCATTAAAAGAAGAAGGGAAGTAACCCGGGAAAAGGACTTGCTACCTCAAGTCGTAATGGAAGGGGATTCCCCTTCTAAACACTAAGACCATCCACACTCTCCCCTCCTCCCATCCCATCAATCATCACCAGATCTTCAATAAAGGTAAGTGTCATGTAACTGTGCATGTCGTCTTCAGTTTGTGTGTATTAAAATTAATATTTCATGTGGTAAAAAATTTTTTTTTTCATAATTTTGGGTGTCTTGCACGGATTAATTTGATTTCCATTATTTCTTATGGGGAAAATTAATTCACCTAACGATAATTTTGCCTAACATTGAGCTCTCAGGAATGGATTAATAGTGTTAGGCGAGGGTCCACTGTATAATAATAAAATAATACATATAATAATAATGCACTATAATAATTATAATAATAGACGGCTTTGAAAGGCCATCACTAAATGGCAGTGAATACCACAACAATGGGGAAGCGGCTATGGCCGCTTCTACTTGTCACATAATGACATATTTTATTCATTCTAGAGTACAGTGGACCCCCGCCTTATGATATTAATCCATTCATGAGAGCTCATCGTATGCCGAAATTATCGTAAGGTGAATTATTTTTGCCCATAAGAAATAATCAAAATCAAATTAATCCATTGGTGACAATCCAAAGTATGAAAAAAAATTTTTTTTTACCACATGAAATATTAATTTTAATACACACAAACTGACACTTACCCTTATTGAAGATCTGGTGATGATTGATGGGATGGGAGAAGGGGAGAGTGTGGAAGTTGTTAATGTTCAGAAGGGGAATCCCCTTCCATTAGGACTTTAGGTAGCAAGTCCTTTTCCAGGGTTACTTCCCTTCTTCTTTTAATGCCACTAGGACCAGCTTGAGAGTCACTGGACCTCTGTTGCACATAGAGCTCTGTACCTCTCATTCCTTTATGATTTGTCTAAAGTGGTTCACAACATTGTCATTGTAATAGTCACCAGCACGGCTTGCAATAGCTGTGTTAGGGTGATTATCATCAAAAAAGGTTTGCACTTTAAGCCACATTCCACACATTTCCTTAATCTTTGAAGTAGGCAACTTCTTCAATTTCTCTCTCCTCTCCTCTGAAGCAGTTTCCTTAGGTGTGGCCTCTTGCTGTTGAAGATGATCTAGCAGCTCATAAGTGGTTAGTTCTTCATTGTCTTCCTCCACCAACTTTTCCACATCCTCCCCAGTAACATCCAACCCCAAGGACTTCCCCAATGCCACAATTGATTCCACAACTGGCATAAGCTTCTCAGGGTTAGCCTCAAACCCTTCAAAATCCCTTTTGTCTACACATTCTGGCCACAGTTTCTTCCAAGCAGAGTTCAAGGTCCTCTTAGTCACTCCCTCCCAAGCCTTACCTATAAGGTTTACACAACTGAGGATACTAAAGCGATCTTTCCAAAACTCTCTTACAGTCAATCGAGTGTCTGTGGTCACTTCAAAGCACTTTTGAAACATAGCTTTTGTGTAAAGTTTTTTGAAGTTTAAAATGACCTGCTGGTCCATGGGCTGCAGGAGAAGAGTGGTATTAGGAGTCAAAAACTTGACCTTAATGAAGTTCATGTCCGCAGAAAGTCACTCTGCCAAGTCTGAAGGATGACCAGGAGCATTCTCTAATACCAGGAGGCACTGGAGGTCCAATTTATTTTCCAGGAGGGGCCAAACACATGATAGAACCAATCACAGAACATGTCCCTAGTATGTTTGTATCATAAATTACACTACCTCATATTAATAATAGAGTAAAATATTGATTATCTGTATTTTACCACTCTTCACCTGTCTAGATTTAAATAGTCTATAAGTATTAGGTTAAGTCTGCCCAAAATGCCTTGGCATGATCGTGGCTTTCTTTGTACCAATCAAATTATGAAATGTAAACACACAATGTAACCTTAGCAAAGAAATAAAATTTTTATTTTGTTTTTTATTTGATTTTTGATTTTGAGAATAGGTCTGTGTGGCAAGTGTAGGCTATATTAAAAAAAAAAATCCTGCAGCACGCAGTGCATTAGAAAAAAAACTGCGACCATGCTTTCGGTGTAAAACAGCGAATTTGCGGTGTATTTACGTATGGTTTTTATGTTTGCATTCTCGTTTTTTGGTCTCATTTGATAGAATGGAAGATATATTACAGAAATCAATATAATTTTAATTGGTTTCACGACACAAAGTGCCTTTAAATTGAGCTCAAAGTAGCAGAAATCTTCGATTTTTGCCAACATTCAAAAGTAAACAAAACCATCCAATCTTTCCAATACATGTCCAACTGGGTAGTCTAATACACAGTCATGAATGGGTTACCATTACTTGTAGAATTATTACAATAATGCAGTAGTCTGCATAACAGTAAATCTTTTTTTTTTTTTTTTTGTGGGAATAAAAATTCAGACTGGAAAGCAAGCATAATATAAGAGAGGCCTGGAGATGTGACTAATGAACAGACAAAATATGATTTTAGTGCCAGGAATGTCTGCACTGTTTATTCTAGACCCTATTTTGAAATTGGCATCTCTTGAAATTAGTGCAAAATTGGCCAAATTACCAATTTCTGACCACTTTATTGGGTAGTGAACAGTATTTAGATAAGGCTAAAAAGGTTTTTGTGGCATTTATGGATTTGGAAAAGGCGTATGGCAGGGTGGATAGGGGGCCAATGTGGCAGATGTTGTAAGTGTATGGTGTAGGAGGTAGGTTACTGAAAGCAGTGAAGAGTTTTTACGAGGATAGTGAGGCTCAAGTTAGAGTATGTAGGAAAGAGGGAGATTATTTCCCAGTAAAAGTAGGCCTTAGACAAGGATGTGTGATGTCACCGTGGTTGTTTAATATATTTATAGATGGGGTTGTAAGAGAAGTAAATGCGAGGGTCTTGGCAAGAGGCGTGGAGTTAAAAGATAAAGAATCACACATAAAGTGGGAGTTGTCACAGTTGCTCTTTGCTGATGACACTGTGCTGCAAGGGGCTAGTAACCCCTTCTCCTGTATGTATTACTGGGTGTAAAAGGAGAAACTTTCGTTTTTCCTTTTGGGCCACCCCGCCTCAGTGGGATATGGCTGGTGTGTTGAAAGAAAGAAAGAATTGTACTTATGTGTACCTGTGCCCAAATAAACTTACTTAGTCCTTGATTATGTTCAAGTAACTACATTTGCTTGGTATATACTGCTTGAAGGGCAGGCATCCTTCATTCTGTTAAATGGAATAAGCTCATTCTCATGCTGACAAATCCACTCCATCAATACATGATCGAGATCTTCATATTTCTCTCTATGCAATATTTCATATTTTTCATTACTTCTGCTCATCACTTTCAACAGAACTTCAACAATTTGTATTTTGTTTCTTCAGGTGGTAGACAGGGGTTGTTCTATTGTCAAAGCTCCTCAGTTACATGCTTGACACTTACACTGCTCTCAAGTTTATCCAACAACTTCACTGTCTGTGATATAGATAAACATAAATGCTTCCTCTTTTTCTTTTAACTATTACTTATAAGCCTTTTTGACATTTTCAACAATATTTTCACACAGAAGAACACAAAACACATGGTAATCAGTGTGTAATTGCTAATGACAATAAACTGAATGATCCATTTTTAGCATATCAAGTCAACACTCAAAAAACTTTTGGATTTTGGAATTTCAGATAAAGGATTCTCTACTGTATGTGATGGTAAAGATACAGTAGTAATGAAAGTAGATAGATGGATGGATGGATGCGTTCGTGCACATGCACATGCACTCACTTATATGAAGCTGAAGAGGTCAAGCTTTAGTTCCTAGCCCTACCTCTCAACTTGTCGTTTGTGAGCGAATGTGTACGTGAGTGTGCGTGTGTGTGAGGGGGAAGTTTTGCTGAGTGTTATTTGAAATGTGCCACAGTGTTAAAACTATGTTTTGTTAGAAATAGGTTTTTAAAAATTTTTCTTTTGTTAGAAATACAACATATTGGACATGGGATGTTTTTTCATCTTGCACATAGATGATCCGAGAATCTTTGTCAAATGTTTTCTTCTCCACCATAGGAAAAAATCTAGCAAACAAAATACCAAGCACAAACACCAGTCCATCAGACTACCTCATAGGTACTTACCCAAATACGCTATTCCTAGCTCCAACCAACCCCACTGAAGTTACGCTCATCACAAACACCCTTAAAAACAAGGCAGGAGACATAAACAACTTGCCTGCTTTTATGTACAAAAAAGCTTCTCAAGTATTATCACCCATTATTGCAATGCTCTTTAACATATCCATTGAATCATCTACTTTCCCAACAATCCTCAAAATAGAGAGGGTCACTCTGATCCATAAAGGTGACCAAGCTGACTTGAATAACTATAGACCAATATCTAACTTACCACTGCTCTCTAAAATCTTTGAAAAATTAATTCATAGACGGATCTATTCTTACCTCGTTTCACACAACATATTAAACCCTTGTCAGTTTGGATTCAGGAATAATAAAAGCACAAATGATGCTATCATACACATGCTAGAACTAATATATACCGCACTTGAAAATAAGGAAGTCCTGCTGGGCATTTTCATTGTTTACGTAAAGCTTTCGATACAGTCGACCATGAACTGCTGTACTCCAAATTAATGCACTATGGTATCAGAGGCCACTCCCTCAACTACCTAAAGTCATACCTTAGTAACAGAACTCAATGTGTATATGCAAATGATGCAAACTCTTCCACCCAACCAATCACAGCAGGAGTTCCACAAGGAAGCGTCCTTGGACCACTCCTCTTTTTCATCTACATCAATGATCTACCGAATGCATCACAGCTACTCAAACCCATATTATTTGCAGATGACATTACATATGTCTTTTCCCACCCAAACACAGTCATACTAGCAAACACAGTCAATGCCGAATTACAGAAAATATCTACCTGGATGATGACTAACCAACCTACCCTGAACACTGATAAAACCTTTTTCATTCAGTTTGGAAACAAAGCTGCAAATGATCCAATTAACATAACGCTAAATGGATCATCAGTCACAAGACTCTCAGAGGGAAAATTCCTAGGTATCCACCTTGACAGTAGCCTTAAGTTCCAGACACACATACAACAAATCACCAAGAAAATCTCCAGGACTGTAGGCATACTATTGAAGATAAGGTACTACATTCCACAATCAGCTCTCTTGGCACTGTGCCATTCACTCATATACCCTTATCTTACATATGGAATTTGTGCATGGGGATCAACAACATCCAATCCCCTAAAACCCCTAATAACCCAGCAAAAGGCAGCAGTAAGAATGATAACAAATTTTCACTCCTGCCAGCATACTCCACCAATTTTCAAAAGTCTGAATCTGCTCACCATTAAGAACATCCATACTTATTCATGTTCCTACTACATACACAGAACAATACACGCAAGCATAAACCCTCCACTCAAACTTCTCCTCACCAACCTAAACAGGACACATGACCACAACACAAGACACAGATCTCTTTTTGATATACCTCGTGTCCATATCACACTGTAAAAATTCTATGCACATAAAGGGCCCTAAAATATGGAATTCATTACCAAAAGATATTAAAGTAACCCAGTCTGAAAATCAATTTAAGACTCTTCTCAAAAGCCACTTAATCACTCTAGACTGCTAAATACTCAGTACACACTTACTCATCTATGTACTCCAACATCATAACTGAAACAATCACTTTGAACCTTTTATCCATTGTTGGCAGGAATATAATTGAATCACTGTTTTCACAAAAAGCATTTTCGAAAATAAATATATCTTTGTATTATACAAATTTTGATATTTATAATTAATATTCTACTGTACAACTATGAAATAATTACTATCCTACTGTACAACTATGATATACTCCTTAGTGTTAAGTAGACTGTAAGCCAATAATGTTAAGTTGGCCCATAATGTCTAGGCATAATAGAGGCTCTCTTTGCATTGCAACCCACTATTGTCAATACAAAATCTCAATGTAATGTTTGCAAAGACATAAAATAAATAAATAAATAAATAAATTGTGGGAGAAGCCAGTTCCATGGTGAGGGTAGAGCATGAAGTGTGGGTGAGTGTTGTGGGAGGTGGCAGGAAGAACACTGGCACCAGATGCAGGTAATGAGACATTCCTTGCAAAGTCAATGTCAGTGCAAGGTTCAGAAATGTGATGCCATCAGAGAGAATACAAGAGAAAATAGTAACAGTCTCATCTTGCATAACAAAATAATAAAGCAGGGGGAGAGGGTTGGGCACCCTTATATATGGGAGGTACAGCAGCCAGAAATTCTTCCTGGTCCATAGTTACTATGGAGGCAACTGGTAGCGCCGTTGTCCCTGAAAACTACTACCTTCAATATGTACAGCCTCTTGTAAGAAGTGTAATACATTACTGAGAACAAACAAGCTGGGAGGGCAGCCTTGCCCCATCATCCCTCACAACACCTAATCTTACATAATCCACCAAAACTTGTCCTATTTCTTCCACTCAGCATCAGGTTAAACACATCAAGCAAAGTTTAACTGCCAGAGACGTACAATAAGTCACAAAATATTTGGAATTAGAGAAAACAGTAAGTGGTCTGTGATGCTGGAAATGTTTTTATTGGTGCATATCTTTGTTGATGAGATAGAGAGGGAGGCTACTAATGAAGCAATTGTCTTTCAGGTAATAATGGCAGAGAGCAAACCACAATGACTATTCAGATGCCTAGTCAATGTCCCATTGGTGGGCCACCTGGCACACTGAAAGATAATCAGATTTCCTTGAGGGTGAGTGACACAATCACAATAACAATACCTTCAGAAGGAACAAGGGTGAAAGTTTGGGCAATGGCATCTTTTCCTATCATCAAGGAATGAAATTTTACAGAGGGAAATATGTCTATTAATGAGGTTGAAAGAATTAAGAGGATTAAGGTACCTTCAGATTTAATTCAAGAAAGCTGAGGAGAAATCTAGATCCTCAAATCATTTCCTTGGAAAACACAAAAAATATTATATAATATATAACATGAGGATAAAAGAGAGTGCAAAAATTATAGGGGGATAAGACTGTTGAGTGTACCTGGTAAAGTGTATGGTAGAGTTATAATTGAAAGAATTAAGAGTAAGACGGAGAATAGGATAGCAGATGAACAAGGAGGCTTTAGGAAAGGTAGGGGGTGTGTGGACCAGGTGTTTACAGTGAAACATATAAGTGAACAGTATTTGGATAAGGCTAAAGAGGTGTTTGTGGCATTTATGGATTTGGAAAAGGCGTATGACAGGGTGGATAGGGGGGCAATGTGGCAGATGTTGCAAGTGTATGGTGTAGGAGGTAGGTTACTGAAAGCAGTGAAGAGTTTTTACGAGGATAGTGAGGCTCAAGTTAGAGTATGTAGGAAAGAGGGAAATTTTTTCCCAGTAAAAGTAGGCCTTAGACAAGGATGTGTGATGTCACCGTGGTTGTTTAATATATTTATAGATGGGGTTGTAAGAGAAGTAAATGCGAGGGTCTTGGCAAGAGGCGTGGAGTTAAAAGATAAAGAATCACACACAAAGTGGGAGTTGTCACAGCTGCTCTTTGCTGATGACACTGTGCTCTTGGGAGATTCTGAAGAGAAGTTGCAGAGATTGGTGGATGAATTTGGTAGGGTGTGCAATAGAAGGAAATTAAAGGTGAATACAGGAAAGAGTAAGGTTATGAGGATAACAAAAAGATTAGGTGATGAAAGATTGAATATCAGATTGGAGGGAGAGAGTATGGAGGAGGTGAACGTATTCAGATATTTGGGAGTGGACGTGTCAGCGGATGGGTCTATGAAAGATGAGGTGAATCATAGAATTGATGAGGGAAAAAGAGTGAGTGGTGCACTTAGGAGTCTGTGGAGACAAAGAACTTTGTCCTTGGAGGCAAAGAGGGGAATGTATGAGAGTATAGTTTTACCAACGCTCTTATATGGGTGTGAAGCGTGGGTGATGAATGTTGCAGCGAGGAGAAGGCTGGAGGCAGTGGAGATGTCATGTCTGAGGGCAATGTGTGGTGTGAATATAATGCAGAGAATTCGTAGTTTGGAAGTTAGGAGGAGGTGCGGGATTACCAAAACTGTTGTCCAGAGGGCTGAGGAAGGGTTGTTGAGGTGGTTCGGACATGTAGAGAGAATGGAGCGAAACAGAATGACTTCAAGAGTGTATCAGTCTGTAGTGGAAGGAAGGCGGGGTAGGGGTCGGCCTAGGAAGGGTTGGAGGGAGGGGGTAAAGGAGGTTTTGTGTGCGAGGGGCTTGGACTTCCAGCAGGCATGCGTGAGCGTGTTTGATAGGAGTGAATGGAGACAAATGGTTTTTAATACTTGACGTGCTGTTGGAGTGTGAGCAAAGTAACATTTATGAAGGGATTCAGGGAAACCGGCAGGCCGGACTTGAGTCCTGGAGATGGGAAGTACAGTGCCTGCACTCTGAAGGAGGGGTGTTAATGTTGCAGTTTAAAAACTGTAGTGTAAAGCACCCTTCTGGCAAGACAGTGATGGAGTGAATGATGGTGAAAGTTTTTCTTTTTCGGGCCACCCTGCCTTGGTGGGAATCGGCCGGTGTGATAATAATAAAAAATAATAATAACATGTTTAGACAAAAAATTTTCCATATGTTCCTCCATTCAAAAAAAATATGCTTATGCTAAAATGTTCAATGAGTATTTCCATAAAACAGGTTAAAAATAAAGCCAGAATATTCTCATGCCTGAGAGTCACATTCATGTATGACACATTCACAAAAGAAGCACAAACATAAGGTATTATAGCACTGAACAAGCATTACTGCTAATATGTTTCTTTTAGTCGTCATTATTTATAACTTCCTTAACGGAGTAAAGTGTATAATCAAACTTTTAATGCAATACAAATTTTATCCTGCTTATTACCTCAGCTTTGAAACTACAATTTACATGAAGAAAACATTTAAGGCTGAAGATTAAGTTAATACCATTAAGCCAAGTTCTGCAGAGATTCTGATTTATAAAGTTTGATTTAAATGATAGGCAGCTTCATTTACCAGTTAAAAGACTTACCGCAAGTGCCACGACTTATAAAGCCGGCTAATCAAAAAGCAAAAATGAGACTATCATTATCCTGTACATATTCTTGAGAAACATTGGGAAGGGTAAGGTAAGAAACATAAGAATATTTACTTTATAATATGACAAAACATTAAAACAATCTAGATGCAAATTTCAACCTTTTGTAAGCTTCAAGACATATCCAGAAGAATTTTTGAGAAGATATAAATTAAGAATATCATGAAATAAGAACATAAGAAAGAAGGAACACTGCAACAGGCCTACTGACCCATGTGGAGCAGGTCCATGTCTCCCCCCCCCCTGGATTAGCCCAATGACCCACCCAGTCTGGTCACCTCCACTCAAGGAAGGAGCATGGCACCAGACCCAGCAGCACAAGCTAGTCAGGTCCAACTCACACCCACCCACACCCACTTGTGTATTTATCTAACCTATTTTTAAAAATACACAACGTTTTAACCTCTATAACTGTACTCGGGAGTTTGTTCCACTCATCCAAAACTCTATTACCAAACCAGTGCTTTCCTATATCCTTCCTGAATCTGAATTTTTCCAACTTGAAACCAATGTTGTGAGTCTTGTCTTGGCTGGAAATTTTCAGCATGCTATTTACATCCCCTTTATTTATTCCTGTTTTCCATTTATACACCTCGATCATATCCCCCGTAATTCAACGCCTTTCTAGAGAGTGCAGATTCAGGGCCCTCAGTCTATTCTCATAGGGAAGATTTCTGATACATGGGATCATCTTTGTCATCCTCCTCTGTACGTTTTCCAGAGCATTTATATCCATTCTGTAATACGGTGACCAGAACTGTGCAGCATAGTCTAAATGAGGCCTAACCAAGGATATATAGAGTTGAAGAACAACCTGAGGACTTCTATTATTTATACTTCTAGATATGACGCCAACAAATCTGTTATCTTTATTGCAAACACTAATGCACTGTTGTCTTGGATTTAGATTACTGCTAACCAGAACGAAACAATTAACCAAAGCGTGTAAATTATTTATTAGCAAGTGCTAAATGAAATTTTATGAACTGGTAACTACTGTTTTACAGTGGAACCTCAGCTTACAAATACCGCAATATGCAAATTTTTCAGGATACGAACAGTTGCTTGGTCGATTTTTTACTTCTGGACACGAACGAAATTTCAGGATGCAAACTTCCCCCTCAAGGGAGGTTCCTTGGTGAGGGACTCTTGATCTAGGGAATTGGACCTATGCTCCAGTTCCCTAAATTAATAATAATAATAATAATATGTAATAATATGTACTACTACTACTAATAATAATAATAATTATATGTACGTACTACTAATAATAATAATACGTATAATAACAATATACGCAATACCATAATAATAATTATAATACATAATACATACTATAATTAGTAGGTTGGTAGACAGCAACCACCCAGGGAGGTACTACCGTCCTGCCAAGTGAGTGTAAAACGAAAGCCTGTAATTGTTTTACATGATGGTAGGATTGCTGGTGTCTTTTGTCTGTATCATAAATATGCAAGATTACAGGTACGTCTTGCTACTTCTACTTACACTTAGGTTACACTACACATACATGTACACGTTTATGAATACACACTCAACTGAGTTTTCTTTGATTTTATCTTAATACTTCTTGTTCTTATTACTTTTTCTTTAATATCCATGGGGAAGTGGAATAAGTATCTTTCCTCCGTAAGCCATGCGTGTTGTAAAAGTCAACTAAAATGCTGGGAACAATGGGCTAGTAACCCCTTTTCCTGTAATAATTACAAAAAAGAATAAGAAAATTGTCAAAGTGGGATGTCTGAATGTGTGTGGATGTTGTGCAAATGATAAGAAAGAGATGATTGTAGATGTTATGAATGAGAAGAAGCTGGATGTCCTGGCTTTAAGTGAAACAAAGCTCAAGGGGGTGGGAGAGTTTCTGTGGAGAAGAACAAATGGGATTAGGTTAGGGGTTTCAAATAGAGTTAGAGCTAAAGAAGGAGTAGCAATAATGTTGAAGGATCAGCTATGACAGGAAAAGAGGGACTATAAATGTATTAATTCAAGGATTATGTGGAGTAAAATAAGAGTTGGATTTGAAAAGTGGGTTATAGTAAATGTTTAATTAAGCACCTGGAGAAGAGAGAAGTATAGAGGAGAGAGAGAGAGATTTTGGGAAATGTTGATTGAATGCGTGGGGAGTTTTGAACCAAGTGTGAGAGTACTTGTGGTTGCAGATTTCAATGCTAAGTGGGTAAAAATGTTGTGGAGAGAGTAGTACATAAATTTGGGATGCCAGGGGTAAATGAAAATGGGGAGCCTTTAATTGAGCTATGTGTAGAAAGAGTTTTGGTAATAATACACATTTTATGAAAAAGAGGATAAATAAATATACAAGGTATGATATAGCACATAATGAAAGTAATTTGTTAGATTATATATTGGATGTCCTGGCTTTAAGTGAAACAAAGGTGAAGGGGATGGGAGAGTTTCAATGGAGAGGAATAAATGGGATTAGGTCAGGGGTTTCAAATAGAGTTAGAGCTAAAGAAGGAGCAGCAATAATGTTGAAGGATAAGCTATGGCAGGAAAAGAGGGACTACAAATGCATAAATTCAAGGATTATGTGGAGTAAAATAAAGATTGGATGTGAAAAGTGGGTTATAGTAAGCGTGTATGCACCTGGAGAAGAGAGAAGTGTAGAGGAGAGAGAGAGATTCTGGGAAATGTTGAGTGAATGCGTGGGGAGTTTTGAATCAAATGTGAGAGTAATGGTGGTTGGGGATTTCAATGCTAAAGTGGGTAAAAATGTTATGGAGGGAGTAGTAGGTAAATTTGGGGTGCCAGTGGTAAATGTAAATGGGGAGCCTTTAATTGAGCTATGTGTAGAAAGAAATTTGATAATAAGTAATACATATTTTATGAAAAAAGAGGATAAATAAATATACAAGGTATGATGTAGCACATAATGAAAGTAGTTTGTTAGATTATGTATTGGTGGATAAAAGGTTGATGGGTAGGCTCCAGGATGTACATGTTTATAGAGGGGCAACTGATATATCAGATCATTATTTAGTTGTAGCTACAGTTAGAGTAAGAGGTAGATGGGAAAAGAGGAAGGTGGCAACAACAAGTAAGAGGGAGGTGAAAGTGTATAAACTAAGGGAGGAGGAAGTTCGGGTGAGATATAAGCGACTATTGGCAGAAAGGTGGGCTAGTGCAAAGATGAGGTGTTGGGGGGGTTGAAGAGGGTTGGAATAGTTTTAAAAATGCAGTATTAGAATATGGGGCAGAAGTTTGTGGTTATAGGAAGGTGGGGGCAGGAGGAAAGAGGAGTGATTGGTGGAATGATGAGGTAAAGGGAGTGATAAAAGAGAAAAAGGTAGCTTACGAGAGGTTTTTACAAAGCAGAAGTGTTATAAGAAGAGCAAAGTATATGGAGAGTAAAAGAAAGGTGAAGAGAGTGGTGAGAGAGTGCAAAAGGAGAGCAGATGAAAGAGTGGGAGAGGCACTGTCAAGAAATTTTAATGAAAATAAGAAAAAATTTTGGAGTGAGTTAAACAAGTTAAGAAAGCCTAGGGAAAGTATGGATTTGTCAGTTAAAAACAGAGTAGGGGAGTTAGTAGATTGGGAGAGGGAGGTATTAGGTAGATGGCGAGAATATTTTGAGGAACTTTTAAATGTTGAGGAAGAAAGGGAGGCGGTAATTTCATGCACTGGCCAAGGAGGTATACCATCTTTTAGGAGTGAAGAAGAGCAGAATGTAAGTGTGGTGGAGGTATGTGAGGCATTACGTAGAATGAAAGGGGGTAAAGCAGCTGGAACTGATGGGATCATGACAGAAATGTTAAAAGCAGGGGGGGATATAGTGTTGGAGTGGTTGGTACTTTTGTTTAATAAATGTATGAAAGAGGGGAAGGTACCTAGGGATTGGCGGAGAGCATGTATAGTCCCTTTATATAAAGGGAAAGGAGACAAAAGAGATTGTAAAAATTATAGAGGAATAAGTTTACTGAGTATACCAGGAAAAGTATACGGTAGAGTTATAATTGAAAGAATTAGAGGTAAGACAGAATGTAGAATTGCGGATGAGCAAGGAGGCTTCACAGTGGGTAGGGGATGTGTAGATCAAGTGTTTACATTGAAGCATATATGTTAACAGTATTTAGATAAAGGTAGGGAAGTTTTTATTGCATTTATGGATTTAGAAAAGGCATATGATAAGAGTGGATAGAGGAGCAATGTGGCAGATGTTGCAAGTTTATGGAATAGGTGGTAAGTTACTAAATGCTGTAAAGAGCTTTTATGAGGACAGTGAGGCTCAGGTTAGGGTGTGTAGAAGAGAGGGAGAATACTTCCCGGTAAAAGTAGGTCTTAGACAGGGATGTGTAATGTCACCATGGTTGTTTAATATATTTATAGATGGGGTTGTAAAAGAAGTAAATGCTAGGGTGTTCAGGAGAGGGGTGGGATTAAATTATGGGGAATCAAATTCAAAATGGGAATTGACACAGTTACTTTTTGCTGATGATACTGTGCTTATGGGAGATTCTAAAGAAAAATTGCAAAGGTTAGTGGATGAGTTTGAGAATGTGTGTAAAGGTAGAAATTTGAAAGTGAACATAGAAAAGAGTAAGGTGATGAGGGTATCAAATGATTTAGATAAAGAAAAATTGGATATCAAATTGGGGAGGAGGAGTATGGAAGAAGTGAATGTTTTCAGATACTTGGGAGTTGACGTGTCAGCAGTTGGATTTATGAAGGATGAGGTTAATCATAGAATTGATGAGGGAAAAAAGGTGAGTGGTGCGTTGAGGTATATGTGGAGTCAAAAAACGTTATCTATGGAGGCAAAGAAGGGAATGTATGAAAGTATAGTAGTACCAACACTCTTATATGGATGTGAAGCTTGGGTGGTAAATGCAGCAGCGAGGAGACGGTTGGAGGCAGTGGAGATGTCCTGTCTAAGGGCAATGTGTGGTGTAAATATTATGCAGAAAATTCGGAGTGTGGAAATTAGGAGAAGGTGTGGGGTTAATAAAAGCATTAGTCAGAGGGCAGGAGAGGGGTTGTTGAGGTGGTTTGGTCATTTAGAGAGAATGGATCAAAGTAGAATGACATGGAAAGCATATAAATCTATAGGGGAAGGAAAGAGGGGTAGGGGTCATCCTCGAAAGGGTTGGAAAGAGGGGGTAAAGGAGGTTTTGTGGGCGAGGGGCTTGGACTTCCAGCAAGCGTGCATGAGCATGTTAGATAGGAGTTAATGGAGACGAATGATACTTGGGACCTGACGATCTGTTGGAGTGTGAGCAGGGTAATATTTAGTGAAGGGATTCAGGGAAACCGGTTATTTTCATATAGTCGGACTTGAGTCCTGGAAATGGGAAGTACAATGCCTGCACTTTAAAGGAGGGGTTTGGGATATTGGCAGTTTGGAAGGATATGTTGTGTATCTTTATACGTATATGCTTCTAAACTGTTGTATTCTGAGCACCTCTGCAAAAGCAGTGATAATGTGTGAGTGTGGTGAAAGTGTTGAATGATGATGAAAGTATTTTCTTTTTGGGGATTTTCTTTCTTTTTTGGGTCACCCTGCCTCGGTGGGAGACGACCGACTTGTTGAAAAAAATAAGGTTGATGGGTAGGCTCCAGGATGTACACGTTTATAGAGGGGCAACTGATATATATATAGGATCATTATTTACTTGTAACTACCATGAAAGTAAGAGGCAGATGGGACAAGAGGAAAATGGCAACAAGAAGTAAAAGGGAGGTGAAAGTGTATAAACTAAGGGAGGAGGAAGTTTGGGTGAGACATAAGCAGCTATTGGCAAAAAGGTGGGCTGGCACAAGTATGAGTAGTGGGGGGGGGGTTGAAGAGGGTTGGAATAGTTTTAAAAATGCAGTATTAGAATGTGGGGCAGAAGTTTGTGGTTATAGGAGGGTGGGTGCAGGAGGAAAGAGGAGTGATTGGTGGAATGAAGTAAAGGGTGTGATAAAAGAGAAAAAGGTAGGTTATGAGAGGTTTTTACAAAGCAGAAGTGTTATAAGAACAGTAGAGTATATGGAGAGTAAAAGAAAGGTGAAGAGATGTGGCATGCAAAGAGTATGTAACCTTTATTCGGCGCATGTACACACCCTCACTGAAAGGCTATCTCCCCCAACCAGTGAACCAGGTACTAGGGTTGATGATGGGGCCCCGTCGTTCAATCAGTACCCAGGTTCCAGCCAATGAAAAGATGGTTTTGGCAATCGCAGAGGTGTTTTGGGTACAGCTCACCTGTCTGCCCTTGTCATTCCCATTCTAGAGCTGGTTGAAGCATGGTCTACTCTCTAGTGGCTTCTATTCTGCCTTGCTTTCCATGGAGTGCACTAATACCTATTGTTGTACATAGTGTATATAGTGCACATACTTCTGTTCTAAATTGGTGAAGGATAATACAAGTCAAAAGTTTTTCTGCTGTGTTTATTTTGCTCCCTTTACACCTAGGATAACAGGCCTTTGGGACTCCTGGGTTGTAATATGGGTAGCCTGTTCGAGAGCTGGAGCTGAACTTAGAGCACGGGTTGAGCCTAGGGTGACGCTGGAAGCATGAACATTGTGTAGCTTGCTGTCTGGTATTGCATTAGCTTTGCCAACGCTTTACAAACTCTGCGTGTCAATTGCCTTGCTATGGTCAGCCTTGCTATTGTATGATCATTCAACAGCTCGCTACTAGCTTGTTCAGTGTGCTCGCTTCACTACGGTCAATCTCATGTGAAGATTTTGCAGTCAGCTTTGCTATTATGTATCCGCCTTGCAAGCGTATGTGCATATTCTGCAGTTGTACTGTGCATAGCTAAGCGTGTTCTGCAAATAATGTGTTACGTTGGGGTATTCTGCAATTGTACTGTGCATAGCAAATAACATACATTGGGGTATGCCACCTAGACAAGTCAGAAGTCTGGTGTCGGCATATGCTTTATTTAACTTGCCTAAATTGTCCCTACAGCATTGTTGGCAAATTGCTCGTTCCATTGGCATTGATTACGAACCCACTCTCACAGCTGCGCAACTGCATACACTGATCACCGACAAACTTCGGGAAGAGGAGATGGCACATCAGACTTCTCCCTCTACAGGAGCCTGGAATAAAACTCCGAGGTTCTCGTAGGAGGAAAATGATACATCAACGGAGCAAAATCGTCAGTCTCATGCAGCAGGGTTGTCTGAAAGCGAATCAGCTGCACTGGCACTTGAGTTGGCGAAAATCAATCTTGAGCAGACTAGGGAACAGAGGGCATTTGCCAAGGAAGAGTTTGATAGGAAAAAAGAAAGAAGGCAGTTTTTGCAAGTTGTAAATGACTTTAGTTTAAAGAAAGCAGTATAGCTTGTTCTCCGCTTCAATGAGGCAGAACCAGAACACTTTTTTGAAACTTTGGAAAATCAAGCTCGAGCCTTCAGGTGGCCGGAACAGCATTGGGCATCGTTGGTTCACACAGCATTGTTTGGTAAAGCACAGGAATTTACGTCAGTGTTAAATGACACTGATTTTTTCCGATTATAAAGTAGTGAAGACCACAGTTTTGGGAGCATATACATGTATCCCAGCTAAGTACAGAAAACTGTTTAAATTAGGCAGACGACAGCTTGGTCAATCCCTGGTTGATTTTGTGTGACAGCAGACCAAAGCTTTTACCAGCTGGTATAAAGCAAGTGGTGTTGCTACCTTCGATGATCTCATGCAGCTTATTCTGGTTGACAACCTGCTGGAGTCTATGGGACCAGAGGTTAGAGTCCTTCTGCAGGATCGTGACTTAACCACTGCATTAGAGGCAGTCAGGGTGGCTGATACCTTTGAAACTAACCGCTCCTTGTCCAAGCGGTCCCATCTCTCTTTTCAACAGCCTGGCATGAGCAGAGATCGTCAACCTTGGAGGATAAAGTGCCAGCCGGAGGGAGAACATCTATGTCAGTGAAGTAAGTCACCTGGTGAGCCACGCTACTCAACTTATGGTCCACCTGGTGAGAGACAAACCACTCAACATGGTGCAACTACACAACAGTATCCAGAGACACACCAGTTGCAACGTCAGCACGGAGTTGAGGGCAAGCCTGTCGTCTGCTTCCTCTGTAATAAAGTAGGTCACCTCCGTCCCAACTCCCCCCAAAAACCCCAACCCATTGGGAAAATCTATAATATCCCTAGTAACATGTCCCTAAAAGAAGTAGAGAAAGGGATGGCCCCTTATTACTGTCAGAGTCGTATTTCCCTTCAGAAAGACTCAAAAACAACTGAAGTCAGAACCTTTAGAGATACTGGAGTATATTGCTCACTTATAAGAGTGGGAGTACTTCCCCTCTCTGAAAAAACATCATTGCAATCCTCCGTTTTGTTGGAGCATTCAGAGGAGCGATATTTTCTGTCCCCTTGCATAGAATTCATGTACAGTGCAAATATTACACTGGATACTTGACTGTGGGTGTATCCGAAGGATTCCCCATGAAAGATGCCATGTTATTACTGGATAATAACATTACCACTGCTAGTGTATGTCCTGAACCCATAATGATTAATTCTCCTCCGGTGTTAGCCATAACTCGGGCAACATCCCAAGGGTTGTCTGGTGAGAATGCTGACCTATCCTTGGACAACTCTGATCTTGGAATAGCCAATTTGTTTTACGAGGAAAACTGCCCAGGGCCTCGTAAATTAAGTGAACAGACCCAGATCAAGCCTTCCTATTCCAGGGTTGCAGGATTGCCAGATATCTCTGTTTCCATGCCCGAGGGACTGTCCTTCCGGGAGGAACAACAAAAGGACCCTTTTTTTAATTTTGCTTTTCAAGCAGCCATGGGTAAATCCTTTTCGGATCATCCGGTCAAGTATAAACTTAAAAACGATTACTTGATCTGCACTGAGACTGGTAAGGAGATAGAGGGCAGGCAACTGTCAGACAGGTTAGTGGTTCCAACAAAATTTAGACCTCAAATATTGAATATAACTCATAATACTTTATTAGGAGGTCACCTTGGAATTACTAAAACATTATATAGAATCACAAAAGAATTTTATTGGCCAAAATTAAGGCAGGATGTGAAGAATCATATCCGGTGTTGCCGAGAATGTCAGCAAGTTGGGAAACCTGGACATTCCATTAAACCTGCACCTCTCCAGCCTATACCTGCTGATGAAGAACCTTTTGCAGATTTAATTATAGATTGTGTAGGTCCACTACCTAAGTCAAAGTCTGGAAATCAGTACTTATTTACTATTATGGATAGAGTAACTAGATACCCTGAAGCATGACTCATGAAATCGTAATGAAACTATTTTTTTTTACCCTGAAGCAATTCCCATGCGCAGTATTAATACTGAAGCCATTCTCATGGCTTTAATTAGATTTATTTCTTATTTTGGCATTCCTAAAACTATTCAAAGTGATCAAGGAACTAACTTCACTGCCAAAGCATTTAGGGAAGCATTAACTAGGTTAGGGATAATCCACAACTTACCCACTGCCTATCTTCCTCAGTCCCAAGGCGCCTTGGAAAGATTCCATCAGACGTTAAAAACCATGATGAGAACTTTTTGTATGCATTTTCCTACAGACTGGGATGAATCACTACCTTTGTTGCTGTTTTCAATACGAGAAACTGTGCAGGAGTCTACTGGGTACAGTCCGTTTGAGCTGATCTTTGGGTACAATGTACAAGGTGCTCAAAGAAGGATGGATGGGAGAAGACGTTAGCTCAACACTCTACAACACGTCTTCAAGGTTGCAGGTGGCACGTCAGTTAGCCAAGGCTAACCTAACGGCAGCTCAAAATAAGATGAAACAGAGGTATGACAGAAATGCACAATTCTGCTCCTTCCATCCAGGAGAGAAGGTGTTGGTACAAGAACCTATACCTGGCCACACCTTGAAGGTAGTAGGTTGGTAGACAGCAACCACCCAGGGAAGTACTAACATCCTGCCAGATGACTGTGAAACAGAAACCTATAACTGTTTTGCATGATGGTAGAATTGCTGGTGTCTTTTTCTATCTCATAAACATGCTAGATAACAGGGATATCTTGCTACTCCTACTTACACTTTGGTCACACTTCACAGACACGCACATGCATATATATATACATACATCTAGGTTTTTCTCCTTTTTCTAAATAGCTCTTGTTCTTCTATTGTCCATGGGGAAGTGGAAAAGAATCTTTCCTCCGTAAGCCATGTGTGTTGTATGAGGCGACTAAAATGCCAGGAGCGATGGGCTAGAAACCCCTTCTCCTGTAGACAATTACTAAACAAGAGAAGAAGAAAAACTTTATAAAACTGGGATGCTTGAATGTGCATGGAAGTAGTGCGGATGACACGAAACAGATGATTGCTGATGTTATGAATGAAAAGAAGTTGGATGTCCTGGCCCTAAGCGAAACAAAGCTGAAGGGGTAGGGAAGTTTCGGTGGAGGGAAATAAATGGGATTAAATCTGGAGTATCTGAGAGAGTTAGAGCTAAGGAAGGGGTAGCAGTAATGTTGAAGGATCAGTTATAGAACGAGAAAAGAGAATATGAATGTGTAAATTCAAGGATTATGTGGATTAAAGTAAAGGTTGGACGCAAAAAGTGGGTCATAATAAGCGTGTATGCACCTGGAGAAGAGAGGAATGTAGAGGAGAGAGAGAGAGATTTTGGGAGATGTTAAGCGAATGTATAGGAACCTTTGAACCAAATGAGAGAGTAATTGTGGTAGGGGACCCGAATGCTAAAGTAGGAGAAACTTTTAGAGAGGGTGTGGTAGGTAAGTTTGGGGTGTCAGGTGTAAATGATAATGGGAGCCCTTTGATTGAACTTTGTATAGAAAGGGGTTTAGTTATAGGTAATATATATTTTAAGAAAAAGAGGATAAATAAGTATACAAGATATGATGTAGGGCAAAATGACAGTAGTTTGTTGGATTATGTATTGGTAGATAAAAGACTGTTGAGTAGACTTCAGGATGTACATGTTTATAGGGGGGCCACAGATATATCAGATCACTTTCTAGTTGTAGCTACACTGAGAGTAAAAGGAAGATGGGATACAAGGAGAATAGAAGCATCAGGGATGAGAGAGGTGAAGGTTTATAAACTAAAAGAGGAGGCAGTTAGGGTAAAATATAAACAACCATTGGAGGATAGATGGGCTAATGAGAGCATAGGCAATGGGGTCGAAGAGGTATGGGGTAGGTTTAAAAATGTAGTGTTAGAGTGTTCAGCAGAAGTTTGTGGTTACAGGAAAGTGGGTGCGGGAGAGAAGAGGAGCGATTGATGGAATGATGATGTAAAGAGAGTAGTAAGGGAGAAAAAGTAGAAGTGATGCAAGGAGGGAAGAATATATGGAGAAAGAGAGAGAGGTTAAGAGAGTGGTGAAGCAATGTAAAAAGAGAGCAAATGAGTGAGTGGGTGAGATGTTATCAACAAATTTTGTTGAAAATAAGAAAAAGTTTTGGAGTGAGATTAACAAGTTAAGGAAGCCTAGATAACAAATGGACTTGTCAGTTAAAAATAGGAGACGAGAGTTATTAAATGGAGAGTTAGAGGTATTGGGAAGATGGAGGGAATATTTTGAGGAATTGTTAAATGTTGATGAAGATAGGGAAGCTGTGATTTCGTGTATAGGGCAAGGAGGAATAACATCTTGTAGGAGTGAGGAAGAGCCAGTTGTGAGTGTGGGGGAAGTTTGTGAGGCAGTAGGTAAAATGAAAGGGGGTAAGGCAGCCGGGATTGATGGGATAAAGATAGAAATGTTAAAAGCAGGTGGGGATATAGTTTTGGAGTGGTTGGTGCAATTATTTAATAAATGTATGGAAGAGGGTAAGGTACCTAGGGATTGGCAGAGAGCATGCATAGTTCCTTTGTATAAAGGCAAAGGGGACAAAAGAGAGTGCAAAAATTATAGGGGGATAAGTCTGTTGAGTATACCTGGTAAAGTGTATGGTAGAGTTATTATTGACAGAATTAAGAATAAGACTGAGAATAGGATAGCAGATGAACAAGGAGGCTTTAGGAAAGGTAGGGGGTGTGTGGACCATGTGTTTACAGTGAAACATATAAGTGAACAGTATTTAGATAAGGCTAAAGAGGTTTTTGTAGCATTAATGGATTTGGAAAAGGCGTATGACAGGGTGGATAGGGGGGCAATGTGGCAGATGTTGCAGGTGTATGGAGTAGGAGGTAGGTTACTGAAAGCAATGAAGAGTTTTTACGAGGATAGTGAGGCTCAAGTTAGAGTATGTAGGAAAGAGGGAGATTATTTCCCAGTAAAAGTAGGCCTTAGACAAGGATGTGTGATATCACCGTGGTTGTTTAATATATTTATAGATGGGGTTGTAAGAGAAGTAAATGCGAGGGTCTTGGCAAGAGGCGTGGAGTTAAAAGATAAAGAATCACACATAAAGTGGGAGTTGTCACAGTTGCTCTTTGCTGATGACACTGTGCACTTGGGAGATTCTGAAGAGAAGTTGCAGAGGTTGGTGGATGAATTTGGTAGGGTATGCAAAAGAAGATAATTAAAAGTGAAACATACACAAATAACCCGCACATAAAAGAGAGAAGCTTACTACGAGGTTTCGGTCCGACTTGGACCATTGACAGTCACACTGTGACAGTGTGACTTTGTCAATGGTCCAAGTCGGACCGAAACATCGTCGTAAGCTTCTCTCTTTTATGTGCGGGTTATTTGTGTATCGTTCCAGTCACAGTATTGTGCCTTTTTTTTTATTTAAAAGTGAATACAGGAAAGAGTAAGGTTATGAGGATAACAAAAAGATGAGGTGATGAAAGATTGGATATCAGATTGGAGGGAGAGAGTATGGAGGAGGTGAATGTATTCACAGATATTTGGGAGTGGATGTGTCAGCAGATGGGTCTATGAAAGATGAGGTGAATCATAGAATTGATGAGGGGAAAAGGGTGAGTGGTGCACTTAGGAGTCTGTGGAGACAAAGAACTTTGTCCTTGGAGGCAAAGAGGGGAATGTATGAGAGTATAGTTTTACCAACTCTCTTATATGGGTGTGAAGCATGGGTGATGAATGTTGCAGCGAGGAGAAGGCTGGAGGCAGTGGAGATGTCATGTCTGAGGGCAATGTGTAGTGTGAATATAATGCAGAGAATTCATAGTTTGGAAGTTAGGAGGAGGTGCGGGATTACCAAAACTGTTGTCCAGAGGGCTGAGGAAGGGTTGTTGAGGTGGTTCGGACATGTAGTAGAGAGAATGGAGCAAAACAGAATGACTTCAAGAGTTTATCAGTCTGTAGTGGAAGGAAGGCGGGGTAGGGGTCGGCCTAGGAAAGGTTGGAGGAAGGGGGTAAAGGAGGTTTTGTGTGCGCGTGTTTGATAGGAGTGAATGGAGACAAATGGTTTTTAATACTTGGCGTGCTGTTGGAGTGTGAGCAAAGTAACATTTATGAAGGGATTCAAGGAAACCGGCAGGCCGGACTTGAGTCCTGGAGATGGGAAGTACAGTGCCTGCACTCTGAAGGAGGGGTGTTAATGTTGCAGTTTAAAAACTGTAGTGTAAAGCACCCTTCTGGCAAGACAGTGATGGAGTGAATGATGGTGAAAGTTTTTCTTTTTCGGGCCACCCTGCCTTGGTGGGAATCGGCCAGTGTGTTAATAAAAATAAAATAAACCTTGAAAGCTAGATTTACGGGACCTAGGCAAAGTGAAAGTAAATTATCTGATGTAAATTATGTGGTATCACCCCTTGATAAGACCTCAAAAACTAAAACTTACCACATTAATCAATTAAAATCTTTTCATACACCAGATAAAGTCCGAGTAATGACTCTGTCCTCTACCTCTGAGGACGACTCCGACTCTTTGCACTCTATTTCTGAAATTAATGCCAAGCTTCCAAACTCTGTCCTCCTCAAGGACCCTAGCTCTTTAATGGAGGGACTATCTGAAACTCAAGCACCAAGTTTAACTGTGCTTCTACAGTCATACCCTGATATTTTTTTGGATGTGCCGAAAAAATGTACGTTAGGTTATCATGATGTAGATGTGGGAAACTCTAAACCTATTAAACTCTCCCATTACAGAGCTAATCCTGAAAAGCAGAAGCTACTTCAGCAGGATGTAGAATTTCTGTTAGAGCATGGGTTAGTGGAGGAGTTGTCTAGTCCATGGGCTTCAACGTGCATCCTTGTTAAAAAAGCTGATGGAGGTTTTCGCATGTGTACAGACTACCGTAAGGTGAATGAGGTCACAATCACAGATGCTTACCCTCTTCCTCGTCTGGATGACGTAATCGACTTTGCGGGTAAGGCTACTTTTGTGTCCAAGTTAGATCTCCCTAAAGGTTACTATCAGGTACCTTTGACAGATAAGGCGAAGGAAATCTCTGCCTTTGTAATTCCAGGAGGTCATTATCAATATACAGTTATCCCCTTCGGAATGAAAAACTCCCCCTCTTCATTCCAGAAACTTATCCATCAGGCTATTAAAGGACTTGAAGGCACGGCAGCGTACCTGTATGACATCGTAGTGGTGTCTGATACTTGGGATTAACACCTATTTAGACTTTAGGCTCTCTTTGAGACCTTTCAGAGCTCCCATTTAACTGTTAATTTATTTAAGTCTTCCTTTGCCCAGGCCACTGTTACTTTTCTAGGCCATGAAGTAGGTAGTGGCAAAGTTGCTCCTAAATTTGCTAAAGTTCTTGCCATTAAAGATTATCCAGTTCCACATGATAGGAAATCTCTTCAATGTTTCCTAGGTATGATAGGATTTTACATTAGATTCTGTAAAAAATTTTCAGATATTGTAGCTCCTCTTACCTCTCTTACCAGTCACAAAGTTGCCTTTAATTGGACCCCAGAATGTCAAAATGCTTTAACGAAAGCAAAAAGATTACTGTGTAATGCACGCATTCTTTTGCCTCCAGACTTCTCTAAACCTTTCTCATTACAGGTTGATGCTTGTGAGTCTGGGGTTCAGGCAGTACTGTTGCAAAACGGGGACGAGGAGTTGCAGCCTGTAGCATTCTTCTCACTGAATAAGTTTACTGAGTATACCAGGAAAAGTGTACGGTAGGGTTATAGTTGAAAGAATTAGAGGTAAGACAGAATGTAGGATTCTGGATGAGCAAGGAGGTTTCAGAGTGGGTAGGGGATGTGTAGATCAAGTGCTTACATTGAAGCATATATGTGAACAGTCTGTAGATAAAGATAGGGAAGTTTTTATTGCATTTATGGATTTAGAAAAGGGATATGACAGAGTGGATAGGGGAGCAATGTGGCAGACGTTGCAAGTATATGGAATAGGTGGCAAGTTACTAAATGCTGTAAAGAGTTTTCATGAGGATAGTGAGGCTCAGGTTAGGGTGTGTAGAAGAGAGGGAGACTACTTCCCAGTAAAAGTAGGTCTTAGACAGGGATGTGTAATGTCACCATGGTTGTTTAATATATTTATAGATGGGGTTGTAAAAGAAGTAAATGCTAAAGTGTTCGGGGGAAGGGGTGGGATTAAATTATGGGGAATCAAATACAAAATGGGAAGTAACACAGTTGCTTTTTGCTGATGATACTGTGTTTATGGGAGAATCTAAAGAAAAATTGCAAAGGTTAGTGGACGAATTTGTGAGTGTGTGTAAAGGTAGAAAGTTGAAAGTGAATATAGGAAAGAGTAAGGTGATGAGGGTATCAAATGATTTAGATAATGAAAAATTGGATATGAAATTGGGGAGGAGGAGTATGGAAGAAGTGAATGTTTTCAGATATTTGGGAGTTGATGTGTCAGCGGATGGATTTATGAAGGATGAGGTTAATCATAGAATTGATGAAGGAAAAAAGGCGAGTGGTGCGTTGAGGTATATGTGGAGACAAAAAACGTTATCTATAGAAGCAAAGAAGGGAATGTATGAAAGTATAGTAGCACCAACACTCTCATATGGGTGTGAAGCTTGGGTTGTAAATGGTGCAGCGAGGAGGCGGTTGGAGGCAGTGGAGATGTCCTGTCTAAGGGCAATGTGTGGTGTAAATATTATGCAGAAAATTTGGAATGTGGGAATTAGGAGAAGGTGAGGAGTTAATAAAAGTATTAGTCAGAGGGCTGAAGAGGAGTTGTTGAGGTGGTTTGGTCTTTTAGAGAGAATGGATCAAAGTAGAATGACATGGAGAGTGTATGAATCTGTAGGGAGAGTAAGGCGGGGTGGGGTCGTCCTCGAAAAGGTTGAAGGGAGAGGGTAAAGTAAGTTTTGTGGGCGAGGGACTTGGACTTCCAGCAATGTGAGGGAAAAGTTCAATAGATAGGAGTAGCGAGGGAGTATATAGTAACAACAGTTTCATTGCCGGCTACTTGTTAAGGTAGGGTAAGTCAAGCTCCCGCTATTCCCGCCTTTTTTCCCCCACCCCTAAAGTGATAGTTTGACTGCCGGCTGCTTGTTAAGGTAAGGTCAGTCTAGCTCCCGCTATCCCTTCCCCTCCTTCTTCCCCCCACCCCCCCGAAAGATGACATGTGGGGCTCTGGTCAAACAGTAAATCACTCAACTCACAGCTCCCAACACTACTGTAAGTACATGCCTGCCTTGTATTCTAGTGGATTTACTGGTTGAAAGCTTCACTTTTGACCAATAATAAACTTAGTCTTTTCAGCCTTGCTCTAAGTTGACTGTTGTAATAATCACCACATCTTTTAGGTATTGTACTTATCATAGAGAGTGATTTCTTAAGCAGTGGGTAACCTGTCTATCTTTTCAGCTTGGATGACAGAGGGTCACCTGTCAATCAACGAGAAGAACGAATGGAGAAGGACTAACGTCCTGAGACGTCCCCATTTTGGATTTAATTACCTGTGCACCTGTATGAAATTGCAGGACGTAACCCCACATCATTGCAGCGGTAAAGAACCTGCTTTCCTGTCATCGGGATATAATACTCACGGCTATACTGTGAAGAACTAGCCAGTGGGTCGTAACCAACACCTGCGACCCCCCCCCCCATCATCAGCAATGGCTACGATTTTAACAACAGTGTCACCAACACCAGACACCCCTATATATATTAGCGTTGAATTCAGTTATTTATATTTTTCATTTTCTTTAATGTAGGATTAATATTTCATATTTAAGTGTTTTATATTTTATATTTTCTGTATAATAAAGTGTTTATGTTTGTCTGTTATTATTTCTTTTTCAATTCATTAATTTTCCTGAGGAGGAGCCAGCCTGAGTAATACTCTCTTAAGTTATTACAGGGCTGAGTAAGCCTTCACAAGTGGCGACCTTACCAGGATCAACTCTACTGAATCAAGATTCAATTCCATCTCGAATCTACTATTGGAACTTCAATGCCGCATACCACAGACGGTTACCACCAGCCATGAGTAATCATTCTCTATGGTAGGACTACAGTACAGGTATTTAAAAGATTTGGTGATTGTTATAGTCTCAATTTATTGTAAGTCAAGTCAGGCAGGATATAATATTTAATTCTGCCACCTTTTGGAGCTTGAAACACTTTGGAGGATTAGACTCTAGGGACCCGAGATTTTCCAGTAACAATTTGTTTCATTGAGCTCTTTATTATATCAAGGGAACTGTCATAGGACACTCTTGATTTGTTGGTGAGAAGACTGGATGGTCAAGGGACCCCATTCTACTTACTGTTTGCTCGGAGCCGGCACAGAACCCTTCGTTTTAATTAATACATATTGTTTAATTGAAGTAGGGATCGAGCCCTCTGGTTTATTTACAGTTTGAGCGGAGCAGGAATTGAACCCTCCGTTTTCTTTAATACCCGTTTCATTTCCCCTGATAGTTTAAGTTATTCTTGCAAGTATGGATGAATACCAGTTTTGGATGAATGCTGGAAGTAAGTTAGGAATAACAGGGAAAAATTTAGAATCTTTCATTAGTGCTAAGATCCAGGAAAGACTTGAAAGAGAGAGAATTGAGAGAGAAGAAAGACAGAAAGAGAAAGAGAAGAGAAAAAGGAGAGAGAGAGAATTGAGAGAGAAATCCAAGAAAGACAGTTAGAAAGAGAGAGAGAAGACAAAAAGGAACGTGATAGACTTGATCGTGAGGAGAGAGCTAGAGTACGTGAAGAACAAGTTAAATTAAGAGAACTTGAGAAAAGAGCAAAGGATAGAGAAGTTGAGGAAAAAGCTAGAGAACGTGAGGAAAAAGCTAGAGAACGTGAGGAAAAAGCTAGAGAACGTGAGGAAAAAGCTAGAGAACGTGAGGAAAAAGCTAGAGAACTTGAGTTACTAGAGAGAGAAAAGGATCGCGAGCTCGAAAAATCTCGCCTTGGATTAGAGAATAGAAAGTTAACTCTTACACAACAACAATTAGTGGAAGGAGTAATTGAACATCATGCAGCTAGTGCACATATTCCAACACCTAATTTACCTCCCTTCACAGAGGGGGAAGACATAACTTCATACATTATCAGGTTTGAAAATACCGCTAGCCTCTGTGAATGGCCTGCTGACACCTGGGCTACCAGGTTAGGAATGTTATTTTCTGGTACTGCTTTGAATATCTATGCAACTTTGTCACAGGATATATGTAATTATAACCTACTGAAGAAGGCAATCCTTAAAGCATACCAAAAAACCACTAATTCTTACAGGAAAGATTTCAGGTATTCCACCTTACAGCCTGGCCAGAACTTTCAGCAGTTACAGGTAACACTCTTTCGTTTGTTCGACTTTTGGATAGAGAGTTCAGGAATTGATTACAGTTACGAATCTCTTAGAGACTTCATGGTTGCTGACCAGTTCCTGACAGCTCTTCCTCACCAGATACAAACATTCATCAGAGAACGTAACCTGATTAAAGCTGAGGAAGCTGCTGAGGCTGCTGACCTGTATGCTGAGGCTCACAATTCCTATAAAGACCTAAAGGGATCGAACCCTAAGGGCAAGGGTTCATCAGACCTTAAGAAATCAAAGCCTCTAGTAGAAAGTAAAATGACTTCTTTTATTCCTGTTTGTCATTTGTGTGGTGTTAAGGGACATAAACGTCCAGATTGTCCTTCTAAGAAGGTCCAAAAAGTTGGAAGATGTTTTAAAGACTGTAATGACAAAGCACCCTTCTGTTCAGGAACAGTTAATAGACTTAATGTATCTACCATTTTACGAGACACTGGATGCACATGTATAGTCATTTCTGATAAGCTGTTCCCTAACCTTAAAGAAACTCATTCCTCTGCTATACTTTCAGACTACTTGGGCCGTACGGACACTTTTCCTACCATCCGTTGTTACATTAGGTCTAAATGGTTCACAGGTTGGTCTGAAGCCGTACTAGCTCCCATCACTTCTTGCTCTGTACTAATAGGTAATGTAAAAGGTGTCATTCTTCCTTCTGAGGTTGACCTTTCATCACCAAAGGTGGGCATAAGTGTTTCAGATCCTCTTCCTGTAGAGTCAGAGAAGCCCCTTGTTTTTCATTTTCTTTAATGTAGGATTAATATTTCATATTTAAGTGTTTTATATTTTATATTTTCTGTATAATAAAGTGTTTATGTTTGTCTGTTATTATTTCTTTTTCTATTCATTAATTTTCCTGAGGAGCCAGCCAGCCTGAGTAATACTGTCTGAAGTTATTACAGGGCTGAGTAAGCCTTCACAAGCAAGCATGCGTGAGCGTGTTAGATAGGAGTGAATGGAGACGAATTGTATTTGGGACCTGATGAACTGTTTGAGTGTGAGCAGGGTAATATTTAGTGAAGAGATTCAGGGAAATCGGTTATTTTTATATAGCCAGACTTGAGTCCTGGAAATGGGAAGTACAATGCCTGCACTTTAACCCTTAAACAGTCCAAACGTATATATACATTTTTTTCAACATTTGAAAGTATGTAAAAAAATGTACATCTTTTTTTTTTTTTACATTTGAAAATGTGTAAAAAAACTTTTATCTACATTTTTTGTTATATTTGAAAAAATGTAAAAAAGCATAGATCTACTTTTGGAGCACTACGGATTTGAACGTCGATCTATTTGGACCGTTTAAGGGTTAAAGGAGGGGTTTGGGAAATTATCAGTTTGGAGGGATGTGTTGTGTATCTTTATACGTATATGCTTCTAAACTGTTGTATTCTGAGCACCTCTGCAAAAACAGTGATTATGTGTGAGGTGAAAGTGTTGAATGATGATGAAAGTATTTTCTTTTTGGGGATTTTCTTTCTTTTTGGGTCACCCTGCATCGGTGGGAGACGGCCAACTTGTTAAAAATAAAAAAAAAAGAGTGAGTTTCAGAATGCCACCACAAGATGGTAGGGTGAGTACCAAAACAATGCTCACCACTGCATGTGTGCTTATGGAGTTTACCTCATGGTGGAAGGAATTCTCACGTTTTCCTTACATTATGTGCAGTCATTTTGCCAAATTTCTTTTTTCTAACCATGGGTTCTAGGAAAGCAAGTGCAAAAGGACAGTGCTGAGAAGAAAAAGAGGATGATTTCCATGGAATTAAGGCAGATAATCATAGATAAACACAAATTAGGTGAGAGGGTTAAGGACTTGGCGAGTGAGTACCAGCATAGCAGTTCTATGATACGTACAATACTAAAGCAGGAGGAGTCTATAAAGGCTATACCAAACAGTTTTTTATTGAAACACCCTGCAGGTGAAAGTGTGAAAAGTGTGGAGAAAAAGCCAAAAATCAGTGAATAGTAAAGTGAGATAAAAATAAAAATTGTAGCAGTTAAGTTCAATGATAAAGTGTAGCAATTAAGTTAAGTAATTAAGTGACAGAGAAAGGAAAAAACAAAATGAAATCCTGACAGCATACGCTGCTCTTCCTATCTTTTCCACCGTTAACCTTCGCCAGCATTTCTTCTCCAAGATAAATGGTGTACACACACCAGTTTATTTCAACATTATGTTTTCCTTATGAAAGTAGTGATCTAATGCAGTCAGCCTTACAAACTGTGTTTTCTCTTATACTAACACCTCTAGAAGTGGAAGCATGGTAAGACATTTTCATGGCAGGAGTGAGAATGCCTGCAACCAGTCTCCTCTCCTACCATCACAACTAGACACATACGTAATGACATATTTTATTCATTCTAGAGTATATATCAGGTTTCTATGTTATTTATATTGTTATCATGTCATATTAGATGAATTGTGATAAATAAATCAGCTGTAGAGTTGATACTAGTGTCATATTGAAGTATTTTGCCATGCCTCCCGAGAGCAGGAATTCCACTGGAACGGATTAATGGCATTTCAATTAGTTTAAATGAGGAAAATTGACTCAGCATACGAACAAATCGGGATGCGAACAAAGTCATGGCACGGATTAAATTTGTAAGCCGAGGTTCCACTGTATTTGCAAATGAATTTTATCACTCTCCAACTGCTAACCACAATGCTGCCAACAACATTACCACTTTATCAATTACTAGCTAGGAACAACAATGCTGCCTACATTACCCCTTATCAGTTATTAACTAGTAACAATAATACTGCCTACAACATTACCTCCTTATGAGCTACTACTAGTAACAATACTGCCCACATTACCACTTTATCAGTTACTAACTAGTAACGATTTTTCTCTCCCTTGATACCTTTTTTTCCCCTTTCGTCAATTCTATAGCTCACCTTGTCACTCCTAGACTCCATCTGCTGACATGTCCACTTCCAAATATCTTAATACCTTCACTTCCTCCATACTCCCTCCCTCCAATAATTTAAGTGTCACTGCCATTTGCTACTCTCAGCCCTATGCTCTTTTCTATGTTCACTTTTAATTTCCTTCTTTTACATACCCTCCCAAATTTGTCCACCAACTTTTACAACTTAGTCTACAGAATCCCCAAAGAGAACTGTGTCATCAGCAAAGAACATGTGGAAAAACTCCCATTTTGTATCAGATCTGACATCTTTAAATCCCACACCTTTTCCCAACACCCTAGCATTCACTTTTTGTAGAACCCCATCCAAAGAGATGTTAAACATCCATGGTGATATGCATCCCTTTCTATGCCCTACTTTCACTGGGAAATAATCTCCCTCCCACCTACATACCCTAACCTGAGCCTTACTCTCTGCATAAAAACTCTCAACTGCTTTTAGTAACCCACACCTCTTCTATATACAGTGGTTCTTCAAGTTACAATATTAATCTGTTTAAGAAGACATATCATACCTCAAAACTATCATAACTCAATCTTCAAAATGCATGGTTTTATGGTAGTGCATTCCAAAACCCCTTCTACTGTACCTTGGACTTTAACACTAATAGCTATAATGTGCAGGCATTGTATCTTCATCCATAATAACAACAGTCTTTCCATCTCTATTAAAATTTCTCTGCCTTTTTTTTCTCTAGTTTTTCTGGTTATGGTTTATAAACCATAACCAGATGCATGGTCTGTTTGCTTACATATTGGGTGGGGCTCCAAGGCAGGCTTCCCTACACTACCCTACCTACCACACAACTGTCTACAAATAAATACTTTTCACCTTTCACCTTACATTAAGACCACAAATATGAGTGTTTGTATATGTATTTTACCACTCTATGGCGCTTTAACCCTTTGACTGTCACAACCCCAAATCCTGAAGTGTCTCCTGGTGTCGAAAAAATTTTTGGAAAAAAAAAAAAAAATTCTTATCAAATGATAACAGAATATTTTCCCGGTGGTAATGACACCAAAACTACGAAATTTGACCAAAACCTTACGGAATTAAGCTTCCATGAAGTTAGTGATCTTGGCAATATATACGCATCGGCAATTTCGCCGAATTTGAGCCCTATTTTCGGCCAATTCCATTGTTCCAGTCGACCAAACTCATAGCTATTTCTTTATAACTCCATTTTTTCTATCAACTGAGAACAAGAAACTGCCCATTTACCAATTTCAACTACCCAACAAAGTGGTCAGAAATTGGCAATTTGGCCAATTTCATGCAAATTAAAAAAGATGCCCATTTCGAAATAGGGTCCAGAATAAACAATACTGACATTCTTGGCATTAAAATAACATATCCTTTGTTCATTAATCATGTCTCCAGGCCCCTCTTATATTACTCTTGCTTTCTATTTTGATTTTTTATTCACACAAAAAACAGAAGATTTACTGTTATGCAGACTACTGCATTATTGTCAAAATGGTATAAATAATATCAGTGCACTAGTGAAAGAACATTAGACACCCCAGTTGACGTGTATTAGACGTGTGGTGTGATTTGCTTACTCTTGAACATTGGTAAAAATTGAACATTTCTGCTTAATTTCAAGGTCGTTTTCATCGTGAAACTAATCAAAATCATCTGTATTTCTATAATATGTTTTCCATTCTATTAAATGAGACCAAGAAAATGAGAATACAACCATAAATACTATAGGAAAATACACCTCAAAGTCGGCGTTTTAATCCAAAAACATGGTCAGATTTTTTTCTCTCATTATGCACTGGGTGCTGCAGGATTTTTTTTATACAGTGCACACTGATCACATAGACCCATTCTCTCGCATGTGGTTCTACCAGCTTTCTCCTGCTTGATTTGAAGCCGCTAGAATTACTGAGTATATGTATGTCCAAAACACTGGCTCGTAAGACATATATGTACGGCCGAAATGGTCAAAGGGTTAAGCATCATCGTAGTATATTATGTGTGGGTGGGGGTGGCCAGGAGGACTACCACACCTAACTTCTTACAGTAAATACTACTCACCTTTTGCCCTACATTAAGACTACAAATATTTTGAGATAAATAATGAGTGGATTTTAATTTTTATTGTTTTTTAATACCTAGTTAACTTGTTATCTGGCATTTATATGCATTTATTGGTGAAAAAAATGCGTTCTGCTTTCCAGCGATGTCTGCTTTCCAGCAGTAGCCTGGAACCTAACCTGTCGTTTAAGTGGGGCCCTACTATACATAGTCTAGCAAACTATTTATGAACCTTATATCATATTTTATGTACTTAATTATTATTATTATATAGGCGAGATATAAGCGACTATTGGCAGAAAGGTGGGCTAGTGCAAAGATGAGTAGTGGGGGGGTTGAAGAGGGTTGGAATAGTTTTAAAAATGCAGTATTAGAATGTGGGGCAGAAGTTTGTGGTTATAGGAGGGTGGGGGCAGGAGGAAAGAGGAGTGATTGGTGGAATGATGAAGTAAAGGGTGTGATAAAAGGGAAAAAGGTAGCTTACGAGAGGTTTTTACAAAGCAGAAGTGTTATAAGAAGAGCAGAGTATATGGAGAGTAAAAGAAAGGTGAAGAGAGTGGTGAGAGAGTGCAAAAGGAGAGCAGATGAAAGAGTGGGAGAGGCACTGTCAAGAAATTTTAATGAAAATAAGAAAAAATTTTGGAGTGAGTTAAACAAGTTAAGAAAGCCTAGGGAAAGTATGGATTTGTCAGTTAAAAACAGAGTAGGGGAGTTAGTAGATGGGGAGAGGGAGGTATTTGGTAGATGGCGAGAATATTTTGAGGAACTTTTAAATGTTGAGGAAGAAAGGGAGGCGGTAATTTCATGCACTGGCCAGGGAAGTATACCATCGTTTAGGAGTGAAGAAGAGCAGAATGTAAGTGTGGTGGAGGTATGTGAGGCATTACGTAGAATGAAAGGGGGTAAAGCAGCTGGAACTGATGGGATCATGACAAATGTTTTAAAAGCAGGGGGGGATATAATGTTGGAGTGGTTGGTACTTTTGTTTAATAAATGTATGAAAGAGCGGAAGGTACCTAGGGATTGGCGGAGAGCATGTATAGTCCCTTTATATAAAGGGAAAGGGGACAAAAGAGATTGTAAAAATTATAGAGGAATAAGTTTACTGAGTATACCAGGAAAAGTATACGGTAGAGTTATAATTGAAAGAATTAGAGGTAAGACGGAACGTAGAATTGCGGATGAGCAAGGAGGCTTCAGAGTGGGTAGGGGATGTGTACATCAAGTGTTTACATTGAAGCATATATGTGAACAGTATTTAGATAAAGGTAGGGAAGTTTTTATTGCATTTATGGATTTAGAAAAGGCATATGATAGAGTGGATAGAGGAGCCATGTGGCAGATGTTGCAAGTTTATGGAATAGGTGGTAAGTTACTAAATGCTGTAAAGAGCTTTTATGAGGATAGTGAGGCTCAGGTTAGAGTGTGTAGAAGAGAGGGAGAATACTTCCCGGTAAAAGTAGGTCTTAGACAGGGATGTGTAATGTCACCATGGTTGTTTAATATATTTATAGATGGGGTTGTAAAAGAAGTAAATGCTAGGGTCTTCGGGAGAGGGGTGGGATTAAATTATGGGGAATCAAATTCAAAATGGGAATTAACACAGTTACTTTTTGCTGATGATACTGTGCTTATGGGAGATTCTAAAGAAAAATTGCAAAGGCTAGTGGATGAGTTTGAGAATGTGTGTAAAGGTAGAAAGTTGAAAGTGAACATAGAAAAGAGTAAGGTGATGAGGGTATCAAATGATTTAGATAAAGAAAAATTGGATATCAAATTGGGGAGGAGGAGTATGGAAGAAGTGAATGTTTTCAGATACTTGGGAGTTGACGTGTTGGCGGATGGATTTATGAAGGATGAGGTTAATCATAGAATTGATGAGGGAAAAAAGGTGAGTGGTGCGTTGAGGTATATGTGGAGTCAAAAAATGTTATCTATGGAGGCAAAGAAGGGAATGTATGAAAGTATAGTAGTACCAACACTCTTATATGGATGTGAAGCTTGGGTGGTAAATGCAGCAGCGAGGAGACGGTTGGAGGCAGTGGAGATGTCCTGTCTAAGGGCAATGTGTGGTGTAAATATTATGCAGAAAATTCGGAGTGTGGAAATTAGGAGAAGGTGTGGAGTTAATAAAAGCATTAGTCAGAGGGCAGAAGAGGGGTTGTTGAGGTGGTTTGGTCATTTAGAGAGAATGGATCAAAGTAGAATGACATGGAAAGCATATAAATCTATAGGGGAAGGAAAGAGGGGTAGGGGTCGTCCTCGAAAGGGTTGGAAAGAGGAGGTAAAGGAGGTTTTGTGGGCGAGGGGCTTGGACTTCCAGCAAGCGTGCATGAGCGTGTTAGATAGGAGTGAATGGAGACGAATGATACTTGGGACCTGACGATCTGTTGGAGTGTGAGCAGGGTAATATTTAGTGAAGGGATTCAGGGAAACTGGTTATTTTCTTATAGTCGGACTTGAGTCCTGGAAATGGGAAGTACAATGCCTGCACTTTAAAGGAGGGGTTTGGGATATTGGTAGTTTGGAGGGATATGTTGTATATCTTTATACGTATATGCTTCTAAACTGTTGTATTCTGAGCACCTCTGCAAAAGCAGTGATAATGTGTGAGTGTGGTGAAAGTGTTGAATGATGATGAAAGTATTTTCTTTTTGGGGATTTTCTTTCTTTTTTGGGTCACCCTGCCTCGGTGGGAGACGACCAATTTGTTAGACAGCAGACACCCAGGGAGGTACTACCGTCCTGCCAAGTGAATGTAAAACAAAAGCTTGTAATTGTTTTGCATACATGTACACATTTATTTTTACACACTCATCTGAGTTTTCTTTGATTTTATCTTAATAGTTCTTGGTCTTATTACTTTTCCTTTTATATCCATGGGGAAGTGGAATAAGAATCTTTCCTCCGTAAGCCATGCGTGTTGTAAAAGTCAACTAAAATGCCGGGAACAATGGGCTAGTAACCCCTTTTCCTGTACAGATTATTAAAAAGAATAAGAAGAAGAAAACTGTCAAAGTGGGAAGTCTGAATGTGCGTGGATGTTGTGCAAATGATAAGAAAGAGAAAATTGTGGATGTTATGAATGAGAAGAAGCTGGATGTCCTGGCTTTAAGTGAAACGAAGCTGAAGGGGGTGGGAGAGTTTCAATGGAGAGGAATAAATGGGATTAGGTCAGGGGTTTCAAATAGTTAGAGCTAAAGAAGGAGTAGCAATAATGTTGAAGGATAAGCTATGGCAGGAAAAGAGGGACTATAAATGTATTAATTCAAGGATTATGTAGAGTAAAATAAAGATTGGATGTGAAAAGTGGGTTATAGTAAGCGTGTATGCACCTGGAGAAGAAAGAAGTGTAGAGGAGAGAGAGAGATTTTGGGAAATGTTGAGTGAATGCGTGGGGAGTTTTGAATCAAGTGTGAGAGTAATGGTGGTTGGGGATTTCAATGCTAAAGTGGGTAAAAATGTTATGGAGGGAGTAGTAGGTAAATTTGGGGTGCCAGGGGTAAATGTAAATGGGGAGCCTTTAATTGAGCAATGTGTAGAAAGAGATTTGGTAATAAGTAATACATATTTTATGAAAAAGAGGATAAATAAATATACAAGGTATGATGTAGCACGTAATGAAAGTAGTTTGTCAGATTATGTATTGGTGGATAAAAGGTTGATGGGTAGGCTCCAGGATGTACATGTTTATAGACGGGCAACTGATATATCGGATCATTATTTAGTTGTAGCTACAGTTAGAGTAAGAGGTAGATAGGAAAAGAGGAAGGTGGCAACAACAAGTAAGAGGGAGGTGAAAGTGTATAAACTAAGGGAGGAGGGAGTTCGGGGGAGATATAAGCGACTGTTGGCAGAAAGGTCGGCTAGTGCAAAGATGAGTAGTGGGGGGTTTGAAAAGGGTTGGAATAGTTTTAAAAATCCAGTATTAGAATGTGGGGCAGAAGTTTGTGGTTATAGGAGGGTGGGGGCAGGTGGAAAGAGGAGTGATTGGTGGAATGATGAAGTAAAGGGTGTGATAAAAGAGAAAAAGTTTGCTTATGAGAGGTTTTTACAAAGCAGAAGTGTTATAAGAAAAGCAGAGTATATGGACAGTAAAAGAAAGGTGAAGAGAGTGGTGAGAGAGTGCAAAAGGAGAACAGATGATAGAGTGGGAGAGGCACTGTCATGAAAATTTAATGAAAATAAGAAAAAATTTTGGAGTGAGTTAAACAAGTTAAGAAAGCCTAGGGAAATTATGGATTTGTCAGTTAAAAATAGAGTAGGGGAGTTAGTAGATGGGGAGAGGGAGGTATTAGGTAGATGGCGAGAATATTTTGAGGAACTTTTAAATGTTGAGGAAGAAAGGGAGGTGGTAATTTCATGCACTGGTAAGGGAGGTATACCATATTTTAGGAGTGAAGAAGAGCAGAATGTAAGTGTGGGGGAGGTACGTGAGGCATTACGTAGAATGAAAGGGGGTAAAGCAGCTGGAACTGATGGGATCATGACAGAAATGTTAAAAGCAGGGGGGGATATAGTGTTGGAGTGGTTGGTACTTTTGTTTAATAAATGTATGAAAGAGGGGAAGGTACCTAGGGATTGGCGGAGAGCAAGTATAGTCCCTTTATATAAAGGGAAAGGGGACAAAAGGGATTTTAAAAATTATAGAGGAATAAGTTTATTGAGTATACCAGGAAAAGTGTATGGTAGGGTTATAATTGAAAGAATTAGAGGTAAGACAGAATGTAGGACTGCGGATGAGCAAGGAGGTTTCAGAGTGGGTAGGGGATGTGTACATCAAGTGTTTACATTGAAGCATATATGTGAACAGTATTTAGATAAAGGTAGGGAAGTTTTTATTGCATTTATGGATTTAGAAAAGGCATATGATAGAGTGGATAGGGGAGCAATGTGGCAGATGTTGCAAGTATATGGAATAGGTGGTAAGTTACTAAATGCTGTAAAGAGTTTTTATGAGGACAGTGAGGCTCAGGTTAGAGTGTGTAGAAGAGAGGGAGAATACTTCCCGGTAAAAGTAGGTCTTAGACAGGGATGTGTAATGTCACCATGGTTGTTTAATATATTTATAGATGGGGTTGTAAAAGAAGTAAATGCTAGGGTCTTCGGGAGAGGGGTGGGATTAAATTATGGGGAATCAAATTCAAAATGGGAATTAACACAGTTACTTTTTGCTGATGATACTGTGCTTATGGGAGATTCTAAAGAAAAATTGCAAAGGTTAGTAGATGAGTTTGAGAATGTGTGTAAAGGTAGAAAGTTGAAAGTGAACATAGAAAAGAGTAAGGTGATGAGGGTATCAAATGATTTAGATAAAGAAAAATTGGATATCAAATTGGGGAGGAGGAGTATGGAAGAAGTAAATGTTTTCAGATACTTGGGAGTTGACGTGTCGGCAAATGGATTTATGAAGGATGAGGTTAATCATAGAATTGATGAGGGAAAAAAGGCGAGTGGTGCATTGAGGAATATGTGGAGTCAAAAAACGTTATCTATGGAGGCAAAGAAGGGAATGTATGAAAGTATAGTAGTACCAACACTCTTATATGGGTATGAAGCTTGGGTGGTAAATGCAGCAGCGAGGAGACGGTTGGAGGCAGTGGAGATGTCCTGTCTAAGGGCAATGTGTGGTGTAAATATTATGCAGGAAATTCGGAGTGTGGAAATTAGGAAAAGGTGTGGAGTTAATAAAAGTATTAGTCAGAGGGCAGAAGAGGGGTTGTTGAGGTGGTTTGGTCATTTAGAGAGAATGGATCAAAGTAGAATGACATGGAAAGCATATAAATCTACAGGAGAAGGAAGGCGAGGTAGGGGTCGTCCTCGAAAGGGTTGGAGAGAGGGGGTAAAGGAGGTTTTGTGGGCAAGGAGCTTGGACTTCCAGCAAGCTTGCGTGAGCGTGTTAGATAGGAGTGAATGGAGACGAATGGTACTTGGGACCTGACGGTCTGTTGGAGTGTGAGCAGGGTAATATTTAGTGAAGGGATTCAGGGAAACCGGTTATTTTCATATAGTCGGACTTGAGTCCTGGAAATGGGAAGTACAATGCCTGCACTTTAAAGGAGGGGTTTGGGATATTGGTACTTTGGAGGGATATGTTGAGTATCTTTATACGCATATGCTTCTAAACTGTTGTATTCTGAGCACCTCTGCAAAAAGTGATTATGTGAGTGTGGTGAAAGTGTTGAATGATGATGAAAGCATTTTCTTTTTGGGGATTTTCTTTCTTTTTTGGGTCACCCTGCCTCGGTGGGAGACGGCCAACTTGAAAAAAAAAAAAAATTATTATAATTTTCTTAAAATAATAATTACCTATTACCAAATCCCTTTTTATACACAATTCAATTAAAAATACCCCATTTTCATTTACCCCAGCACAAAAAAAAAAAAAATCGACATTATATCACTTTACATAGAAAATATTAATAAAAGGTTAAAGAAACAAAGAACTGAGGAGGCTATCCTAACCTAGATTATTAGGGGCTTGAGCATCAAGCAGACTTGTGTGTGTTAGATAGGAGTGAATGGAGACAAGTGATTTTTAATGAGCATGCTGTTGTAGTATGAATAAGGTAAAATTTATGAAGGAATTCAGAGAAACTGGTTAGCCAGACTCAAGTCCTAGAGTTGGGAAGGACAGTGCCAGCTCTCTGGAGGAGGAGAGGGGATATTGCAATCGGAGGGTAATCTGTCTTGTCAGCACATTTCTGGCAAGACAGAAATTTAAATAAAAGATGGTAAATGTGCCTCCATTTTCTAGGTCGCCCTGGCTAGGTGAGAGAAGGACATTGAGGTAAACAATAATAAAAATACACAGCATATACATTAAGTATTGAAAATTGCACTATTTGGGCAAAAATTACAACCCTGAACTGTTCTAGGGTAAATAAGAGCAAGCTGATTGTGTAATTTAAGTTTTTTTTTTTTCAACAAACCGGCCGTATGCCATTGAGGCAGGGTAACCTAGAAAGAAAAATGCAAGTTTCTTTTTTTAAATTTAGTAATTTATACAGGAGAAGGGGTAAATCCAAGTATCTTCTTCTTTCAACAACCGGCCGTATCCTACCAAGGCAGGGTGGCCCAAAAAGAAAAACAAAAGTTTCTCTTTTTAAATTTAGTAATTTATACAGGAGAAGGGGTTACTAGCCCCTTGCTCCCAAATCCAAGTATCATACTATATAATTTACAGCTGTCTTTAAATGAAGCTTAAGAATATGCTTGAAGCTTAACAAAACTGAAATAGCACATATGCCATACATAAAACAGAAAGAGTAAAAATATGAGGATAAATATCAACACCTGTCCACAAGGCATATTAATAATGGAGAGAAAATATGATTTACATATTCTACCCATGTATATGCAAGTAAGTAAACCAAACACTGACCATGTGGGTAATGTATATAAATAACCCATATTCAGCAGCACGGAAAAAATGCAAATATTTTCATTCAACCGGAGATCTTCCTCAGTTTCTGAAATGGTCTTCTAAAAAAGACCAAAAATATTTCTTTCTGCACTGATGAATGTGAATTATTCTTATATCCATATGCAATATATACAACAAAGCACAATACAGTGCTCAAATGAATAAAATACTAAAAACAGGACTGTACATAAACTTGTAATATCCAAGATTTTCCCCTTTAATTTTCTCAAACAAAAACAATGTCAATTGCAATTTTGAGTCTTAAATGTATGTAGCATTTGAATTTTTATGGAGTTACAAAGTCAATGACTGTCTATAATATAATTAAAAATATTTTTTATGTACAGTATACTCATGTATTTAAACAATTTAAAAACATTCCAAGTAATATTTTAATAACAATCTGAAACATACTAAATGTTAAATTAGCAAATGTTAAATTACAAACAAAGAACCCATTTCACTGTAATTTTTGACATATACATTTTATGGTCTTTCTGTTGACCAGTCTTATGTGTCACCTGCATATTAATGTATGACTCACATGAAGAGTTTTCCAAATCTTTCTAAAACACTTGATTTGTAAATATTTAATATACAGTATATAATTCTAAACAATACAGAACATTGCCCTTAAATGCTTCATGTTGTTAGTTTATTAATCAGAAAGATTCGCCTGACACAGGTCATGGTCGCATGATGACCCATTCAATGACCTCTTAAGAGTTTCTTTAAGATTTCATTGTGACACTGTACGACTGATTGCGGCTTTCACATAAAAAAACACTCCAGACAAATTAATTCAATGTGGTAAGTCTTTGGATCTCTATTTGTTGTGGGTTATTATGGGGCATGGTACACTATTGAAACAGGCATAAGCATTCCTAAATCATTCACCCCTAGGAATGCTAGGGAGGCAACAGTTTTGGCTGGATCTTGGTTTGTCTAAAATGAGCAATTCTAGCTAATTTATATTAGTGGCCTGGTCAGAGACTGGGCCATGGGAGCATTGACCCCTGAAACCCTCTTCAGATATACTACAGGTATACCTCACACTGGCTCTATATTTTATTTTTGGCCACATTTTATTTTACTTTCATTATCTCCTCATGAAACCCTGATTCAAACACACATGAATTCTTTTCAATATTTCCTTATGACCAATCAACTTGAAAAATGCTGGACCTGTATTATGGTAAATTAAATTAAAATTGGAGGGAGAGAGTATGGAGGAGGTGAACGTATTCAGATATTTGGGAGTGGACGTGTCAGCGGATGGGTCTATGAAAGATGAGGTGAATCATAGAATTGATGAGGGAAAAAGAGTGAGTGGTGCACTTAGGAGTCTGTGGAGACAAAGAACTTGTCCTTGGAGGCAAAGAGGGGAATGTATGAGAGTATAGTTTTACCAACGCTCTTATATGGGTGTGAAGCGTGGGTGATGAATGTTGCAGCGAGGAGAAGGCTGGAGGCAGTGGAGATGTCATGTCTGAGGGCAATGTGTGGTGTGAATATAATGCAGAGAATTCGTAGTTTGGAAGTTAGGAGGAGGTGCGGGATTACCAAAACTGTTGTCCAGAGGGCTGAGGAAGGGTTGTTGAGGTGGTTCGGACATGTAGAGAGAATGGAGCAAAACAGAATGACTTCAAGAGTGTATCAGTCTGTAGTGGAAGGAAGGCGGGGTAGGGGTCGGCCTAGGAAAGGTTGGAGGGAGGGGGTAAAGGAGGTTTTGTGTGCGAGGGGCTTGGACTTCCAGGAGGCATGCATGAGCGTGTTTGATAGGAGTGAATGGAGACAAATGGTTTTTAATACTTGACGTGCTGTTGGAGTGTGAGCAAAGTAACATTTATGAAGGGATTCAGGGAAACCGGCAGGCCGGACTTGAGTCCTGGAGATGGGAAGTACAGTGCCTGCACTCTGAAGGAGGGGTGTTAATGTTGCAGTTTAAAAACTGTAGTGTAAAGCACCCTTCTGGCAAGACAGTGATGGAGTGAATGATGGTGAAAGTTTTTCTTTTTCGGGCCACCCTGCCTTGGTGGGAGTCGGCCAGTGTGATAATAAAAAAAAATATAAAATAAATTTATTTTTAAAAGTGCCAATCAGTACATTAGTTAATGAAGTTGTTAGTGGTGGCACCTGTTACCCCAAAGCTTCCTTCTAGGAGCACACATGCTCATCAGTAAAACAGGAGTGCACAAGAGATGTAAACCTATATGCCTAATTTGTATTTGGCCTTTGTTTTATGCTTGATTCTTATTTTGAATCAGCATCTACAGGTCCTCCCTATCTATTAAATTAATCTGATCAGAAATTTATTCTAGTTATTACAAAAAGGTTTCACCTTTTTTTTTTTTTTAACACATTGGCCATCTCCCAATGAGGTGACCTAAAAAAAAAAAAAACACTTCCACTGTCATTCATTCCATCACTGGCTGGAAAGAAGTATGCTGACATTATAGTTCAAATGACCCCTCTGAACTGCAACATTCCCACCCCTCCTTCAAAGTGCAGGTACTATACCTCCCACCTCCAATACTCAAATCTGGCTAGCCAGTTTCCCTGAGTCCCTCATAAATGTTACCTTGCTCACACTCCAATGACATGTCAAATCATAATGAACACTTGCCTCCACTCATTCCTAACACACTCACACAAGCATATTGTATATCCAAGCCACTAGCGCTCAAAACATCTCTTACTCCCCCTCTCCCCAACCATTCCTTAGATGGCCCCTACTCCTCCCTCCCTCCACCCCCAAATTTATATGCTCTCGTAGTTATCTTATTTTGCTCCATTCTCTCTAAATATCCAAACCACCTCAACATTCCCTCCTCTGCCCTCTGAATAATACTTTTGCTAACCCTACCTTTTTCTTTTATCTCCTAGCTCTTTACATGATTTTCACACCATACATTACCCTCCAACACTAAATCTCCATTTTCTCAAGCCACCTCCTCCTCACTACAATGTTTAAAACCCATGTTTCACACTGATAAAAGTGTGTTGGTGCCACTATACTCTGGGACAGTTACCTTCCTGATTCCATAGACAAGATTCCTTGTCCCCACAAATGCCTCAATGTACCACTCACCTTCCCTTTGTTAATTCTGTGGTTCACCTTGCCTTTCATACACACATCTGCTTGACAAGCCCACTCCCATATATTTAAACATATTTACTTCCTCCATACTTACTCCCTCCAATCTAATATCCAGTATTTCATTACCTAGATTTTTTGTTACTCTCATTACTCTTTTCTTTCCTATGGACACTTTTACATACACTTCCAAATTCATCTACCAACCTTTGAAACTTCCCATCAAAATTTTCCACAAGAATGCTGTAATTGGCAAAAAAAGCAACTGTGACAACCTCAACTTTGCATCAGATTTGTTATCCCTTAATCCCACATCTTTCCCCCAACACCTTCACGTACACTTCCTTTACAACCCTATCTATATTATGTTAAAGAGCCATCTCTGTCTAAGGCCTACTTTCACCAGAAAATAACCCCTCTCTCTCCTACATACCTTAACCTAAACTTCACTCTCTACATTAAAATTCTCAACTGCTTTTAATAATCTACCACCTATTCCATACACTTACAACATTTGCCACATAGCTCCCCTATACACTTTATCATATGCCTTTTCTAAATCCATAAATGCAAAAAAAAAGTACCTTATCTTTATCTAAACACTGCTCACTTGTATGTTTCAGTGTAAATGCTTTATCACAAATCCCCTACTCTTCCTAAAACCTTCTTGTTCCTCTGCAATCCTACTATCTCTTACCCTTAATTTTCATACACTTTACCAGGTACATCAACAAGTCTATATCCCTACAATTCTTACTCTCTCTCTCTCTCTCTTTTATCCCCTGTTTTCCCTTACACAAAGGAGCTATGAATACTCTATGCCAATCCCTAGGTAAATTCCCCTCTCTCATGCATATATTGAACAAATGCAACAACCACTAAAACTATATCCCCACCTGCTTTTAATATTTCTGTCTTGATCACATCTATCCCAGCTGCTTTACCCACTTTCATTCTTCACACTGCCTCACCCACTTCCCCACACTCACATTTGGCTTTTCCTCGTTCCCACAAGATGTTATGTCTCTGCCCTATGTATGAAATCCCTGCCTCTCTTTCATGAACATTTAGCAACTTGAAATATTCCCTCCATATTTCAAATACCTCCACCTTCCTTTCTAATAACTCCTGTCTTTTGTTTTTAACTGTTAAATCTATTTATTCCCCAGGGTTTCTTAATTTGCTAATCTCACTCCCAAACTTTTTCTTAGTCTCAGCAAATTTTGCTGATAAAACCTCACCCACTCTGTCACTGACTCTCCTTTTGCACTCCCTCGCCACAATTTTAACTTCTCTTTTACTCTCCATATACTCTGCTCTCCATATATTACTTCTACATATGCTAGTTTTTTCCCCTTATCACCCTCTTTACCTCCAGTGGCAGTACTATGAGGAGGGGGGGGCTTAACACCTCCAAAAATTCCCTCAGCACTCAAAGCCCTCTCTAATAAAAATAAAGATAACAAGACTGTTTCAAAACAAAGTCTCCTAGTCAACCCTAAGGCCCCCAGTCCCGGTACAGAAATTCTGGTGCCACCCATTTACCTCATCATTCCACCAGTTGCTCCTCTTCCCTTCTGCACCCACCCTACTATACCCACAAACCTTCTGCTGCACACACTAACACTGCATTCTTAAATCTACCCCACACCTCTTCAACCTCCTCTTCATTACCTGTACTCTGTAACCACCTTTCTCCCAGCAGATGCTTACATTTTTATCCCTAACTATAATCTTTGATTATATTCATATGAAAACACTAAACCCATAGGTTAATACAGTGCTTAGAGAATGAGTGGCAATCAGCCTTGGTCTAAGGTGGTGTAGTTCCAATTTCTTGGACCCAGAACCCCTCTACTAGAATCAAGGTACACTTCAAACATTCCATTTTTGAATCCTCACAAATTCACAAAACTCAAGACTAATCCTTCTCTCTCATCTAGTTCTTCAATCAGCAATGCACATTTAACAAAGGAGATATTATAGTTCAGATGGTCTCATGAACTGTCATGCCTCCACTCTTCTGCAAGACAGCTATTGAATCTGTGATGATGAATGTATTTCCTTCTGTGTCACCCTAACCTGATAGGGAAAAATCTCATGTGGAAAAAAAATGAGTCCACAGAGATAGTGAACATGTTTCCTCCAGCACTCATTATAATATTTCTTCACCATGTTTGTTTCAGCTACTAAAGACTTTCTTAATATTAAGGTTCTTTCACTTTAATTAATTTACATAAACAATATTCTTTCTCCATGGGGAAGTGGAACAGAATTCTTCCTCCATAAGCCATGCGTGTTGTAAGAGGAGACTAAAATGCCAGGAGTAAAGGGCTAGTAACCTCTCCTCCTGTATACATTACTAAATTTAAAAGGAGAAACTTTTGTTTTTCCTTTGGGCCACCCTGCCTCGGTGGGACACGGCTGGTTTCTTATACCAACAAGAGAGCAGAAGAGATTAACTTCATATGCATCCTTAGATTTAATACCATTCTGCATGTGTAGGTCAATTTTTGTAAATGGCAGACATTATTTATAAACTGCAATCCTGGTTCAAATATTACTACCACCAAGCAATTTTGTGGGGAGGCTTACAAGAAATGATAATTAAAATATAACACTCAAATAAATGATGACAATGGTAAATGGGCATGACAAAGTTTGATGCATGGTAGAGACTTGTGTCTTGGGTCATTCATACAAACAGACCACAGGAATGCCTATGTATGATTCAATATGCTTCAGATAGTTTCCATCCTAAATGAACCTTCCTACCTTTACATAACATTATGCTGTATATAATACAATGAAGGGGAGGTGTGTGTGTCATGCATGAATCATAACTCATCAGAGGAATTAAGGGCATAGAATCTGAACAAATCCCTAGGGTGACATGTCAGAAGTAAAATAAGAGTAATACAATACACTGCCTCTTGTCCTGTCAACATCCACAGTATCAGAGGCACATATCACCATCTGTATAAAATCTATTAATAATAATCACATGCTCATAGTTATATACTGCACCAACTAGATCATGTCTTGTGATAGTTACACTGCATGCAACAAGATATCTTAACTGAAGTTAACGATGCCAAGATTCCAGCAAATAGTACCTGATTTCCACCGTGTTTGGCTCATCTCCTAAGACCAGTGTTCCTGGTGGCTTTATTTTACCAAGGTGTCAAAGTGACTATGAGGAAAGAAAAACTGTGTGTTACTTTGTGATGTTTACTTCTAAAGTAATTTATACAGTACAAGCAAATTATACTAAATATTAATGTTAGAGCAGAGCAAAAATATCCATATTACGTTACAAAAGCACTACATGACAGCACGACTCGTATACAATAAGCTAAATAATTCATACGTAAGCTGTGCAAAAGATGAAATAAGCTAGAAAGTACGATAATGTTGAGAAGACAGCTTAAAACTTAATCAGGAAGGCCGAAACTTAAAAAGGTCCCTATGCATTTACCCTTTATTTGACTTTAATCTGTACCATAAGAATATAATTCATGCAACCTAAACCTGACCTAGATATTAATATGAAGCAGCAACTTTTTATGTAAGCTTCATATTAAATAAAAATATTTTTTGTACAGCCAGATAAACACATGAATGGGGTAACCCTATATGAGCAGCTCCACATATTAAAATGAAAGAGCATATCGAAATATGTCCATCAGACAAGATTGCCTTCAACTACTAGCAATTTTAAGAATTGTCATTTTTCACCCCTCATGGACAATAAATTAGCCACTTCAGCATCAATATCTAAATCTAAAATGCAGACTAGGCTTCTGACTAATAAACATAGCCTAAACATAAATGGCATGAAACTGGATACCTATTTATATTGTATTCAACCATCTCATTTTCATTACCAAATAGAAATCTTTTGTACAGATGAAAAAAAGAAGTCATTTCAAATGACCATCATATTAATATTATGGATAAATAACAATTTTGCAGTATTTGTGATGCACAAAGTATGTGTCAAGTGCAACAAATAACAGATGGTTTATATGTGCAAATAAAATAACTTCAGAAGGCTACCAGCCTTTCCTTGCCCTTCCACATGCAACTCAAACTTAACCCTTTGACTGTTTCGGTCGTATATCGTATATTTTAGAGGGGCCACAGATATATCAGATCACTTTCTAGTTGTAGCTACACTGAGAGTAAAAGGTAGATGGGATACAAGGAGAATAGAAGCATCAGGGAAGAGAGAGGTGAAGGTTTATAAACTAAAAGAGGAGGCAGTTAGGGTAAGATATAAACAGCTAGTGGAGGATAGATGGGCTAATGAGAGCATAGGCAATGGGGTCGAAGAGGTATGGGGTAGGTTTAAAAATGTAGTGTTAGAGTGTTCAGCAGAAGTTTGTGGTTACAGGAAAGTGGGTGCGGGAGGGAAGAGGAGCGATTGGTGGAATGATGATGTAAAGAGAGTAGTAAGGGAGAAAAAGTTAGCATATGAGAAGTTTTTACAAAGTAGAAGTGATGCAAGGAGGGAAGAGTATATGGAGAAAAAGAGAGAGGTTAAGAGAGTGGTGAAGCAATGTAAAAAGAGAGCAAATGAGAGAGTGGGTGAGATGTTATCAACAAATTTTGTTGAAAATAAGAAAAAGTTTTGGAGTGAGACTAACAAGTTAAGGAAGCCTAGAGAACAAATGGATTTGTCAGTTAAAAATAGGAGAGGAGAGTTATTAAATGGAGAGTTAGAGGTATTGGGAAGTTGGAGGGAATATTTTGAGGAATTGTTAAATGTTGATGAAGATAGGGAAGCTGTGATTTCGTGTATAGGGCAAGGAGGAATAACATCTTGTAGGAGTGAGGAAGAGCCAGTTGTGGGTGTGGGGGAAGTTCGTGATGCAGTAGGTAAAATGAAAGGGGGTAAGGCAGCCGGGATTGATGGGATAAAGATAGAAATGTTAAAAGCAGGTGGGGATATAGTTTTGGAGTGGTTGGTGCAATTATTTAATAAATGTATGGAAGACGGTAAGGTACCTAGGGATTGGCAGAGAGCATGCATAGTTCCTTTGTATAAAGGCAAAGGGGATAAAAGAGAGTGCAAAAATTATAGGGGGATAAGTCTGTTGAGTATACCTGGTAAAGTGTATGGTAGAGTTATAATTGAAAGAATTAAGAGTAAGACGGAGAATAGGATAGCAGATGAACAAGGAGGCTTTAGGAAAGGTAGGGGGTGTGTGGACCAGGTGTTTACAGTGAAACATATAAGTGAACAGTATTTAGATAAGGCTAAAGAGGTCTTTGTGGCATTTATGGATTTGGAAAAGGCATATGACAGGGTGGATAGGGGGGCAATGTGGCAGATGTTGCAAGTGTATGGTGTAGGAGGTAGGTTACTGAAAGCAGTGAAGAGTTTTTACGAGGATAGTGAGGCTCAAGTTAGAGTATGTAGGAAAGAGGGAAATTTTTTCCCAGTAAAAGTAGGCCTTAGACAAGGATGTGTGATGTCACCGTGGTTGTTTAATATATTTATAGATGGGGTTGTAAGAGAAGTAAATGCGAGGGTCTTGGCAAGAGGCGTGGAGTTAAAAGATAAAGAATCACACACAAAGTGGGAGTTGTCACAGCTGCTCTTTGCTGATGACACTGTGCTCTTGGGAGATTCTGAAGAGAAGTTGCAGAGATTGGTGGATGAATTTGGTAGGGTGTGCAAAAGAAGAAAATTAAAGGTGAATACAGGAAAGAGTAAGGTTATGAGGATAACAAAAAGATTAGGTGATGAAAGATTGGATATCAGACTGGAGGGAGAGAGTATGGAGGAGGTGAACGTATTCAGATATTTGGGAGTGGACGTGTCAGCTGATGGGTCTATGAGGTGAATCATAGAATTGATGAGGGAAAAAGAGTGAGTGGTGCACTTAGGAGTCTGTGGAGACAAAGAACTTTGTCCTTGGAGGCAAAGAGGGGAATGTATGAGAGTATAGTTTTACCAACGCTCTTATATGAGTGTGAAGCGTGGGTGATGAATGTTGCAACGAGGAGAAGGCTGGAGGCAGTGGAGATGTCATGTCTGAGGGCAATGTGTGGTGTGAATATAATGCAGAGAATTCGTAGTTTGGAAGTTAGGAGGAGGTGCGGGATTACCAAAACTGTTGTCCAGAGGGCTGAGGAAGGGTTGTTGAGGTGGTTCGGACATGTAGAGAGAATGGAGCGAAACAGAATGACTTCAAGAGTGTATCAGTCTGTAGTGGAAGGAAGGCGGGGTAGGGGTCGGCCTAGGAAAGGTTGGAGGGAGGGGGTAAAGGTGGTTTTGTGTGCGAGGGGCTTGGACTTCCAGCAGGCATGCATGAGCGTGTTTGATAGGAGTGAATGGAGACAAATGGTTTTTAATACTTGACGTGCTGTTGGAGTGTGAGCAAAGCAACATTTATGAAGGGATTCAGGGAAACCGGCAGGCCGGACTTGAGTCCTGGAGATGGGAAGTACAGTGCCTGCACTCTGAAGGAGGGGTGTTAATGTTGCAGTTTAAAAACTGTAGTGTAAAGCACCCTTCTGGCAAGACAGTGATGGAGTGAATGATGGTGAAAGTTTTTCTTTTTCGGGCCACCCTGCCTTGGTGGGAATCGGCCAGTGTGATAATAAAAAATAATATTTACGTCTTATGAACCAATGTGTTTGACAAATATATACTCAAAAATTCTAGCAGCTTCAAATCAAGCTGGAGGAAGCTGGTAGGCCCACATGTGAGAGAATGAGTCTGTATGGTCAGTATGCACTGTATAAAAAAAATCCTGCAGCATGCAGTGCATAATGAGAAAAAAAAAAAAACTGACCATGTTTTTGGATTAAAACGCCAACTTTGAGGTGTATTTTCGTATAGTTTTTATGGTTGTATTCTCGTTTTCATAGTCTCATTTGATAGAATGGAAAACATACTATATAAATAGGGGTGATTTTGATTGGTTTTACTATGAAAAGGACCTTGAAATGGAGCTCAAAGTAGGGGAATGTTTGATTTTTGCCAATGTTCAAGAGTAAACAAATGAAGTCATTGTCCAATAAATGTCTAACTAGTCATTCTAATATGCAGTCATAAATGGGCTGACATTATTTATACAATTATTACAATATTGCAGTAGTCTGCATAACAGTAAATCTTCTATTTTTTATTTGAATAAAAATTCAAAATAGAAAGCAAGAGTAATATCAGAGGAGCCTGGAGACATGACTGGTGAACAAAGAAAATGTTATTTTAGAGACAGGAATGTCTGCATTGTTCGTTCTAGACCCTATTTTGAAACTGGTATATTTTTTAATTTGTGTGAAATTGGCCAAATTGCCAATTTCTGACCACTTTATGGGTAGCTGAAATCGGTAAATGGGCAGCTTCTTGCACTCAATCGATAGAACAAATGGAGTTCTAAAGAAATAGTTATGAGCTTGGTCAAAATGGAACAATGGAATTAGCCAAAAACAGGGCTCAAAGTGGGCGAAATTGCCGATTTGTAAATATTGCCAAGGTCACTAACTTTGCGAGAGCGTAATTCCTTAAGTTTTCCATCAAATTTTGTACTTTTGCTGTCATTACAATCGGGAAAAGATTCTCTATCATTTCATAAGAATTTTTTTTTTTTTTTAAATATTTCGCGACACCCGGAGACACCTCAGGATTTGGGGTTGCGACAGTCAAAGGGTTAATAATGACGAGCATTCCAAGCCTTAGTTGCACTAACAATCACTGAGATAATCTCAAGAAAAAAACAAAGGAGTTCATGGAAGATGATAGGAAAGAGTAGAAAACCCTGTGGTCTATAATGAAGTTATCTGCTGAGAACATCTAAATACATACACTCTAGCTGCTACTACTACTGTCTAGACAACTGAGGTTAGAACAATATAGCAGTAGGATAGGAGAAGCAAGAAAGAAAAAGAAGAGGGAAGAAAGAAGAATAAGTAGAAGACACAATAAGATGAGAAAAGTGAATAGGAAAATGAAGGGGAGAGAGAAGCAGAATTTTCAAAAAAGAAACCAAGAAGAATAGGGAGGAGGAAGAGGAGATGAGCTGAAGGAATAAAAATTAGAAAGAGAAAGCTAAAAAAAAAAAAATGAAGAAGAGATGAAGAGGGGAGGAGGAGAAAGTAGTAGTAGTAGGGAAGGAAGAGGAAGAGCAGTACTGAGGAAAGAGGAGGAAATGGAAGGTGGAGAAAAAGATGAAGAAAAATGGAAATGAGGAAAGAAAAAGAAATAAATTAGCAAATCAAGGAGATAATGCAAGGTGGAGTTGCTAGTACTGACAATCAGGATTTTTGTTGTGATGAATGATTTACCCCAGCTGTGCCTCTAGCTATGCCCCCCCAACTGTGTCTCTAGCTGTGCCTCCAGCTGTGCCCCCAGCTGTGTTTCAGCAGTGCTCCAGCAGTACCTTCAGCATTCGTTAGAGAGATGCTCAGTGTCTAAGTGTAAGCCTAGGTTAAGAATGTACTAGGATCCTAGACCATGAAGGAAACATTGTCTGTGGTAAATGTATATTTGAGACTACTGATAAACTTCTAATATATTGCCTAGCTATAAAGCAGTGCTAAATAGAAAAGAAATTGTACAGATATTTAGAGTATATATATAAGGGTATTGCAACATCAAGGTAAGGTCAAAATAAAACATTTAGTTACCAGTAATATTTATACAAAATATAAGACTAAGATTACAAGTTCCCAGACTTACTAATTATTTAGATGCCTTTATGTTTCTTTCTTAAATGAGGAACAGGAACAAAGTTTAACAGCTTCTATAGTTCAAATAATCCTGGAGGATTTGGCAAAATTTGGCAACTCTTTAAAAAAGAACTAATTTTACCTGAGAATCTAGCAAAATACACTGGTCTAATGTAAGAAACCTAACCCCAACCACAAGAGTATATCACATCACAAGAATTTCCATGATGATACCCACAGGATTTAAAGGAATATGGAAAGAACAAGCAAAGCATACAAGTAAAGTAAACCCTTGATTTAAAGGGCTAATAAGAGGGAGTGTGGGTAACCACTGATGGTGAATCTTTATGGCAATTGTGAAGGATATAGAAGAGATGTTTTTGTCATAATCGTAACAATAATGGGCAATTTTGTAACCAATGTTTATGAATCTATTGCCCTAATAAATTTTGACCCATATTTCCCAAATGCATGAATTGAATGGAGACAAGTGGCTTTTAATGGACATGAAAAGTGTTCAGGGAAACCAGTTAGCTGGACTTAGAGTCCTGTAGGTAGGAAGTGCAGTGCCTGCACCCTGAATAGGTGAGGATGCTGCAGTCAGAGGATAATCTGAATTGTGGTGTTAGCACACTTCTATCAAGACAGTGATTGAATGAATGATGGCAAATGTCTTTTCTCTTTTGGGTCGTCTGCCTTGGAAGGTGTGGTGCACACCAAGAAGTTACATTTTATCCGACATTTGTCACATAACCACTGGCTTGCCCTCTTGACCATTGAACTGGTAATTCAGAGAATACAGTAGTGTGCAAATTAATTGTGACAGGAGTAAATTTTATGATTATCTCATAATATGTCCTAATCTCTGGCTTAATTAAGGTAGTTTGGGCTCTTTTCTTTTCAAAAAAGTTTGCTACTGACTTCTGGCAACTATCCAGCCAAGGTGTTACCCTGTGGCTCTTGTCAGTGCCACAACAGCTGCTGTTCTGTAAGGCTATTCCTGCAAGCATGCTCTGTGAGTTAATGTGGTTTCACCAAATTACCCCCTTCAATTCATGATTATTGCTGAAATTCACAATGGATGTTACACCTAGGAATTATCGTAGCTCTTAGAAAACATGCTGATTTGAGTTATCAGACAGATGGCTGAAAATTTGGGCCTCGCAAAGTCAACTGTTGGTTGGATTCCGAAGACAGCTGATGACATTGGGGGATTGTGGAGCTCTACATTGAGGAAGATGTGGAAGAAAATGCAAGACAACACCTCATGATGACAAGGTTATCATAAGAAATAGTGTGGGGGATCCTAATAAAACCAGCAAAGATCTACAGAAACTTGGGTTTAGCAGGCATAAATGCTGATTTTTCAACTGCTTGACGAAGGTTCCATGACGTTGGAAGAACTACCAGAAAGCTGGTAAAGAAACAATTATTGACTGCTTCTGTGAACAATAAATGGCTGAAGTGGGCACTCGATCATAACAAATGAATGGAGAAAAGCTATATTTTCAGATGAGGCAATTTGAAAGTACATGGGTAAAGATCAGTGGTAGCGAGACAAACCTAAAGCGAATGTCTTTGGAATGGACACATTCAACAAGCGTTAAAACAAACATCTAAGAAAATGTTTTATGTTAGTTTTACTGCTAAGACCCTGGACAGCTTGTTATTGCTGAGGGAATGATGAACAGTGAAAAAATCAAGGAAATCCTGGCAACTCATTTGCTTCCCACTGTAGACAGAGACTTTCCTGATGGAAAAGACATTTTCCAGCTGAATCTTGCTTCATGTTACACTTCCAGAAAAATGCTGACATTCTTTGAAGAGAGTGGGTGGAGCATTTTAAATCGGGATGGAAACTCTCCTGACCTCAACCCAATTGAGAAAATATGGACAATAACCAAAAGCAGGATCATGAAACAGGACTGTGCAACTGTAGAGAAGCTAACTGCTGCTGATATTAGGACCTGGTACCATGACAAAGAACTTGCCAAAATGTATTCAACATTTATCAATTCTACGCCAAAGTGTATAGCAATGATTATAAAAGCAAAGGGTAGTCATATGTCTTTTTAAAACAATTATCCGTCATATCATTGCCCTGTATTTTTCAAATAAACATTAATTTTTCATATAAATATCTTATTTCATCACTGTCCCAATTAATATTCACACTACTGTAGCAGTTCCAGGACCCCACTGTGGTATTTACTGTCCAGTTCAACCCACCAATCAGGTGAGAGAATGCTTCCTTAGCCAAGATGACATCGAATTTGTTTACCTGGCTGGGAGGCAGACTTTTGCCAACTCCGGTCGAAATCACTCACTCCTTTGAGCAGCTCCTGGCTGTCTCATCATTATACTGCTAATTTAATATCTTACAGTTGCAAGTATTGTAAATAAGTGGTGAAGGAATACATAAGTAAAGAAATCTACCCCTGCTGTGTTTGCCTTGCCCGTGTCTTCCCTGTTGACTGCTATACTGATGATTTTGTTTACACTCAAGTGCTATGGGCCTTGAACTGTTACCAGTGCTCGTAACAGAGGGAGACGGCTGTTGAAGTTAAAAAAAAAAAAAAAAAAAAAAAAAGAATCTCAAGTCCATCAAATCAAGAGTTTACTGTATAAGTAGACTGCAGAGTGTATTTTAACCTTTTGACTGTCACAACCCCAAACCCTGAAGTGTCTCCTGGTGTCGCAAAATATTTGGAAAAAAAAATATTATTTTTTCTTATGAAATGATAGAGAATCTTTTCCCGATGATAATGACACCAAAAGTACAAAATTTGATGGAAAACTTATGGAATTACGCTCTTGCAAAGTTAGGAACCTCTGCAACATTTACGCATCGGCAATTTCGCCCACTTTGAGCCCTATTTTCGGCCAATTCCATTGTTCCAGTCAACCAAACTCATAGCTATTTCTTTATAACTCCATTTGTTCTATCGAATGAGTACAAGAAACTGCCCATTTACTGATTTCAACTATCCAATAAAGTGGTCAGAATTTGGCAATTTAGCCAATTTCATGCATATTAAAAAATATGTCAGTTTCAAAATAGGGTCCAGAACGAACAATGGAGACATTCCTGGCACTAAAATATAATTTTCTCTGTTCACCAGTCATGTCTCCAGGCCCCTGTTATAATACTCTTGCTTTCTATTTTGAATTTTTATTCACACAAAAAATAGAAGATTTACTGTTATGCAAACTACTGCAATATTGTAATAATTGTATAAATAACATTAACCCATTCATGACTGCGTATCAGAATGGCTAGTTGGACATTTATTGGATAATGACGTCATTTGTTTACTCTTGAACATCGGCAAAAAATCAAACATTTCTGCCACTTTGAGCTCTATTTCAAGATTCTTTTCATAGTAAAACCAATCAAAATCACTTCTATTTCTATAATATGTTTTCCAATCTATCAAATGAGACCAAGAAAACAAGAATAAAACCATAAATACTATACAAAAATACACCTCAAAGTCGGCGTTTTAATCCAAAAACAGGGTCGGAGTTTTTTTTTTATCATTATGCACTGCGTGCTGCAGGATTTTTTTTATACTGCGTACACTGACCACACAGACCCATTCTCTCACATGTGGGCCTACCAGCTTTCTCCTGCTTGATATAAAGCCGCTAGAATTTTTCAGTATATATATGTCAAACACATTGGCTCGTAAGACGTATATATATGACCGAAACAGTCAAAGGGTTAAGAAAGATTACACAAATGTGGGTCATTCAGCATAAGAAGCATTGGAGACTTAATCACACAGTCACTAAAAGCAATGAAGTTTCTTATCAGCCAGGCTGTTGGTGCTTGACCAATAAACTGCATGTGCTGTTCAAAATACCTATATACAATGGATAATATCAAGTTAATGGCAATTGTGTTAAGTTTACATCAATGGTTCTTTAATAGTCCCATGTGTTGTGTATACTGAAATGCTTGTGAGTGAAGGAAGTAAGACTATTAACTGCATGGAGGAACATGGGCATATCAGTCCACATTGTTCCCAGGAACCATACACATTTGATCAGGTTAAAAAATGAAGAGCAACTATACCTTTGATAAAAAAGTATTGGACATATTTAGAACCTTATATAATATCCATCATTACCTTTATGGATACATTTTTACACCCAAAAATCATTTCACAAACCTCCCATAGTATTAAGCATATAAACCTCTCAAACTATCAATAATCGAGATTATGTAATTTATACACTTGATCTGCAACTAAATGTTTTCTATCTCTCTAATATCAATAGGTAAAATTATGGTGTCACCACTCTCACACAAAGGAACAAGTGACTTCATAGATTATTATTTACCATAGGTTTCTAAAGCATTCTTGAAGTTTTTTTGGCAGGTTTTGTGTGCAAGGGGGCTTGGACTTCCAGCATGTGTGAGCATGTTAGTTAGGAACGAATGGAGACAAATGGATTTAAATACTTGACGTGCTGTTGGTGTGTAAGCAAAGTAACATTTATGAAGGGATTCAGGGAAACTGGCAGGCCGGACTTGAGTCCTGGAGATGGAAGTGCAGAGCTTGCACTCTGAAGGAGAGGTGTTAATGTTGCAGTTTTATAACTGTAGTATAATTGCACCTCTGGTAAGACAGTGATGAAGTGAATAATGGTGAAAGTTTTTCTTATTCGGGCCACCCTACCTTGGTGGGAAACAGTCAATGTGTAATAAAAAAAAAAAATATCCAAAACATATACATGTCACATTTACTCTAGACTTACTATCAACTGGTGGAGCTGTGATGCAACACTACTCTGATGGATGCTTTTTGATGTCAACCACAGCTGTATACAACTATATGCAAGCTAATATTTAACATCATCGTTTTTTGCAGTTTGCAAGAAATCAGACACATCCCTCTGAGACAGATTTTAAGAATCTCTGCCAAAGAAAACTATCATAATATAATATGTTCTGATCTCGCAAAAGAGAGAAATTAAAAGATGCTGCTATAGCACATTACATCTTAATAATATCACATAACTTATGACAATATCTAAGTTTATTTTCAACCATTCCAAATATAACTAACTATATCCCCAGCACTAAATCAAAGAAAATGTTATTGTTATCTAAACCAAAGGAAAATATGAGCCCTTACTGCCCACAATTTTAATTAATTTTTATAAACCAACATTTAAAATAGCAAACAGGTTTATAAGTGAGAAATTCCACACGACAACTAGAGGTAAGTTAGGATAGTACTCACATCTGAGTGTTCTCGATGGCTGCTAGAATTCTGGAGTTATCTATATTAATTTTCTGCTTTGGAGTTTTCCTTTGGTCTTCAAGTCCTGTAAGTGTTAATAATAATTGAATGTTTCATGAAAGTTGATGAGTTGAACAATAATGTATACTGTCATAACAAGCAGATGAGTGAAAAGATAATGCAGTAAAGAAGAAGACACAATACTATGTCTGGAACAATTCACAGATACCCAACAACTTAGAAAAAATCTTTTGACAATATTTCAGTCCATCCTGGACTGAAATCGTAGTCGTGGAGATTCAGAATCTCCACGACTACGATGCTCTTCACACCTACTCCAAGGTTGAGGGACTGATTACTTCATCTTCTGTATATAGTCCTACTGTCTTCAAGTTATGTCCTGGAATTTGTATTGATAAAGCCACTGGATGGTGAAACGTCTACAATAAAGACACCCAGATGTTGCACATGTGTCTTAATTTCATCAGGATGTACATTACTCAGGAGAAAAAAGCACTCCCAGGACACAAGCCTATGAAAGACAGGCTAACTCTCATGATTTGTAGTAATGCTAGTGGTGATTGCAAAGTGAAGCCTTTACTCGTGTATCACTGAAAATCCCAGAGTGTTTAAGAAAAACAGTGTCGTCAAGCCTAAATTGTGTATGATGTGGAGGGCAAACAGTAAGGCATGGGTCACAAGGTACATTTTCCTTGACTGGTTCCATGATGTGTTTAACCCCAGTGTGAAAAAATACCTCCTGGAAAATAAATTGGTAATGGACAATGCTCCTGCTCATCCACCAGACTTGGAAGAGTGAATGGTGCCGGAGTTTAGCATCTCCTCCAGCTCATGGACCAGCAGGTCATTTCAAATTTCAAAAAACTGTACACTAAAGCAGTGTTTCAAAAGTGCTTTGAAGTGACCTCAGACACTGAACTGACCCTAAGAGAGTTCTGGAAAGATCACTTCAGTATTCTTACTTGCATAAACCTTAGAGGTAAGGCTTGGGAGGAAGTGAGTTGCAGGACTTTGAACTCTGGAGAAAATTGTGGCCAGAATGTGTACACGAGAGGGATTTTGAAGAGTTTGGGGCTGACCCTGAGGAACCTATGCCAGTTGTGGAATCCATTGTGGCATTTGGGAATTCCATGGTGTTGTATGTGAGTCTGGAGGACGTGGAAGAGTTGGTGGAGGACGTGGAAGAGTTGGTGGAGGACGACGATGAAGAGCTAATCACTACAGAGGTTGAGCTGCAACACCAACAGACCACAGCTCAGGAACTTCCTTCCTTCAGAGGAGGAAGAGAGATGGAGGAAGGTACCTTCTTCCAAGATTAAGGATATTTGTGCAAAGTGGACCGAAGTGCAAACATTTATGGATGAACATCACCCTGAAACAGCTGTTGCAAGCTGTGCTGGCAACATCTACAAAGACAATGTTGTGTCCCATTTTAGGGAAATCTTAAATAGACACCAGAAACAGAGGTCTCTGGACAGATTTTTGGTGTGACAGGGGTCCAGTGACTCTCAAGCTGGTGCTAGTGGCATTAAAAAACAAAGAAGGGAAGTAACCCCAGAAAAGGACTTGGTTCCTGAAGTCTTTATCAAAGGGGATTCCCCTTCCAAACACTAGTACACCTCCATCCTCTCCCCTCCTCCCATCTCATTACTCATCAATAAGTCTTCAATAAAGGTAAGTGTCATTTTAATATTGTTTACTCTGCATGTCTTATTGTTTTCTGTGTAGTGAAATATATATTTCATGTAAAAAAATTATTTTGTTTAATACTTTTGGGTGTCTGGAACGGATTAATTAGATTTCCATTATTTCTTATGGGGAAAATTAATTGGGATTAAGACAGATTCCATATAAGACACGCTCTCTGGAACAGATTAATGTCATTAACCGGGGGTCCACTGTAATAGTATAATAATATAATATAATAATAATAATAATACATATAATAATAATACTTGTATAATAATAATGTACTATATAATAATAATTATAATAACAGACGGCTTCAAAAGATTGTCACTAGATGGCAGTGATTACCACAACAATGCTGGAGCAGTTATGGCTGCCTCCACTTGTCCCCTAATGACATATTTTATTCATTCTAGAGTGTATTTTAGGTTTCAATGTTATTTATATTGTTTATTAGGTCATATTAAATGAATTGTGATACATAAATAAGCCATAGAGTTGATGATAGCGAAACATTCAAGGCATATTTTGTCCTGTCTTTAGACAAACTCTCATCAGCTGCCGACACCGCCACATATATAATAAAGCATTTTATTCATTCTCAAGTATATACAGGTCCGCCATCACAAATCCGGCAATCAGTTATTTGGTTCCTTCAGTTATTCGGCACTAATTTTGGCTAGCATAATTTCAAATTTCCAGGGTCGCCACACCAACCTGCTGGTACTGTTTGGTGACGCTACTTGCTGCATAAGTCATTCTAATTTCTTTTTCTCCATTTATTGTTATAACCTGCTTACTTTTAGCCCTAGCCATGGTTCCAATGAATAAAAGAAATGCTTCTCATTATGTAAAGCACTGACACAGTACATTGTCCATTAAAGATAAGGCGGCTTTGAAGCCACTGTCAGTTGCCATGAGCTCAGCCTCGTGATGCAGGAGAATATGCTTTATTACACTAATATCAACAATACAGCTTATTGCCTATCACAATTAATCTAATATGACATAATAAACAATATAAATAACATAAAACATGTTAAATACTCCAGAATAAATAATATTTGGCATAATACCAAGCAGTTCGATGGAGGTATGAAGAGGATATGGGATACAAGTACCGTTCTCCTATCCCTGTCTTGGGGGCTTATATTAGAGAAAACGGAGTATAGCACATGGCTAACTGTGATATACACTCGTACTGCACCATGTACTTGAAACAAAAAAGCTGTTTTCTCAATATAGATCATCACACATAGCAGCATATGTGTAGAGAACCTAGGATAACCCAAAAAATCAGACAACATGGCTTATTTCTAGTACCTGGCTTGGGTTAGCCATATATGATTTTTGGTAAATATTCGATTCCCAGCCAGGGTAGAATCACTGGGCGTTTCTTTACACCTGTTGTCTATGTTCACCCATCAGTAAATGGGTACCTGGGTGTTAGTCGACTGGTGTGGGTATTATCCTGGGACACTGACCTAATTTGCTTGAAATACTTTGCATAACAAGCAGCTTTCTATATAGCAGTATGTCACTGATGTCAGCTATGTCTGTATCCCATGCACATGTACGTGTAGTAAATTATTATTATTATTATTTTCTCATTTGTTTGTTGGGTTATCTTATTGAAACCTGGGCAATGCATGATGGAGAGATACTTCTTAATGTACACCAAAAATGAAAGAAATCAGACAATAAATAGCGGAGCTCACTTCTCAGCCATTAGCGGCTGCTTAGCGGTATATTTTTGTATGGTTTTTATGGTTATATTCTCGTTTTTTTTGGTCTCATTTGATAGAATGGAAGATATATTACAAAAATAGTTATGATTTGGAATGCTTTCATGACGAAAAGTACCTTGAAACTGCGCTCACAGTAGCAGAAAAGTTCTATTCTTTAGCGATGCTCAAGTAAACAAATGTCGTCACTGTCGAATACCTGTCCACCTGCCAGTCCAAATTCCAATACACAGTCAAGAATGGGTTGACATTATTTATACAATTACAATAATGCAGTAGTCTGCATAACAGTAAATCTTCTATTTTTTGTGTGAATAAAAATTCCAAATGGTAAGCAAGAGTAATATAAGAGGGGCCTGGAGCTATGACAAATGAACAGAGAAAATGTTATTTTAGTGCCAGGAATGTCTGCACTGTCTATTCTGGACCCTATTTTGAAATTGGCATCTGTGAAATTGGCCAAATTGCCAATTTCTGACCACTTTATTGGGTAGTTGAAATAGGTGAATGGGCGGTTTCTTGTACTCAGTCGACAGACTAGAAGTAAGTTTATTCAGGTACTGTACACAAATACAGTTACATAGATTATCATACATAGCAGTGTATGTATAGAGAACCTGGGATAACCCAAAAAAGTCAGACAAAGTGACTTATTTCCAGTACCTGGCTTGGGCTTGCCATGATTTTTCGTATATATTGTTTTTTTTTCTCAGTTGTTTGTTGGGCTATCTCATTGAAACTTGGGCAATGTATGATGGAAAGATGCTTCTTAATGTACACCAAAAATAAAAAAGACGGATGATAAATAAGGGAGTTCACTTCTCAGCCATTAGCCGCCTCTTTGTGGTATATTTTCGTATGGTTTTTATGGTTGCATTCTCGTTTTTTTGGTCTCATTTGATAGAATGGAAGATATATTACAGAAATAGACATGATTTTGATTGCTTTCATCATGAAAAGTACCTTGAAATTGAGCTCAAATTAGCGGAAATGTTGGATTTTTGCCGATGTTCAATGAACTTTGTTTAAGTCAAGTTGGTTAATTTTATTAAGTGTATTCTAACCTAACCACTCTGTAATCCGGCAAACTCAGTAATCCGGCACACTACGGGTCCCAATGATGCCGGATTTGTGATGGAGGACCTGTATCAGGTTTCTATGTTATTTATGTTGTTTATGTCATATTAGATGAATTGTGATAGATAAATAAGCCAGAGTTGATATTAGGGAAATTACTGAAGTATTTTATGGTGCCTGGAATTCCAGTGGAACGAATTAATTCCATTTCAGTTAATTTAAATTGGGAAAATTGACTCTGCAAACGAGCAAATCCAGATGCGAGCAAGGTCACGGAATGGATTAAACTCGTTAGTGGAGGTTCCACTGTATCTGAAAACATTCACTTCTTCCATACTTCCTCCCTCCAATGTGATATCAATTTTTCTTTATCTAAATCATTTGATACCCTGATCACTTTACTCTTATCTATGTTCACTTTCAACTTTCTACCTTAACACGCCCTCCCAAACTCGTTCACTAACCATTGCCACTTTTCTTTAGAATCCTTCAGTGTTGCTAAGGGCTCTCCTCTATCCCTTGTTCTTGCTAACCTTCATATGGAATATTTTAAAACTGTTCTACTTCCTATTAATGGGGTGTGCGCTCCTCTCTGGCTTTGCTATAAATATGATATCTTTGTTCTTTGGCCATATGAAACTAGTCTCTACCTCTACTATTACTACTGTTTTGTTACACTCCAATCTCTGACTCCTGTATCACTACCACTACTACCTTCTTATTGCCACCTCTTCCAGTGTTGCACTACTTATACTATAACTACCTCTACCACTACTTCAACAATTATACTATTACCTCTTGTTCTACTATTGGCCCCACCTCTCCTATTGTACTGCTACCATCCCCTTTGTACTTCTATGTGACTAGTTAATGGTCTAAGTCAAACCAAAACTTCTTAAGTTTCATTCTCCCACATTCCAGCCATGGTAATGTGCCCATTTATTCTTTACCAACCACTCCTTCTCTATTATTGCACATTAACTATGACATCCACAAGAATTATTATACCAGAAGCCCTTAGAAGGAAAACTGTGATATGAAAATAGCTAGGAATATGAAGCCTTAAAAGATGATTGAGTGAGGGGCCACCAACACCCTACCTAGGTCTGTGACCAGCATTACCTTCCCCCCAAAATCCAATATGCCGAAAGCCCAGTAACTCTGGTTACTTTTTTAAACTCTGCCATACTGATGGCTTGGTACATTGGGAGCTCAGTGTTTGGTCAAGAATAAGGAAAGACATGCCACACTGCATGGTATCCACTAGGAAAAAATGGCATTACATTACTGCACTTTAAAAATAACCCTACTTTTGAATGTTATTCCTTGTATAGTGCATTTTTTCTGTGCCTGCCAACTTTCAGGAAAGTAACCAGCAAGTTAGGTGAAGGATTAATATACATTTACCCAAGACTTATGTGGCAAAACTCATATTTTTTGTAACTGAGAAAAAACAAAGCAGATATAAAAAAATCTAGATATTTGTGGATAAAGAGAAGTAATCCTAAGACCGAGATAAAACCGTGTAAACTTAAAAATTAACACAATACCTTTTCGCTTGGTGTACTTAAGAGCTGCTCCATGGAATGCACTAACAGCCCGGAAAAATGCCCTTAAAATAGACCAGCGAAACACAGCTACAGGATCAGCTCCAGCTACTTCTCTTACAATACTATAACGACTGTTCTTCAGTACACATATCAACTCAGGCCGCATAAGATCTAAGTTTTTTTCTCTAAAATCATGAACCTGCAAAAAAAAAAAAAAAAAAATTAGAAAAATATTAGAAAGTAAAATTATATCAACAAATTTTTTTATACAGTAGGGCCCCGCTTTACAGTGTTTCGCCTCACTGTGTTCTGCTAATACATATGGCAATTTCAAATCATGACCAAAATTTGCTATATGGCAAGCAGTCTTTCAAATACAGCACACCCCACCCAGTTTGTTTACATTCTCCATGAGCACATATCTCTATTATGTCTGGAATTTTTTCAAAATTTCAAGTGCTTTAACCCTTTCAGGGTCCGTGCCGTAGATATACGACTATAGGTTGAGGGTCCAAACCATAGATCTACGCCATGAGCTCAATTCACTCTGATAAGCTCTGAGTGGTAAATTTGGGCCTAGATATGAGAGAATACGTCTATGTGGTATGTGTGCGCCACGTAAAACAAATCCTGCAACACAGTGCATAATGAGAGAGAAAACAGACCATAATTTTTTATTAAAACAGCGACTTTGCAGTGTTTTTTCGTTGCTTTTTTATAACTGTATTTGCGATTTCTTGGTCTCATTTGATTAAAGGGAAGATAAATTACAGAAATAGAGAAGATTTTGATTGGTTTTAGCACTGGAAATTGCTTGAAACTTAGCTCAAAGTAGCAGAAATGTTCGATTTTTGCTGATGTTCAAGAGTAAACAAATGACCTCACACGTCTAATACACGCCAGCTGGTGGGTCTAATATACGTTCACAAATGTGGTGATATTATTTATGCAATTATTGCAATATTGCATAACAGTAAATCTATTTTTTGGTTTGAATAAAAATTCATTATGTGAATAAAAAATCAAAATGGAATTCATTTGTAAAGCCTGAACAGAGGAAATGTTAGTTTAGTGCCAGGAATGCCTGCATTGTTTATTCTGGACCCTATTTTGTAATTAGAATATTTTGAACTTTGCGTTAAATTGGCCAAATTACCAATTTCCGATCACTTTATTTTGTAGTCGGAACAGTTGACTTAGCGATTTCTTGTGCTCAAATGACAGAATAGAACTAATAGTGGTGAAATAGCTAAGATTTTGGTCGATTGAAATAATGTAATTTGCCTGAAATGGGAGTCAAAGTCGGCAAAATCGCCGATGCGTAAATATCACCGACACATCAACATTCGCGAGAACATAATTTCATCAATTTTCCATCAAATTTCGTACTTTTTGTTTTATTACCTTCAGAAAAAGATTCTCTACCATTTCATAAGAAAAATAACAAAATTATTTTTTGAAAATTCTTGGACCCTGGTGTGCACTTTGAAATTTGACCTCTGGACCCTGAAAGGGTTAAAGTTATTGCATATTTTATATGTACTCTGATAATTATACCTGTGTGTACCTGTACATAAATATACTTACACACTGTGCTGGTGTGCAGGTACACATTAAAATCACTAAGAATGTCTCTACTCTTGACCCGTTAACTGTCCAAATGTATATCTAGGTTCCTAACACTAGCGCTCCAAACATAGATCTACGCTTTATTTTTCCTGCCTCCAAATTTGGTACGATTGGCCTAAGATGCCTGATCAGTATAGAATGGGCCTTAACCCTTGGTGTGTACAGTATTAAAAAAAATTTGGGACCACTTAGTACCTTATGGAAGCACCAGTTCGACTGAGCGCCAGCTAGAGCAAACAGCACAGCAAACACCAAGGATTCACTTATGTCATGTCGTATTAACACTCCCCTTTTAAGAGGAAAGTGTCATCCTGCCAGAATGTCCTATAACCTATGCCCTAAGTAAAGAGAAACAATTCTGGAACTGTAATTTCGGCGGATGGCTGGCCACCTGGCTGGCCGGCAGCTGGCTGGCTGATTAGCTGTCTCTATTTATCTCTGTGTCTCTGTCTCTGTCTCACAAGAACACATACGTAAATACAATTATACATGGTGTAAATTACCTAGGATAACCCAAAAAATCCAGACAAAGTGCTATACTCTGCCTGTAGACAGAGATCATGCATAATACCAGTTGGTTCATGAACAACTCTTTGAGACAAGAGAGACAAGCAGACAGAAAGAAACACACCGGCAGAAAGAAAGACACACAAATAGATAGACAAGACAGACATATTTATGTGTAACAGTGAAAACAAATAAAGTGAAGGCTCATCAAATGTCACCACTGTCATTAGTGGGGTGATAAGACAAGAAAACACTCATCAAATGTCACCATTGTCAGCAGTGCAGTGATAAGGTAAATATTCGGAGCGCTTGGTGAGAGAACGTAGATCTACATTTGGACAGTTAACGGATTAAATGTTGTATATTATGCTAATATAGACATTTCTATTAATCCATCTATGATATTTTTATCAAAATTATATGATAAACGCTACAGAAAGTATAAACATGATACATACTATTTATTATTATTATCACACTGGCCGATTCCCACCAAGGCAGGGTGGCCCGAAAAAGAAAAACTTTCACCATCATTCACTCCATCACTGTCTTGCCAGAAGGGTGCTTTACACTACAGTTTTTAAACTGCAACATTAACACCCCTCCTTCAGAGTGCAGGCACTGTACTTCCCATCTCCAGGACTCAAGTCCGGCCTGCCGGTTTCCCTGAACCCCTTCATAAATGTTACTTTGCTCACACTCCAACAGCACGTCAAGTATTAAAAACCATTTGTCTCCATTCACTCCTATCAAACACGCTCATGCATACCTGCTGGAAGTCCAAGCCCCTCGCACACAAAACCTCCTTTACCCCCTCCCTCCAACCTTTCCTAGGCCGACCCCTACCCCGCCTTCCTTCCACTACAGACTGATACACTCTTGAAGTCATTCTGTTTCGCTCCATTCTCTCTACATGTCCGAACCACCTCAACAACCCTTCCTCAGCCCTCTGGACAACAGTTTTGGTAATCCCCCACAGTATAAAAATTCACATAAATGTAAGATTTATTTTCCAAGCGGTCAGAAGAATTATGTTTTCTCTAGTCAAACACCAGTAACTTAATTAGAAATTTATTACTTTCGTAAGCCTTCACTCTATCTATAACTATTCATGACCCTTGTGGGTTTATTATGATTATAATAATAATTTGTAATAATAATAATTTGTAATAATAATTTGTAATAATAATGTCATAATAATAATAATATTTTGCCAGAGCATCATTCCTTCTAAAAATTACATGAGAATAGAAGTGTTGGTCTTTATTTATTCTACTGTACCACTGTGGGGACAACTTATACACAGTGAAAGGTGTTTGTATGAATGTTTATGAACCATAACTAGACGCTTCGTCTGGTTATGGGGAAGTGGCCAGGCGGGCTACCCTACCCTACCTCCCACGCGACTTTCTACAAATACTTTTCACCCTACATTAAGACCACAAATATATTAAGGTAAGTAATGAGTGCAATGTATATGCATTTTATCACTCTAGGGAACTTTAAAGCGTCGTAGTATATTATGTGTGGGTGGGGTGGCCTGGAGGACTACCACACCTGACTTCTTACAGTAAATACTACTCACCTTTTGCCCTAAATTAAGACTACAAATATTTTGAGATAAATAATGAGTGTACTGTGTGTGTATTTTAATTTATACTGTTTTTTAATACCTAGTTCTATTGCTAACTTAATATATGTTAGTGTAAACTTGTTACCTGGCATTTATATGCATTTATAAGTGGGAAAAAATGGCATTCTGCTTTCTGGCAGAAACCTGGAACCTAACCAGCCATGTAAGTGGGGCCCTACTGTATACCAAGACTGATTCATGCTAACATCCACTATACACAACATTCTTCAAAATTTCTTATCTGCAAAGATTTTCTCACCCTACTAGTTTCCCCACCTAACTCTTGCAACTTATCAATTTCCATTTTTTTCTCTTTTCTTTTTATCAACAAACCGGCCGTATCCCACCAAGGCAGGGTGGCCCAAGAAGAAAAACGAAAGTTTCTCTTTTTAAATTTAGTAATTTATACAGGAGAAGAGGTTACTAGCCCCTTGCTCCTGGCATTTTAGTCGCCTCTTACAACACGCATAGCTTACGGAGGAAGAATTCTGTTCCACTTCCCCATGGAGATAAGAGGAAATAAACAAGAACTAGAAAGAAAATAGAAGAAAACCCAGAGGGAGCGTGTATATATATGCTTGTACATGTATGTGTAGTGTGACCTAAGTGTAAGTAGAAGTAGCAAGATGTACCTGAAACCTTGAATATTCATGAGACAGAAAAATGGACACCAGTAATCCTACCATCATGTAAAACAATTACAGGCTTTCGTTTTACACTCACTGGGCAGGACAGTAGTACCTTCCTGGGTGGTTGCTGTCTACCAGCCTACTACCTATAATCAATTTCCATTTATCTTATACAATATAAACTGATTACCATATACATATTTCCTTCACCTACATACCAAACTTCTCTCAAATAGTGTATTCTTAATTTATTAAGTACTGTAACACCATTTCAACATACTGTACCTCATTTAATGCTTTAAAAAATGCCTAACTTTATGGAGTAAAGTGTCAAAATTAATTTTATTGGATAACCAATAAATAATTTCAATGGGGAAGTGGAACAGAATTCTTCCTCCATAAGCCATGCGTGTCGCAAGAGGCGACTAAAATGCCGGGAGCAAGGTGCTAGCAACCCCTTCTCCTGTATATATTACTAAATTTGAAAGGAAAAACTTTCGTTTTTCCTTTTGAGCCACCCCACCTCGGTGGGATATGGCTGGTATGTTGAAAAAAAAAAAATAGTTTTTCCTTTTGGGCCACTCCGCCTCGGTGGGATATGGCCGGTGTGTTGAAAGAAAGAAAGAACTAATAAATAATATAAAAGAGCTGTCTAACATAACTTAAGTCTTGTCACTTAGTTTAGGTCTCATCACCAATGCTTCACACGGGATAGGGAAAATTCTTGTTAGGAAAACAGTGAAACATATAAGTGAACAGTATTTAGATAAGGCTAAAGAGGTCTTTGTGGCATTTATGGATTTGGAAAAGGCGTATGACAGGGTGGATAGGGGGGCAATGTGGCAGATGTTGCAAGTGTATGGTGTAGGAGGTAGGTTACTGAAAGCAGTGAAGAGTTTTTACGAGGATAGTGAGGCTCAAGTTAGAGTATGTAGGAAAGAGGGGAATTTTTTCCCAGTAAAAGTAGGCCTTAGACAAGGATGTGTGATGTCACCGTGGTTGTTTAATATATTTATAGATGGGGTTGTAAGAGAAGTAAATGCGAGGGTCTTGGCAAGAGGCGTGGAGTTAAAAGATAAAGAATCACACACAAAGTGGGAGTTGTCACAGCTGCTTTTTGCTGATGACACTGTGCTCTTGGGAGATTCTGAAGAGAAGTTGCAGAGATTGGTGGATGAATTTGGTAGGGTGTGCAAAAGAAGAAAATTAAAGGTGAATACAGGAAAGAGTAAGGTTATGAGGATAACAAAAAGATTAGGTGATGAAAGATTGAATATCAGATTGGAGGGAGAGAGTATGGAGGAGGTGAACGTATTCAGATATTTGGGAGTGGACGTGTCAGCGGATGGGTCTATGAAAGATGAGGTGAATCATAGAATTGATGAGGGAAAAAGAGTGAGTGGTGCACTTAGGAGTCTGTGGAGACAAAGAACTTTGTCCTTGGAGGCAAAGAGGGGAATGTATGAGAGTATAGTTTTACCAACGCTCTTATATGGGTGTGAAGCGTGGGTGATGAATGTTGCAGCGAGGAGAAGGCTGGAGGCAGTGGAGATGTCATGTCTGAGGGCAATGTGTGGTGTGAATATAATGCAGAGAATTCGTAGTTTGGAAGTTAGGAGGAGGTGCGGGATTACCAAAACTGTTGTCCAGAGGGCTGAGGAAGGGTTGTTGAGGTGGTTCGGACATGTAGAGAGAATGGAGCGAAACAGAATGACTTCACGAGTGTATCAGTCTGTAGTGGACGGACGGCGGGGTAGGGGTCGGCCTAGGAAGGGTTGGAGGGAGGGGGTAAAGGAGGTTTTGTGTGCGAGGGGCTTGGACTTCCAGCAGGCATGCGTGAGCGTGTTTGATAGGAGTGAATGGAGACAAATGGTTTTTAATACTTGACGTGCTGTTGGAGTGTGAGCAAAGTAACATTTATGAAGGGATTCAGGGAAACCGGCAGGCCGGACTTGAGTCCTGGAGATGGGAAGTACAGTGCCTGCACTCTGAAGGAGGGGTGTTAATGTTGCAGTTTAAAAACTGTAGTGTAAAGCACCCTTCTGGCAAGACAGTGATGGAGTGAATGATGGTGAAAGTTTTTCTTTTTCGGGCCACCCTGCCTTGGTGGGAATCGGCCGGTGTGATAATAAAATAAAAATAACTAATCTTACAGAGAATAACTAAACAATGTCCAACTTAAAAGCCTACGTAGTGTAGTGTATGTTTTGCTCCATTATTGTTCAAATTTCATTGTGCAATCTCTTAGTAATTAAATAATCAACTACCTCATTTTGTGATTTTACTAGTAAGTATAAGTCACCTTATGTGATTTTGTTATTTACTATTGTTCGCTTAAACATTAGCTGAATTGATACTTTCTCTGTCCATATTACTACCTCATATTTTTTTAAATACTATCAATTGATATTACTTACTAAAATTAATAATTATCATTTTTACTAAAATTTCAATTTACTCTTAACATTTTTGACATTTAATAACCATTACTTGTCTAATTACCTTTACCTGTTTTAATACCACATTAACTATCTTAGATTACTCTTAATTACCTTGTACTGCCATATAACCTCAAGTATAACTACCAGTGCAATATTGAATGAAATAAACATTACTTTTTCACTTTTTTTGTAATCATCATTACTTAGTAAAATTTTATTAAACACCATATTTACTACCAGTCAATTTTACTTTTGTACATTAAACATTATTTTATACTTCCCATAACATTTTGTTGCCAAATTTTCAAGTTTGTATATTCAACCCCAACCTTTATATTATCCTTTGTACCTGTATACCTGTGTACCTGTCTACCATCTTACTATCATATTATAACCAAGACATTACCATTGTAATTTTTTTACTATTATTCTTTTGGTACTTTAATTGTGAATTTTATTTTGTCAATTTAAATCTAGTTATAATCTTGATCTTGTCAACAACCTATACCAGACTCTAGTGCAATTGCAAGTACCATTTCAAATTGTATTTTTATATTATAAGTTTATATTATAATTCCTACCATCTGTCCATTTAACTTTGTTTACCATTACTTAATTTTAGTCCCTTATATATTTTCTCCTTTATTTTAGCTTTATATAACTACCCTAGTTTATATATTCACAATTGTTAAAATAATCAAGGTGCTATTCTCAGGTGCTAAAGTAGAATAAGTTCATAATTTTGCCATTATATTCCAAAGCTCATTTATTTGATTACCACTTTATTGTTCACCACAACCTATATTAGTCCCTTTTATATTATAATTTTATACAATAATTCTAACTTTAAAAAATTACCTTTATAGTACTACCTACTATCATATTCCCAAGCTCCATTATTTGATCATCACTTTATTTGTATTAGTCCCTTTTATATTGTCTCCTTTATTTTAGCTTAAAAAAAAAAAAAAAATTACCTTAGCTCATTATTTTACATTTGTTAAATAATTCAGGTGCTATTTTTTAGCTTAAGACTATTTACTTTGTTTTATACTTAATTCTAACTATAGATTCACTACAAATCTTATGATTACAAGCACTGATCCTGATACCAACCTCTTATTTAATGACTTAAATGAATCAAACAGTTACTGTAATTACTACACTGCAGAACAATCAAAGGCACTTCTCAGTGCCAACAACAACATAACTATCTTTAACTACAATATCAGATCTTTAAGCAAGCATTAGGATGACCTCATAGCATTACTAAATTCCTTACATGCCAATATGTCCATCATTACACTAACTGAAACCTGGCTAAAGCCTGATAGTACAGATGTCTATGCCATTCCTGGTTACACAGCCATACACAACTGTAGGCCAGACCAACAAGGGGGTGGCACAGCCATATACTACTCAGACCAACTAGAATGTATCACTAATACTTGCACAAGGGATGAACATGGGGAATATATAATAGCTAAATTCAAATCCAAATACCTACAAACACCTCTCACATTGATAAACATCTACAGAGTTCCACAGTCAAACATTAGCCAATTTAGTCAAAACCTAGGAAGTATGATAACTGATGCACGCATGAACAAAGATCACTTACTACTCTCAGGTGACTTCAATATAAATTTCCTGCAAGACCAGGACCCACACGTTACTGAATTCACAAACACAATGAGTAACTGTATGTTACTACCAACAGTAACAAAACCTACAAGAGTTACAGAGACTAGTGTTTCCCTACTTCACCACATCTGGACCAACACCATATCCCCTTTAAAATCAGGCATAATTACAGATAATACCACAGACCACTACCCTACTTTCCTCATAACAACTCTTGGTAAACTACCCCAAGACACTACTAAAATCACCTTCAGACTTCACAATGAGGCAGCCATTAATAACTTCACAACAGCAGTAGCAAACATTGATTGGCACACTGAGCTAGAAATCTATACAGATATTGACGAATGTATTAATAATTTTCTAAAAAAGACCCAATACCTCTATAACAAGCACTGCCCTAAAAAAACTAAACAGATGACAGCTAAGAGACTGAACAGTCCCTGGCTAACACCCAGCATTCTCAAATCCATAAATACAAAAAACCAATATGAAAAACAGTACAGAATGGGTCACATAACCAGAGACCAAACAAACCGTTACTCGTCAATCCTAACCAGCCTGATAAGAAGGGCAAAAAAATTGTATTATGAGAACAGATTATCCAACTTACGAGGTGATATAAAAAAGACCTGGAAAACCCTATCAGAAATTCTGGGAACAAAAAAGATATCACGAAATAGCGAAATAAAATTAGCAAAATCAGATGAACCCCAACTCCCACCAACAGAAACAGCAAAAAGACTCAATGATTTCTTCTCCACTATAGGACAAAACCTTGCCAATAAAATCCCAAGCTCAGATACCCCACCAAATGACTACCTCACCGGCAACTACCCGAACACACTGTTCCTAGCTCCGACTAACCCATACGAAGTCTCCCTTATTATCAACGCACTAAAAAACAAGGCAGGAGATTTAAATACCTTACCACCCTTTATATACAAAAAACTGTCACAAGTGCTATCACCAATCATTGCAACACTCTTTAACAAATCCATTGAATCCTCCACCTTCCCTACAGTACTCAAAATAGCAAGGGTCACCCCGATCCACAAAGGAGGAGACCAAACAGAGTTGAATAACTATAGGCCAATATCCAACTTACACCCTCTCTCAAAAATCTTCGAAAAATTAATTCATAAACGAATCTACTCCTACCTTATCTCCCAAAACATACTCAACCCCTGCCAATTTGGACTCAGGCCTAATAAAAATACTAATGATGCTATTATACACATGCTAGAACATATATACACTGCAATAGAGAAAAAAGAAGTCCCACTAGGGATCTTCATTGACTTACGTAAAGCTTTTGATACAGTTGACCATGACTTGCTCCACGTAAAATTGTCACACTATGGTATAAGAGGGCACTCCCTCAACTACCTCAAGTCATACCTCAGCAACAGAAGCCAATATGTGTACACAAATAGGGCAAACTCTTCTGCGCAACCAATTACAGTTGGTGTCCCACAGGGAAGTGTCCTTGGCCCTCTTCTCTTTCTCCTATACATAAATGACCTTCCAAATGCTTCGCAGTTACTCAAACCCACACTATTTGCAGATGACACTACATACGTCTTCTCTCACCCGAGCCCAGTCCTGCTAGCCAATACTGTAAATACCGAATTACAGAAAATATCTACCTGGATGAGGACTAACAAACTTACACTAAACACTGACAAAACCTACTTCATTCAGTTTGGTAACAGAGCTACAGATGTCCCTCTTAACATAATGATAAACGGATCACCTATCACAAAGCTAACAGAGGGAAAATTCTTAGGAATCCACCTTGATAATAGACTCAAATTTCATACACATATACAACAAATTTCTAAGAAAATTTCCGAGACTGTAGGCATACTATCGAAGATACGGTACTATGCTCCACAGTCAGCCCTCCTGGCCCTATATCACTCTTATTTACCCCTATCTCACCTATGGAATTTGTGCATGGGGCTCAACAACAATTAACCATCTCAGACCACTAATTACCCAACAAAAGGCTGCAGTTAGAATGATAACAAATTCTCACTACAGGCAGCACACTCCACCAATATTCAATACACTAAACCTACTCACCATACAAAACATCCATACTTATTACTGCACCTATTACATACATAGAACACTTAACTCTGATATTAACCCTCCCCTCAAACATCTACTTGCCAACCTCAACAGAACACATGACCATAACACAAGGCACAGATCACTCTTTGATGTTCCTCGTGTCCATCTCACACTATGCAAAAACTCAATGCACATAAAAGGCCCTAAAATCTGGAATTCATTACCTGTAAATATAAAAGAAACACTACCTGTTTATAAATTCAAGTCTCTTCTCAAAGATCACTTACTCACCCAAAACCAAATAAATACTGAATAACTGAACCTTATAAATTGTATATCTTAAATGTTTCTCACAATTATATCACATAAATGTTAAACCTAAAACCCAATCTAACTTTATTATTTTTTAAATACACTACCTAACAGAATACTCCATACGACTGAATGTACAACAATGCATGCAACCATATGACCTGTCTTTGTAATACTCATTTGTGCTTTATAGTTATCTGTTTACAAAAATGTATTATCACTGATTTCATCATTGCTTAGTTAATTTTAAGCCAGCCCGTAATGCTATGCATAGTATAAGTGGCTTTGGCATGCTGCTCTTATCTGTATTTTTTTGTACCTCTGTATGTATGCTCAAATTGTTAATAAATAAATAAATAAATAAATAAATCAAATCAAAGTGGAGATTTTTATAGCAGCACTTCCATCTTAAGCACATACTCATCGGTGATTCACCCCCCCACACACACACACACATACATACCCAAACTTTATTTACTAAACTAACACTTTCAAAGTTTCAACTTCATTTAGACTAACCCACATAAAGTATTTCTTTTCTATTCAGCCATTTATTAGCTTGTTAAGACAGACCAGTTATAATGCCCCCTTACACAGTGCTCATGGCTCAGTGAAACTGTCCTCAGCACTCACACTCAGGGACCAGGGATCAATCTCTACATGGGAGTTGTCACAGTTGCTCTTTGCTGATGACACTGTGCTCTTGGGAGATTCTGAAGAGAAGTTGCAGAGATTGGTGGATGAATTTGGTAGGGTGTGCAAAAGAAGAAAATTAAAGGTGAATACAGGAAAGAGTAAGGTTATGAGGATAACAAAAAGATTAGGTGATGAAAGATTGGATATCAGATTGGAGGGAGAGAGTATGGAGGAGGTGAATGTATACAGATATTTGGGAGTGGACGTGTCAGCGGATGGGTCTATGAAAGATGAAGTGAATCATAGAATTGATGAGGGGAAAAGGGTGAGTGGTGCACTTAGGAGTCTGTGGAGACAAAGAACTTTGTCCTTGGAGGCAAAGAGGGGAATGTATGAGAGTATAGTTTTACCAACGCTCTTATATGGGTGTGAAGCATGGGTGATGAATGTTGCAGCGAGGAGAAGGCTGGAGGCAGTGGAGATGTCATGTCTGAGGGCAATGTGTGGTGTGAATATAATGCAGAGAATTCGTAGTTTGGAAGTTAGGAGGAGGTGCGGGATTACCAAAACTGTTGTCCAGAGGGCTGAGGAAGGGTTGTTGAGGTGGTTCGGACATGTAGAGAGAATGGAGCGAAACAGAATGACTTCAAGAGTGTATCAGTCTGTAGTGGAAGGAAGGCGGGGTAGGGGTCGGCCTAGGAAAGGTTGGAGGGAGGGGGTAAAGGAGGTTTTGTGTGCGAGGGGCTTGGACTTCCAGCAGGCATGCGTGAGCGTGTTTGATAGGAGTGAATGGAGACAAATGGTTTTTAATACTTGATGTGCTGTTGGAGTGTGAGCAAAGTAACATTTATGAAGGGGTTCAGGGAAACCGGCAGGCCGGACTTGAGTCCTGGAGATGGGAAGTACAGTGCCTGCACTCTGAAGGAGGGGTGTAAATGTTGCAGTTTAAAAACTGTAGTGTAAAGCACCCTTCTGGCAAGACAGTGATGGAGTGAATGATGGTGAAAGTTTTTCTTTTTTGGGCCACCCTGCCTTGGTGGGAATCGGCCAGTGTGATAATAAAAAAAATACTTCATTATACCTGTTCACCTAGCAGTAAGTAGATATATGGGTGTTCGTCAGCTGTTGTGGGGTCACAACTTGGTGAGCAGATTAAGAAATCTGTTGAAAATAAGACCAACAGTCCCCGATGATGCACAGACTTTACTGGGTTAGAGAGGGACTTGTGCAACATTTGGCAATCTTTGTTAGGGAAATGTTTTGCCAGCCAGGAGCTTCTTCAGTCCAGTACAGAGAATGGTAGAAGATGAGAAGGAGACCAAGACAATCAGTCCCTTAGCCTGGAGTCAATGTATTCAATCCATCAATCTTGGTAACTGACGAGCTGTTAGTGAGCGATGTTATTTTGGTTGTTTAACATATTTAAAGATGGGCTTATAAAAAATTAAAAGACAGGGTGTTGGGGAGAGGGGTGGGATTAAAATAAAGTGGGCCCTCGAATTTCATAATTAATCTATTCCAGAGAGTGTGACGAAAGTTGAAATTTATGAATAGCGAAACCATTTTCCCCATAAGAAATAATTTAAATCAAATTAATCTGTTCCAGACACCCAAAAGTATTAACAAAAATATTTTTTTTACATTAAATATAGATTTACATACAGAAAACAATGAGACATCAAGCATAAAACAAAAATAACATCACACTTACCATCATTGAAGAGTGTTATTGGTGTATGAAAGACAAGAGGAGGGGACAGGATAGAGAAGTTACACTATTGTTTGGAATGGGAATCCCCTTCCATAAAGACTTTAGGTAACAAGTCCTTTTCTGGGGTTACTTCCTTTCTTTGTTTTATAGTGGTCCCCCACCAACTCATCCACATCCTGGCCACACACATCCAACCCCATGGAATTCCCAGTGCCACAATAGATTGCACAACTGGCAAAGAGTTGTCAGGGTCAGCCTAAAACCCTTCAAAATCTTTGTTGAGGATACAATCTGGCCACAATTTTCTTCAAGCAGAGTTCATCGTCCTGGAAGTCACTCCCTGCCAAGCCTTATCTGTAAGGCCTATGCAATGGAGGATATCTAAGTGATCTTTCCAGAACTCTCTTAGGGTCAACCGAGTGTCTGAGGTCATATCAAAGCACCTATGAAATACTGCTTTGGTGTACAGTTTTATGAAGTTTGAAATGACCTGCTGGTCCATGGGCTGGATGAGACGAGTGGTATTAGGGGGCAAGAACTTCACTGTAATGAAACTCAACTCCTCCACAATTTGGTCATCCAAGTCTGGATGATGAGCAGGAGCATTGTCCAGTACCAGGAGGCACTTGAGTGGGAACTTTTTTTTCAGGAGGTATTCCTTCACAATAGGCCAAACATTCATTGAACCAATCAAGGAAAATTTCTCTCTTGACCCATGCCTTACTGTTAGCCTTCCACATCACACAATTTACTCTTGGCAACACTGTGTTTCTTGAACACTCTGGGATTTTCAGAGTGATACACCAGTAAAGGGTTCACTTTGAAATCCCCACTAGCATTACCACAGAACATGAGAGTTAGCCTGTCTTTTATAGGCTTGAGTCCTGGCAGTGCCGTTTCCTCCTGCGTGATGTAAGTCCTCTTTGGCATTTTCTTCCAAAAGAGGCCTGTTTCGTCACAACTGAACACTTGTTGGGGGACGAATCCTTCAACCTCTACATAGTCCTTGAATTCCTGCATGAATTTTTCAGCCGCATATTTGTCAGAACATGCCTTACTACACTGTGTATGCCATTGCGCTTCTTAACCCGTAAACGGTCCAAACGTATACATAAGTTTTTTCAACATTTGAAAGTATGTAAAAAAAGTAGATCTTCATTTTGTTTTTTTACATTTGAAAATGTGTAAAAAAAACTTTGATCTACTTTTTTTTGTTATATTTGAAAATATGTAAAAAAAGTAGATCTACTTTTGTAGCACTACACATGTGAACGTAGATCTGCTTGGACCGTTTACGGGTTAAATCTTTCAAACCAGCCTTTGCTGGCCTTAAACTCACTAATATCAGCACTCATTCCAGGCATTTCCTTTACAAGATCGGCATGCAAATGCCTTGCCTTTTCACAAATTATCGGCTGCATAACCCTATTTCCTGCTAACTGCTTTTGGTTGATCCATACCAACAACAAATTCTCAACATCTTCGAGTATTCACAATCTCTTTTGTGAGCACATCTACCCTTTTGCATCAACAGCTTCCTTGATTTCCTTTTTCTTTGTCACAATGGAAGCATGGTTGTATGGGGCTTCCCATACATCTTGGCAAGATGGGCCCCACACACTGCACTTTCACATTTTGCAATGATTTCTTTCTTGAATTCTATTGTGTTTCTCACATTCTTTACCAAAGAGCTGGCACTACAAGCTTTCTTGGGCCAATGGTGGCTTATTTAGAAGTTGCAAGCAAAAAAAAAAAAAATGGAATACAGGTCTCCCTCAACATTCGTGTTTTCCACTTTTTTGGGCTTCGAACATTCACGAATTCCCAGCCACCAAATCATATTTATGTTGAGGGCTTTGAAGGTGATGAACGACATTGATAGAGGCATAATTCCCTACAAAACTCTGTAGATGTGAAGAAATGGTCTCAGCTGCCCATCACAATATTCTTCACAAGGAGGCCTGCCACTACAGTCCCCAACCCTTTCCCCAATGACCCAATGAAGCTAAAACCTTGGGTAGTTTCAAATTTTGGTTGGATAAATACACAAGTGAGTTGGGTTGGATTTGAGTGGAACTTGCACGTAAGTAAATAGAATTATCAAAGCTTATTGCTTTGCTCTTATGTTGATGAGTGGAACAGTCTGCCTAGTATAGTTATAAGAACATACGAACACAATGTGGAAAAAGACACTTATGTACAGTTCAGGACATTTATTAAAGGAAATGTTTTGCCACAAGTGGCTTTTCAATCCTAATACAGAGAAAACAAAGAAAATGCATATATATAGTGACAGGAGTCAGGTGAAGTGTCACGTGAGAAGAGGTGGTAGTATATCCTGTTGATAAGCAATTTTGAGATACTCTAACTACCAGATTTTTGCTTTATAGTGTTATTGACAGCAATCATGGCAGCTTCTATGCATTTTCTCCGTCTTACAATCATCTTTAATCCTTTCAGGGTCCGTCCCGTAGATCTACGGCTTTACGTTCAGGGTCCAAACCGTAGATCTACGCCATGAGCTCAGCTCACTCTGATAAACTGTGAGTGGTAAATTTGGGCCTAGATATGAGAGAATATGTCTATGTGGTATGTGTGCACCACATAAAACAAATCCTGCAGCACACTGTGTATAATGAGAGAAAAAAAACCGAGACCGTGATTTTCGATTAAAACAGCGACTTTGCAGTGCTTTTTCTTATGTTTTTTATAGTTGTATTTGCGATTTCTTGGTCTCATTTGATAGAATGGAAGACATATTACAGAAATAGAGATGATTTTGATTGGTTTTAGCACTGGAAATGGCTTGAAACTGAGCTCAAAGTAGCGGAAATGTTAAATTTTTGCCGATGTTCAAGAGTAAACAAACGACCTCACACGTCTAATACACGCCAGCTGGTGGGTCTAATATACATTCACAAATGTGGTGATGATATTTATACAATTAATACAATATTGCATAACAGTAAATCTTCTATTTTTTGGTGTGAATAAAAATTCATTATGTGAATAAAAAATCAAAATGGAATTTATTTGTAAAGCCTCAAAACGTAACTAATGAACAGAGGAAATGTTAGTTTAGTGCCAGGAATACCTACATTGTTTATTCTGGACCCTATTTTGAAATTGGAATATTTTGAACTTTGTGTTAGATTGGCCAAATTACCAATTTCTGATCACTTTATTTTGTTGTAGAGACAGTTGACTTGGCGATTTCTTGTGCTCAATCGATAGAATAGAAGTAATACAAGTGAAATAGCTAAGAATTTGGTCGACTGGAATAATGTAATTGGCCTAAAATGGGAGTCAAAGTCGGCAAAATCGCCGATTCGTAAATATCGTTGACACATCAAAATACGCGAGAGCATAATTTCATCAATTTTCCATCAAATTTCGTACTTTTTGTTTTATTACCTTCACAAAAAGATTCTGTACCATTTCATGAGAAAAAATAACAAATTTTTTTTTGGAAATTCTTGGACACTGGGGCGCCACTTCAGATTTTGGCCTTGGACCCTGAAAGGGTTAATCACTAGTTTAGCCTCACTGAATTTCATAAGGTGTCCAACATCGTCTCTATGTTGAACACACGCATTTTTACAGTCATCATTTCTGCAAGCATTTTTGTGTTTGGTGATCTTAATGTCCAAAGATCTGGTTGTTTCCCCCACATATACTTAGTTAAACGCCCCACATGATATAGTGTAAATTCCAGCACTTGCACTAGAATCATGCTTGGGTTTTTGTATCAGGTTTCCTGTCAAACATTTTTGAAACATTAGTGGCAACGTTGCTGACCAGTAAAACGATGTAACTTGGAGGCTTTTCTTCAACTTGATTAGTGTGGGTCTTGTTGAGGATACGTGTCGCACGTTTCCTGCAGTCACATATGAAGTGTAGGGGAAATTGTAGTGAACTAAAAGAATTGGTGACGTATGTGCATCTTCTTCGAGGAACTGCTGACTAGAAATTCTGTAGGCTCTCAGAAAGAAGCCAATAACTACCCCTCTTTTAGTTCTGGTGTCATGGTGAGAGAAGAAATGTAGAAGATCGTAGAAATGTAGAAGAATGTCGAGAAAAGATAATTGGTTGTCCTTCTCCTTCTCTAGTGTAAATTTAACAGTAGGTTCCAGTGTGTTGATGGTGTTGAGGATGCCAAGTACGTCTAGATTTTTGGGTACTATACCAAAATATCATCAACGTACCGCATCTATATAACTGACTTAGGGATGTTACTGAGGAACTGTCTGGATTCTAGGTCCTCCATATATAAATTGGCAAATAATGCACTAAGGGGTGATCCCATGGCTAGCCCGAAGAATTGTTTATATTTCTTGTCTTCAAACATAAAGCAGTTATTACGAACACAGTTTGACAAGGCTCACAAAATCTTGGCACGGTACAGGTAACTCTGTATCATCATTAATCACCCTGCAAAGAAGATCAATGGCTTGATCAACTGGGACATTGGTGAATAAGGCAGCCACGTCGAAACTTGCAAGCTTCTTATCACTCGTGTAAAGATCTCTGACATGGTTAAGGAGGTCACCCGAATGCTTCAGGTGAGCCTGACTAATTGTACCCAGGAGTTTAGATAAATATTTTGCCAAAACTCCTGCCAGGCTGTGTGAGGCACTGCCAACTCCAGATGTAATAGGTCTCACAGGCACATATGGTTTGTGGATCTTCGGTAAACCATAAAGCCTTGCTGACTTAGGGTTGGTAGGGACAAGGCGCAAGAGCTTTTTGCCTTCTTCTGATTTCCTGAGTATGCTGCGGGTCTTACTGAGAAAGGAATCTGTTTCTTTCTTCCATGTATGCTCGGGGATGGAAACATGTGTTGGGGTCGTTTAATAAATCTTGCATCTTACTAACGTACGTGGCATCCTCAACACCATCAACACTCTGGAACCTACTATTAACCTTTTCAGGGTTGGCAGGCCCTCTCCTAAACTTGTTCTCAGGGTTGGAAATTTTTCGAAAAAAAAAAAAAAAATTCTTATGAAATGAGAGAGAAACTTTTCCCAATCATAATGACAGAAAAAGTAAGAAATTTGATGGAAAACTTACGGAATTATGCTCTTGCGAAGTTAGCAGTCTCGACAATGTTTATGCATCGGCGATTTCGCCCACTTTGAGCCCTATTTTTGGCCAATTCCAATGTACCAGTCGACAAAAATCATAACTATTTCGCTAGAACTCCATTTTTTCTATCGAATGAGTACAAGAAACCACACATTTTTCAATTTCAACTATCCAATAAAGTGGCCAGAAATTGGCAATTTTGCCAATTTCACACAAATTTCAGAAGATGCCTATTTCCAAATAGGGTCCAGAATAAACAAGACAGACATTCTTGGCACTAAAATAACATTCCCTCTCTTCATCAGTCACATCCCCAGGCCTCTGTTACATTTCTTTTACTTTCCACTTTGAATATTTATTCTCACAAAAAACAGAAGATTTACTGTTATGCAGTCTACTGCATTAGTGTAGAAATGGTATAAGTAATATCTGTGCACATGTGAAAGAATATTAGACTCATCAGTTGATGTGTATTGAACGCATGGCATGATTTGTTTACTTTTGAACTTGGCAAAAATCGAACATTTATGCTACTTTGAGCACAATTTCAAGGTACTTTTCTTTGTGAAACCAAACAAAATCATATCAACTTCTGTAATATGTCTTCCAGTCTATAAAATGAGACCAGGAAAACTAGAATACAACCATAAACATGCAAGCAACGAGACAAGATGAAAAATCCACAAATCCCGTGGATAACAAACCTTCAACTCAGTATAAAAAGAGTATACCTCCTCCCACTAAACCACAGAATGGGAAATCCCATATAAGCATTTATCAAGCTGTGAATACAACAGACAGTAAACAGACTGTCACACATAAACGTACTCCAAAATGTGTACTTTGTGATGGATCACGTTGGGCACAGTAGTGTAGTCAATACACAACAATGGAGGCATGGAAACAACGTGCTCAACAGCTGAAACAGTGCACTAAGTAATCAGGTGAACACAAGAGAGGTAAATGCTGACTGAAGAAATGTTTTAAATACAAAGGTATGCACCATACAGCTTTATGCCCAAGCACTTGTGCTGAACAACAGAAGACTTCCAAAGAAACAGGAAGTCAACAAACAACAACATTAAATGTGAGAGGTAAGTCTAAATTGACTGTTCTACCAGTGGAGATGTCATGTCTGAGGGCAATGTGTGGTGTGAATATAATGCAGAGAATTCGTAGTTTGGAAGTTAGGAGGAGGTGCGGGATTACCAAAACTGTTGTCCAGAGGGCTGAGGAAGGGTTGTTGAGGTGGTTCGGACATGTAGAGAGAATGGAGCGAAACAGAATAACTTCAAGAGTGTATCAGTCTGTAGTGGAAGGAAGGCGGGGTAGGGGTCGGCCTAGGAAGGGTTGGAGGGAGGGGGTAAAGGAGGTTTTGTGTGCGAGGGGCTTGGACTTCCAGCAGGCATGCGTGAGCGTGTTTGATAGGAGTGAATGGAGACAAATGGTTTTTAATACTTGACGTGCTGTTGGAGTGTGAGCAAAGTAACATTTATGAAGGGATTCAGGGAAACCGGCAGGCCGGACTTGAGTCCTGGAGATGGGAAGTACAGTGCCTGCACTCTGAAGGAGGGGTGTTAATGTTGCAGTTTAAAAACTGTAGTGTAAAGCACCCTTCTGGCAAGACAGTGATGGAGTGAATGATGGTGAAAGTTTTTCTTTTTCGGGCCACCCTGCCTTGGTGGGAATCGGCCAGTGTGATAATAATAAAAAAAAACCAATAACTTGAACTGAGTTATCAAATAAATCACATAAAACCAATGTGCTAACACTATTTGATCTAGGCTCACAAAGGTCTTTCATAAGAAGAATGGGGCCACCCTGCCTTGGTGGGAATCGGCCAGTGTGATAATAAAAAAAATAAATAAAAAATATAGCTGGGTTTTTCCAAAGTTCTGGTAAACAGACATATGACCTAGCCAGATTCACCGTTGGGCTAGGAATCAGGATAAAGACAGTAGAAGCTGTGGTAGTAAATGATTTGCCTAAGTCTGTGCAGATCCAGGGATTAAAAGAAACAGTTGCAGCACTGAAAGCAGCCAAGGTCAAGTTAGCCTGTCAAGACATACAGACACAGTTAGTCCAACTGATTTAATCATTGGAAGTGATTATTATCACTGTTTTGTGCATAATATAGTAAGTAAGCGTGATGTTCACTTGCTGAAAACAGCTGGAGGCCATACGATATGTGGTCTAATTCCCTCTCAAAGTAGGACAGAAGCTGATATTGATTCAGTGGAAAATGTACTAGTTATAAGAATAACCACTGATCATGTACCACAGCAAAAATTATCATTACTGAAAGAAATGACTGAACCAGTTGAAAAGTTGTGGAATTTAGATGCAAAAGATACTGGTGTAAATAAACCAAGCCCACAAGAGTCTGAGACTTATAACCAAAATTTGGACACTGTCAAATATGAAGATGGACAGTACTGGGTTAGGTTACCATGGAAATTAACCCATAAACGGTCCAAACGTATATATACGTTTTTTCAACATTTGAAAGTACATGTATGTAAAAAAAGTAGATCTGTTTTTTTTTTACATTTGAAAATGTGTAAAAAAACGTAGATCTACATTTGGAGCACTACACGTGAACGTAGATCTGCCTGGACCGTTTACGGGTTAAATCCACTACATCTGCCTAGTAATTATCGCATGGCTTTCGGACAAATGACAGCACAAATACATGAGCTCAGGAAGAATCCAGACCTGCTGACTGTATATGATAATATCATACAAGAACAGTTGGATAATAACTTCATTGAGGAAGTAGTGGAAGACAAGTTGAAGATAGAAGCTCATTATCTCCCGCACCACAGAGTCAGAAAAGATTCTGAAACCACTCCACTACGTGTTGTATATAATTGCAGCGCATGTGCTAATAAAAATGCAGCAAGTCTTAATGACTGTCTGATGACTGGACCCTCACTAACTGAGAAGCTTGAAGATGTGCTTATGAAATTTCACACAAATCCATATGCCTGCACGGCTGTTATTTCCAAAGATTTCTTAAGAGTAGGTCTACAAGAAATAGAGAGAGATTACACTCAATTCTTGTGGCCAGAAAATCAACATGATCCTCAAAGTCCTGTGACAACATATCACCTACACCAGCCAGGACACTTCCCCACAAACCAGCCAGGGTACTTCATCACACATCAGCCAGGGTACTTCCCCACACACCAGCCAGGGCACTTCCCCACACACCAGTCCGGGTACTTCCCCACACACACGATTTGATTTGAGTGGGACTTGCACATGAGTGAATAGAATTTTTTTTTTCTTTTTCAACAAGTCGCCCGTCTCCCACCGAGGCAGGATGACCCAAAAAGAAAGAAAATCCCCGAAAAGAAAATACTTTCATCATCATTCAACACTTTCACCTCACTCACACATAATCACTGTTTTTGCAGAGGTGCTCAGAACACAACAGTTTAGAAGCATATACTTATGAAGATAAAAAAATTTGCGACCACTGACAGCCTCAGAGTTATCTCTGAGTTACCAGACCTTGCCACGTGGAGGCCAGTGGTTCATCTTTAATAGAATTATCAAAGCTTATTGCTTGGGAAGCATTGAAAATTGCATTGGGCAAATACAATTCTGTTAGTGAGATGGTTAGTGAAGGACCTGCCTGGTATGGGCCAACAGGCCCATACTAGGCAGTGTTCCCGCAGTGTTCCTGCTTTCTTATGTTCTTATTTCAAATCAGTATTATTTGATGCAACATCCTCTCCATTTTTGCTAGAAGATACTCTAAATATACATTTGAAGAAATCTGAGAGTCCCTTCAAAGAAACCTTAAATAAAAGTTTTTATGTGGACAATCTTCAAGGTACTGTGAATAAAGAAGAGGATTTGAAATCCTGATACAGAGAAGCTAACAAGAAAAATGAGAGAAGCAAATATGCCTCTAAGGATGTGGAATACTGATTCAACTGAATTAAGGGAACTTATAAAAGAAGATTTCCTGAAGCTGAAATTCCTGATTGCAACAACATGCTTGGACTTAATTGGAACATGTAGGAAGACACTTTGAGTCTCAAAAGGATAAAAAATAAATCATATAGTGCACTCACCAAATGTAGTTTACTGTCAGAGGTATCACAATGTTTTGATCCTCTAGGACTCGTCTCACCAATTACCATAAAAGGAAAATGCTTGTGCAAGATGCATGGAAGCTCAAAATAGATTGGAATGAGAATTTGCCTCTCGAAATGAGTCAAGGATGGGATGAAATATCCACAGTTTAAACAACTTCATCAAATTAAATTTTCCAGACAAATAGGTCAAGAGGGAAACAAGTACACATTACATATGTTCTGTGATGCATCAACCAGAGGTTATGGCACTGTAACTTATATGAGTAATGCTGAAGGAAGTACCCTGATTACTTCGAAGGCCAGGGTAGCACCCTTGAAGGTCAGAACAGTACCACAATTGGAACTGACAGCACTCTATGTAGGTACAAAATTAGCTGTCTACCTCAACAAAGTGCTTGATCATCTCACTATTGAAAAAAAAACGTGATCTAGAGTGATAATGAAGCAGTTCTCCAGTGGTTACAAAATAACAAGAGTAAGTTGGTCTATGTACAGAATAGAGTAGCAGAAATAAGAAAGACGCAGAGAGATTATCTCTTTCTCCACATTTCTACCCAAGAGAACCCAGCTTACATGTTGTCACGTGGTGTCCCACTCAAGAAATTTGTGGATAATAAATTATGGCTCCACGGACCAAACTGGCTCTCTAATGAAAATAACTGGCCTCAGCAAAAACTCACATTATGCCAGAAGAAACAGTCTTCATGAACACAGCAGACACACCAGAAATAGTCACTGATGGATCTTGATACTCATCTTTAGGTAAACTCTTCAGACTTACAGCTCTTGTCTTTAAATTCATTAGAGGGATAAAACCTAATTATGGATTTCCTGAACCCATTAAAGACTGGGTAAAACAAATACAGAAAGATGTCTTCTCAACAGAGTATAAATTTCTGGAAACACAGGATAAATCCCCAAAGAAAACTAATATGATTAATTCTTTAGGACTTTATCTCGACTCAGAAAAGATTATAAGATATCAAGGAAGAATTCATAATTCTTCACTATGTAAGGAAGCAATACATCCAATAATGATCCCTAAAAATCATTGACTAACAAGACTGACTGTTAAAAATGCCCACAGTAACGTGTTACATGGTGGGGTAGCTGACACACTTTGTCACACAAGACAATCTTACTGGATACCTCAAGGTCGACAGTGTGTGAAAAAAAACAATGGACTGCATTACTTGTCGTCACTACAATAAGCAAGTATGTCGGTATCCAGGTCCACCTCCATATCCCTCTGAACAAGTTTGTCATATCACTCCACTGGAGATGACAGGTGTAGATTACATTGAACCAATAATTTTAACTAAAACAGTTGACAAAGTTCCCATCAAGGTGTACATCTGTTTGTTCACGTGTGGTACGACTGAGCAGTACATCTAGAAGTAGCTATTGACATATCTGCTGAAACCTTTATCAAATTATTCAGGTTTGCAGCCAAAAGGGCATGTCCCAGACTGATAATTTCAGATAATACAACAAACTTTATTGCTGGTGCTGCTTATATAAGCAAGATCTTTGATCAGCCAGAGGTACAACAGGTGTTCAATCAATGCAGTTGTTGTTTGAGACACATTTCTCCTAAAGCTCCATGGCAAGGCGGATTTTATGAAAGAATGATAGGCATCGTAAAACGCTGTTTAAGGAAGACTTCATCGTCAGCGAATCGAATTAGAAAAATTTTGTACAGTCGTAACTGAAATAGAAAACAGTCAACAACAGACCTCTAGCTTATGTTACCAATGATCTGAACAATTTAGAAGTGTTAAATCCATCTTATTTACTCCATGGCATAGAGGATCCTACTTATCTCGAACCTGAGCAACTCAAGACGTAAATTCAAACACCTTAATAAAGTGACTGAACATTGGAAGAAAATTTGGCGAGACGACTATCTCACCTCATTGAGAGAACACTGCTATGGAGCCTGTGTTCCTGAAAATCATGCATCCTTAAGACCTGGTGACAGTGATTATGGACAGTGATGGTCTGAGGTCCCAATGGATTCTTGGTAAAATACTGACCATATATCCTGATGCAAATGGAACCATCAGGACAGTTGATGTTTTGAGCAAAGGTGTAGTGCATAAGCGGACAATCGATAAACTACAGTGGACCCCCGGTTAACGATATTTTCTTCATTCCAGAAGTATGTTCAGGTGCCAGTACTGACCAAATTTGTTCCCATAAGGAATATTGAGAAGTAGATTAGTCCATTTCAGACCCCCAAACATACACGTACAAACGCACTTACATAAATACAGTGGACCCCCGGTTAACGATATTTTTTCACTCCAGAAGTATGTTCAGGTGCCAGTACTGACCGAATTTGTTCCCGTAAGAAATATTGTGAAGTAGATTAGTCCATTTCAGACCCCCAAACATACACGTACAAACGCACTTACTTAAATACACTTACATAATTGGTCGCATTCGGAGGTAATCGTTATGCGGGGGTCCACTGTACACTTACATAATTGGTCGCATTGGGAGGTGATCGTTATGCGGGGGTCCACTGTAGTGTCGTTCGAGTTACAGTGCTGAAAACCAAAACACTGATTCTCCAGAACAGACAAAGACACTAGTGATTCATGCATTTCTGTTCCTCAGTGACAATCTCAGCCATTCATGGTAGAACTTTCCTGTTACAAATACAAATATTTATTTCTCGGTGAAGATTATAATGTGGGGTTTACACATTATGAAATACAGTGGAACCTCCACTTGTGAGCGCATCCACGTATGAGTTTTTCCAAATACGTACGAGCAGTCGATCACTCAATTTTTTGCTTCCATACACAAGCGAAATTTCCATTAGCAAGCAGGCCTCAAGAGAGGTTCCTTGACACTGGTGAGGGGCTTTTGCTCTTGATCTAGGGAATTGGATTTCATTTGTTTGTTGGACTATCTTACTGAAACTTGGGCAATGTATGATGGAAAGATGCTTCTTAATTTACACCAAAGATGAAAGAAATCGGAATATAAATAATGGAGTTCACTTCTCAGCAATTAGCCGCCCCTTAGCGGTACATATTTTCCCATGGTTTTTATGGTTGTATTCTCGTTTTTTTGGTCTCATTTGATAGAATGGAAGATTTATTACAGAGGTAGATATGATTGTGATTGGGTTCACAACGAAAAGTATCTTGAAACTGAGCTCAAAGTAGCAGAAATGTTCGATTCTTTAGCGATGCTGTCGTGAATGGGTTAACATTATTTATACAATTATTACAATAATGCAGTAGTCTACATAACAGTAAATCTTCTATTTTTTGTGAGAATAAAAATTACAAATTATTTATATTGCAATCATAATAATAATAATAATAATAATAATAATAATACATATAATAAAAGGTAGTAGGTTGGTAGACAGCAACCGCCCAGGGAGGTACTACCGTCCTGCCAAATGAGTGTAAAATGAAAGCCAGTAATTGTTTTACATGATGGTAGGATTGCTGGTGTCCTTTTTCTACTTACACTTAGGTCACACTGCACATACATGTACAAGCGTATATATATAAACCCCTCTGGGTTTTCTTCTATTTTCTTTCTAGTTCTTGTTCTTGTTTATTTCCTCTTACCTCCATGGGGAAGTGGAACAGAATTCTTCCTCCGTAAGCCATGCGTGTTGTAAGAGGCGACTAAAATGCCGGGAGCAAGGGGCTAGTAACCCCTTCTCCTGTATATATTACTAAATGTAAAAGGAAAAACTTTCGTTTTTCCTTTTGGGCCACCCTGCCTCGGTGGGATACGGCCGGTGAGTTGAAAGAATACATATAATAATAATACATATAATAATAATACATGTATAATAATAACGTACTATATAATAATAATTATACTAATAGACGGCTTCAAAATGCCATCATTAGATGCCAGTTTACCACAACAAAGAGGAAGCGGTTGTGGCCACCTCCACTTGTTACATAATAGCATATTTTATTCACTCTAGAGTATATATCAGGTTTCTATTTTATTTATATTGTTTATTATGTCATATTAGATGAACTGTGATAAATAAGCCGCAGAGTTGATATTAGCAAAATTATTCAAGGAATATTTTGTCCTGTCTCCACACAAACTCTTGTCCACCACCAATGCCGCCCATATCACTACATGAATTTTTTTTTTTTTTTTCAACAAGTCGGCCGTCTCCCACCGAGGCAGGGTGACCCAAAAAAGAAAGAAAATCCCCAAAAAGAAAATGCTTTCATCATCATTCAACACTTTCACCACACTCACACATTATCACTGCCTTTGCAGAGGTGCTCAGAATACAACAGTTTAGAAGCATATACGTATAAAGATACACAACATATCCCTCCAAACTGCCAATATCCCAAACCCCTCCTTTAAAGTGCAGGCATTGTACTTCCCATTTCCAGGACTCAAGTCCGACTATATGAAAATAACCGGTTTCCCTGAATCCCTTCACTAAATATTACCCTGCTCACACTCCAACAGATCGTCAGGTCCCAAGTATCATTCGTCTCCATTCACTCCTATCTAACACGCTCATGCACGCTTGCTGGAAGTCCAAGCCCCTTGCCCACAAAACCTCCTTTACCCCCTCTTTCCAACCCTTTTGAGGACGACCCCTACCCCTCCTTCCTTCCCCTATAGATTTATATGCTTTCCATGTCATTCTACTTTGATCCATTCTCTCTAAATGACCAAACCACCTCAACAACCCCTCTTCTGCCCTCTGACTAATGCTTTTATTAACTCCACACCTTCTCCTAATTTCCACACTCCGAATTTTCTGCATAATATTTACACCACACCAAACGTCTCCTTGCTGCTGCATTTACTACCCAAGCTTCACATCCATATAAGAGTGTTGTTACTACTATACTTTCATACATTCCCTTCTTTGCCTCCATAGATAACGTTTTTTGACTCCACATATACCTCAACGCACCACTCACCATTTTTTCCTCATCAAATCTATAATTAATCTCATCCTTCATAAACCCATCCACCGACACGTCAACTCCCAAGTATCTGAAAACATTCACTTCTTCCATACTCCTCCTCCCCAATTTGATATCCAATTTTTCTTTATCTAAATCATTTGATACCTTCATCACCTTACTCTTTTCTATGTTCACTTTCAACTTTCTACCTTTACACACATTCTCAAACTCATCCACTAACCTTTGTAATTTTTCTTTAGAATCTCCCATAAGCACAGTATCATCAGCAAAAAGTAACTTTGTCAGTTCCCATTTTGAATTTGATTCCCCATAATTTAATCCCACCCCTCTCCCGAACACCCTAGCATTTACTTCTTTTACAACCCCATCTATAAATATATTAAACAACCATGGTGACATTACACATCCCTGTCTAAGACCTACTTTTACCGGGAAGTATTCTCCCTCTCTTCTACATACCCTAACCTGAGCCTCACTATCCTCATAAAAGCTCTTTACAGCATTTAGTAACTTACCACCAATTCCATATACTTGTTTAACTCACTCCAAATTTTTTTCTTATTTTCATTAAAATTTCTTGACAGTTCCTCTCCCACTCTTTCATCTGCTCTCCTTTTGCACTCTCTGACCACTCTCTTCACCTTTCTTTTACTCTCCATATACGTACTCTACTCTTCTTATAACACTTCTGCTTTGTAAAAACCTCTTGTAAGCTACCTTTTTCTCTTTTATCACACCCTTTACTTCATCATTCCACCATTCACTCCTCTTTCCTCCTGCCCCCACCCTCCTATAACCACAAACTTCTGCCCCACATTCTAATACTGCATTTTTTAAACTATTCCAACCCTCTTCAACCCCCCCACTACTCATCTTTGCACTAGCCCACCTTTCTGCCAATAGTCGCTTATATCTCGCCCGAACTTCCTCCTCCCTTAGTTTATACACTTTCACCTCCCTCTTACTAGTTGTTGCCACCTTCCTCTTTTCCCATCTACCTCTTACTCTAACTGTAGCTACAACTAAATAATGATCCAATATATCAGTTGCCCCTCTATAAACATGTACATCCTGGAGCCTACCCATCAACATGTTTTATTCATTCTAGATTATATCAGGTTTCTATGTTATCTGTATTGTTTATTATGTCATATTAGATGAGTTGTGACAGATAAATAAGCCGTATAGATGACATTAGCGAAATAATGAAATATCTTGTCGTGCCTCCTGAGAGCCAGGAATGGATTAATTGCATTTCAATTAATTTAAATGAGGGAAATTGACTCTGCAAAGTAGCAAATCCAGATGCGAGCAAGGTCACAGAACAGATTAAACTCGTGAGTGGAGGTTCCACTGTATTGGTCACAATGTGTGGTTTACATATTATAAATACTAATTACAAAGAGGGCCACTATCATGCCTAGCATGACTAATAATAATTCTAACTCTATACTGATACAGGTTATGAAGCACATTGATATTAAAGTTAGGTAACTACATTACAGTTTGTAAATTTAGTAATGAGAATGGTTTTGTCTTGGCATGATACACAGTTTCTGTTCAAGCTCCTATACTGGAGCATCTCAGGCAAACTTATGACTAGTTTAAGATTTGCTAGGCAATAGCATTATTCAAAATTTTATGTTTACAGTCATTTGGGTGAGTGTAAGCGTAAATTGGGGGGAATCACAGATATCGAGAGTAGGTCTAGTTTGTTTTTTATGTGTGCATGATGCAAGTAAGAGAATAGGCAGTTTTCATGTAGCTAGCTGATGGTGGGGTGTGTCAGGAAGATAAGATGTTTTTTAATGGTAGTTTTGAAAGTGAAGGTTGTGTCTACAGTTCTAGAGTTTTCAGGCAAGGAGTTCCAGACTTTAGGCCCTTTAATGTACACTGAATTTTTGTATAGGTTTAGCTGGACACAGGGAATGTCATAGAGATTTTTGTGTCTAGTGTTGTGCCTGTGGGTCCTGTCACAACTATCAAGAAAGTATTTTAGTTCAGGGTTAATATTGGAATTTATGGTTTTGTAAATGTAGGTTGCACAGTAATAAGTATAGATGTTCTGTACAGTGTGTAAGTTAGATCTCTGAAGAGTGGGGGTGTGTTGCCTAGTATTGGATTGTATGATAATTCTTACTGCGGCTTTCCGTTGGGTTATTATTGACTTAAGGTGTGTTGCTGCTGTTGATCCTCAAGCACAAATAGCATAGGTGAGGTAGGAATAGATGAGTGAATAGTATAGTGTGAGAAGGGTTGAGTGTGGCACGTAGTAGTGTATCTTGCAGAGGATCCCAACTGTTGTGAAATTACCGCGAAGTAAAGGACAAATATCGAAGAACAGTGCAGTGTTAGTGTGTTACGAACAATCTTGAGAGAGAGAAAGTGCCACCAAAACACTTCTGCTTCAATCAAGACACTTATACCAGGTTACATCCCTGCCACAAGCCAGGGAACTTACGGGTCCGATACAATACCCCGGAAAGTCTATTAAGTTATGATACTAGTTAGGTTGGCTGTGCAGCAGACAGCTAGTTCATACCTTAATAGGAGTTACCATTATTAATCCGTCATTGGTGGGCCATTGGGGCAATTATATACTGACACTTACCTATTCCTCATCAGCTACGAGCTGCAGAATAGCTGTTTCATGTCGGAGGAGTCTTCTGGGTGCAGCTGCAGAATGGCTGAGACAGCAACAAAGTTAAGTATCTTTATTCCTGTACAGATACATAGCGCATATTCTACAGAATCCCTTACATCTCCCACTCTATCATTTGCTGTCTTTTTGCACTCTCTTCACCTTTCTTTTATTCTCCACATACTCTGCCTTTATTATATCACTTCTGCTTTGTAAAAACCTCTCATAAGCTAACTTTTTCTCTTTTTTTTGCACCCATTACATCATCATTATTCTACCAATCATTCCTCTTTCCTCCTGCACCCACCCCCTATAGCCACAAACTTCTGCCCCACATTCTAACGCTGCATTTTTAAAACTATCCTATCCCCTTCTCCCTCCCCCCCACTACCCATACTTGCACTAGCCCACCTTTCTGCCAACAGGTGCTTATATCTCACCCTAACTTCCTTCTCCCTGAGTTTATAAACTTTTATCTCTCTCTTACTTGCTGTTGCCATTTTCCTTTTATCCCATCTAACTCTTATTCAAACTGTAGCTACAACTAAATAATGATCTGATATATCTGTTTCCCTCTATAAACATGCACATCCTGAAGCCTACCCACCAACCTTTTATCCACCAATACATAATCTAACACACTACTTGTATACTTATTTATCCTCTTTTTCATAAAATATATATTACTTATTACCAAACCTCTTTCTAAACCTAGTTAAATTAAAGGTTCCCCATATCCATTTACCTCTGGCAACCTAAATTTACCTACTACTCCCTCCACAACATTTTTACCCACTATAGCATTGAGATCCACAACCATAAGTACTCTCTTACTTGGTTCAAAACTCCCCATGCACTCACTCAACATTTTCCAAAATCTCTCTTCTCTATACTTCTCTCTTTTCCAGGTGCATACACACTTACAGTCAACTTATTACCCTATAATTTTTACAATTTTTTTTGTTCCCTTTCGCTTTATATAAAGGAACTATACACAAACTCTGCCAATCCCTAGGTACCTTCCCCTTTTTCACACATTTATTAAACAAAAATATCAACCACTCCAACACTACATCCCCTCCTGCTTTTAACATTTCTGTCATGATCCCTTCAGTTCCAGCTGCTTTACCCCTTTTCATTCTACATAATGCCTAACGCACCTCCCTCACACTCACATCCTGCTCTTCTTCGCTCCTAAAAGATGCTATACCTCCCTGGCCAGTGCATGAAATTATTGCCTTCATTACCTTAATATTCCTGCCATCTTTCCAATACCTATAGCTCCCTATCTACTAACTCCCCTATTCTGTTTTTAACTGACAAATCCATTCGTTCCCTAGGTTTTCTTAACATGTTATCTCTAAATTTTTTTCTTATTCTCAGCAAAATTTGTTGACAGTACTTCACCGAGGCAGGGTGACCCAAAAAAGAAAGAAAATCCCCAAAAGGAAAATACAGTGGACCCCCGCATAATGATCACCTCCCAATGCGACCAATTATGTAAGTGTATTTATGTAAGTGCATTTGTAGGTGTATGTTTGGGAGTCTGAAATGGACTAATCTACTTCTCAATATTCCTTATGGGAACAAATTCGGTCAGTACTGGCACCTGAACATACTTCTGGAATGAAAAAATATCGTTAACCGGGGGTCCACTGTACTTTCATCATCATTCAACACTTTCACCTCACTCACACATAATCACTGCTTATGCAGAGGTGCCCAGAATACAACAGCTTAGAGGTACGTATATACATATAAAAATACACAATATATCCCTCCAAACTGCCAATATCCCAAACCCTTCCTTTCGAGTGTAGGCACTGTACTTCCCATTTCCAGGACTCAAGTCCAGTTATATAAAATAACCGGTTTCCCTGAATTCCTTCACTAAATATTACCCTGCTCACACTCCAACAGCTCGTCAGGTCCCAAATACCATTCGTCTCCATTCACTCCTATCTAACACGCTCATGTACACTTGCTCGAAGTCCAAACCCCTCGCCCACAACACCTTTACCCCCTCCCTCCATATATTTATATTTATAGGTAGCTATGTTACAAGTGTATGTATACATGCATAAAAAGAGGAAAGGCCAATTACCTGATATTTGACTTTGCCAGCATAGTGTTTAATGATGAATGCTGACTCTTTCTTATGGGGTATTTCATAATACTTATTATCCTTGTGAACTGTGTTGATTTTCTGTAGAAATGTTTCATTGGTGGCAGCAGGAAAGCTAGGAAAAATGAATTTTATAAAAATCATCACACAAACCATATATTTACAAAGATATTCAGTTTTAATGAATAATCATAATTATTAATTTACCTAATAGCAGAATAGTGTTAACCCTTTGACTGTTTCAGTTGTATATATACGTCTTACGAGCCACCGTGTTTGACGTATTAATATCCCAAAATTCTAGCAGCTTCAAATCAAACAGGAGAAAGCTGGTAGGCCCCCATGTGAGAGAATGGGTCTCCACAGTCAGTGTGCACCATATAAAAAAAAATCAGGAAGCCTGTGGTGCAATGTGGGAATGCCATTTCAGTAGTCCTTTTTCAGCATGACTAGCGGTAAGAAATATGTGACTTCCCGGCGAATCTGGGACTCTTCTCTTCCCAAGTGATGCTCTAACACAGATGGAAGTGTCACTGAAGATCAATTTCATGATTTTAAGGAGTTTGCGACCAAAAACAATGCCCAGGATACCAGAAGAAAGAAAGAAAAAAAGGGAGAAGGAAGGAAGGAGGAAGGAAGGGAGTAGTAGGAAGGAAGAAGACAGATCAAAAAAGAAAGAAGTAGAAAGATAATTACTAGGAGGATGGAGGGGAAGCAAGCATCCAACCCCATTGTTTTGGCAGGTGGTAGGGGGAGTGAGTAATGAGACAATATGTCATTTTGACAGCTGCCGGACCCTGACTCAGCACATTTAGAAGTCCACACACACACTCACACACACAACACAATGAAAGTGTCCAGTGACTATATATGTGTATACAGTAGGGCCCCACTTATACAGCAGGTTAGGTTCCAGGCTACCGCCGTAAAGTGGAACACCCTTTTTTTCCCCCCTTATAAATGCATACAAATACTAGATACCAAGTTCACATTTACATGTATTAAGTTAGCAATAGAACTAGGCATCAAAAAACAATAAAAAAGTACAATACACACATAGTGCACTCATTACTTACCTTAAAATATTTATAGTCTTAATCTAGGGTGAGACAAGTAGTATTTATTGTAAGAAATCAAGTGTAGTGTGTATGGTAGTCAACCAGGCTACCATACCAGGCCATTCCACCCACACATAATATTCTATGATATTTAAGCATCCCTGAGCGATAAAATGCATATTCAGTTCACTCATTACTTACCTTAAAATATTTGTAGTCTTAATGTAGGGTCAGGGGTGAGTAAACGAGATAAAACGAATAAATGAGAGAGAGAGAGAATGAGTATATGAGGGAGGACAGGCTCAGAGTTATGTAAACAAACCAGCCAAATGTAAGTTTTGTAAACAAAGTGTACACATCTGGTTTGTGCACAAGTTACATTGTGTACAAGTTGTTTCTACATTGATACGGTAGAATAAATAAAGAAGAACACACTCATTCTCATGTAACACCATTTTTAGAAGAAATGATGCTCTGAGTGAAGGCAATGGAAATAAGTCACTCTGACTCTTTTGGGTTATCCTAGGTTCTCTACACATATGCTGTTATGTATGATAATTCATGTAACTGTATTTGTGTATACCTGAATAAACTTACATACATACATACGGGAAGTAGTCTCCCTCTCTACTACACACCCTAACCTGAGCCTCACTATCCTCATAAAAACTCTTTACAGCATTTAATAACTTACCACCTATTCCATATACTTGCAACATCTGCCACATTGCTCCTCTATCCACTCTATCATATGCCTTTTCTAAATCCATAAATGCAATAAAAACTTCCCTACCTTTATCTAAATACTGTTCACATATATGCTTCAATGTAAACACTTGATCTACACATCCCCTACCCACTCTGAAACCTCCTTGCTCATCCGCAATCGTACATTCTGTCTTACCTCTAATTCTTTCAGTTATAACCCTACCGTACACTTTTCCTGGTATACTCAGTAAGCTTATTCCTCTATAATTTTTACAGTCTCTTTTGTTCCCTTTCCCTTTATATAAAGGGACTATACATGCTCTCTGCCAATCCCTAGGTACCTTCCCCTCTTTCATACATTTATTAAACAAAAGTACCAACCACTCCAACACTATATCCCCCCCTGCTTTTAACATTTCTGTCATGATCCCATCAGTTCCAGCTGCTTTACCCCCTTTCATTTTACGTAATGCCTCACGTACCTCCCCCACACTTACATTCTGCTCTTCTTCACTCCTAAAAGATGGTATACCTCCCTGACCAGTGCATGAAATTACTGCCTCTGTTTCTTCCTTAACATTTAAAAGTTCCTCAAAATATTCTCGCCATCTACCTAATACCTCCATCTCCCCATCTACTAACTCCCCTACTCTGTTTTTAAGTGACAAATCCATGTTTTCCCTAGGCTTTCTTAACTTGTTTAACTCACTGCAAAATTTTTTTTTTCTTATTTTCATTAAAATTTCTTGACAGTGCCTCTCCCACTCTATCATCTGCTCTCCTTTTGCACTCTCTCACCACTCTCTTTACCTTTCTTTTACTCTCCATATACTCTGCTCTTCTTATAACACTTCTGCTTTGTAAAAACCTCTCATAAGCTACCTTTTCCTCTTTTATCACACCCTTTACTTCATCATTCCACCAATCATTCCTCTTTCCTCCTGGTTATAGGAGGGTGGGGGCAGGAGGAAAGAGGAGTGATGGGTGGAATGATGAAGTAAAGGGTGTGATAAAAGAGAAAAAGGTAGCTTATGGGAGGTTTTTACAAAGCAGAAGTGTTATAAGAAGAGCAGAGTATATGGAGAGTAAAAGAAAGGTAAAGAGAGTGGTGAGAGAGTGCAAAAGGAGAGCAGATGATAGAGTGGGAGAGGCACTGTCAAGAAATTTTAATGAAAATAAGAAAAAATTTTGGAGTGAGTTAACCCTTTCAGGGTCCGTCCCGTAGATCTACGGCTTTACGTTCAGGGTCCAAACCGTAGATCTACGCCATGAGCTCAGCTCACTCTGATAAACTGTGAGTGGTACATTTGGGCCTAGATATGAGAGAATACATCTATGTGGTATGTGTGCACCACATAAAACAGATCCTGCAGCACACTGTGTATAATGAGAGAAAAAAAATGAAATCATGATTTTTCGATTAAAACAGCAACTTTGCAGTGTTTTTTCGTATGTTTTTTATAGTTGTATTTGCGATTTCTTGGTCTCATTTGATAGAATGGAAGACATATTACAGAAATAGAGATGATTTTGATTGGTTTTAGCACTGGAAATGGCTTGAAACTGAGCTCAAAGTAGCAGAAATGTTAAATTTTTGCCGATATTCAAGAGTAAACAAACGACCTCACACGTCTAATACACGCCAGCTGGTGGGTCTAATATACATTCACAAATATGGTGATGATATTTATACAATTATTACAGTATTGCATAACAGTAAATCTTCTATTTTTTGGTGTGAATAAAAATTCATTATGTGAATAAAAAATCAAAATGGAATTTATTTGTAAAGCCTCAAAACATAACTAATGAACAGAGGAAATGTTAGTTTAGTGCCAGGAATGCCTACATTGTTCATTCTGGACCCTATTTTGAAATTGGAATATTTTGAACTTTGTGTTAAATTGGCCAAATTAACAATTTCCGATCACTTTATTTTGTAGTTGAAACAGTTGACTTGGCGATTTCTTGTGCTCAATCGACAGAATAGAAGTAATACTAGTGAAATAGCTAAGAATTTGGTTGATTGGAATAATGTAATTGGCCTAAAATGGGAGTCAAAGTCGGCAAAATCGCCGATTCGTAAATATCGCTGACACATCAAAATTCGCGAGAGCATAATTTCGTCAATTTTCCACCAAATTTCGTACTTTTTGTTTTATTACCTTCACAAAAAGATTCTCTACGATTTCATAAGAAAAAATAACAATTTTTTTTGTTTTTAAATTCTTGGACACTGGTGCGTGACTCCAGATTTGGGCCTTGGACCCTGAAAGGGTTAAACAAGTTAAGAAAGCCTAGGGAAAATATGGATTTGTCACTTAAAAACAGAGTAGGGGAGTTAGTAGATGGGGAGATGGAGGTATTAGGTAGATGGCGAGAATATTTTGAGGAACTTTTAAAAGTTAAGGAAGAAACAGAGGCAGTAATTTCATGCACTGGTCAGGGAGGTATACCATCTTTTAGGAGTGAAGAAGATCAGAATGTAAGTGTCGGGGAGGTACGTGAGGCATTACGTAAAATGAAAGGGGGTAAAGCAGCTGGAACTGATGGGATCATGACAGAAATGTTAAAAGCAGGGGGGGATATAGTGTTGGAGTGGTTGGTACTTTTGTTTAATAAATGTATGAAAGAGGGGAAGGTACCTAGGGATTGGCAGAGAGCATGTATAGTCCCTTTATATAAAGGGAAAGGGGACAAAAGAGACTGTAAAAATTATAGAGGAATAAGCTTACTGAGTATACCAGGAAAAGTGTACGGTAGGGTTATAACTGAAAGAATTAGAGGTAAGACAGAATGTACGATTGCGGATGAGCAAATAGGTTTCAGAGTGGGTAGGGGATGTGTAGATCAAGTGTTTACATTGAAGCATATATATTTTTTTTTTTTTTTATTATCACACTGGCCGATTCCCACCAAGGCAGGGTGGCCCGAAAAAGAAAAACTTTCACCATCATTCACTCCATCACTATCTTGCCAGAAGGGTGCTTTACACTACAGTTTTTAAACTGCAACATTAACACCCCTCCTTCAGAGTGCAGGCACTGTACTTCCCATCTCCAGGACTCAAGTCCGGCCTGCCGGTTTCCCTGAACCCCTTCATAAATGTTACTTTGCTCACACTCCAACAGCACGTCAAGTATTAAAAACCATTTGTCTCCATTCACTCCTATCAAACACGCTCATGCATACCTGCTGGAAGTCCAAGCCCCTCGCACACAAAACCTCCTTTACCCCCTCTCTCCAACCTTTCCTAGGCCGACCCCTATCCCGCCTTCCTTCCACTACAGACTGATACAATCTTGAAGTCATTCTGTTTTGCTCCATTCTCTCTACATGTCCAAACCACCTCAACAACCCTTCCTCAGCCCTCTGGACAACAGTTTTGGTAATCCCGCACCTCCTCCTAACTTCCAAACTACGAATTCTCTGCATTATATTCACACCACACATTGCCCTCAGACATGACATCTCCACTGCCTCCAGCCTTCTCCTCGCTGCAACATTCATCACCCATGCTTCACACCCATATAAGAGCGTTGGTAAAACTATACTCTCATACATTCCCCTCTTTGCCTCCAAGGACAAAGTTCTTTGTCTCCACAGACTCCTAAGTGCACCACTCACTCTTTTTCCCTCATCAATTCTATGATTTACCTCATCTTTCATAGACCCATCCGCTGACACGTCCACTCCCAAATATCTGAATACATTCACCTCCTCCATACTCTCTCCCTCCAATCTGATATTCAATCTTTCATCACCTAATCTTTTTGTTATCCTCATAACCTTACTCTTTCCTGTATTCACCTTTAATTTTCTTCTTTTGCACACCCTACCAAATTCATCCACCAATCTCTGCAACTTCTCTTCAGAATCTCCCAAGAGCACAGTGTCATCAGCAAAGAGCAGCTGTGACAACTCCCACTTTGTGTGTGATTCTTTATCTTTTAACTCCACGCCTCTTGTCAAGACCCTCGCATTTACTTCTCTTACAACCCCATCTATAAATATATTAAACAACCACGGTGACATCACACATCCTTGTCTAAGGCCTACTTTTACTGGGAAATAATTTCCCTCTTTCCTACATACTCTAACTTGAGCCTCACTATCCTCGTAAAAACTCTTCACTGCTTTCAGTAACCTACCTCCTACACCATACACTTGCAACATCTGCCACATTGCCCCCCTATCCACCCTGTCATACACCTTTTCCAAATCCATAAATGCCACAAAGACCTCTTTAGCCTTATCTAAATACTGTTCACTTATATGTTTCACTGTAAACACCTGGTCCACACACCCCCTACCTTTCCTAAAGCCTCCTTGTTCATCTGCTATCCTATTCTCCGTCTTACTCTTAATTCTTTCAATAATAACTCTACCATACACTTTACCAGGTATACTCAAGCAGACTTATCCCCCTATAATTTTTGCACTCTCTTTTATCCCCTTTGCCTTTATACAAAGGAACTATGCATGCTCTCTGCCAATCCCTAGGTACCTTACCCTCTTCTATACATTTATTAAATAATTGCACCAACCACTCCAAAACTATATCCCCACCTGCTTTTAACATTTCTATCTTTATCCCATCAATCCCGGCTGCCTTACCCCCTTTCATTTTACCTACTGCCTCCACACTCACAACTGGCTCTTCCTCACTCCTACAAGATGTTATTCCTCCTTGCCCTATACACGAAATCACAGCTTCCCTATCTTCATCAACATTTAACAATTCCTCAAAATATTCCCTCCATCTTCCCAATACCTCTAACTCTCCATTTAATAACTCTCCTCTCCTATTTTTAACTGACAAATCCATTAGTTCTCTAGGCTTTCTTAACTTGTTAATCTCACTCCAAAACTTTTTCTTATTTTCAACAAAATTTGTTGATAACATCTCACCCACTCTCTCATTTGCTCTCTTTTTACATTGCTTCACCACTCTCTTAACCTCTCTCTTTTTCTCCATATACTCTTCCCTCCTTGCATCACTTCTACTTTGTAAAAACTTCTCATATGCTAACTTTTTCTCCCTTACTACTCTCTTTACATCATCATTCCACCAATCGCTCCTCTTCCCTCCCGCACCCACTTTCCTGTAACCACAAATTTCTGCTGAACACTCTAACACTACATTTTTAAACCTACCCCATACCTCTTCGACCCCATTGCCTATGCTCTCATTAGCCCATCTATCCTCCAATAGCTGTTTATATCTTACCCTAACTGCCTCCTCTTCTAGTTTATAAACCTTCACCTCTCTCTTCCCTGATGCTTCTATTCTCCTTGTATCCCATCTACCTTTTACTCTCAGCATATGTGAACAGTATTTAGATAAAGGTAGGGAAGTTTTTATTGCATTTATGGATTTAGAAAAGGCATATGATAGAGTGGATAGAGGAGCAATGTGGCAGATGTTGCAAGGATATGGAATAAGTGGTAAGTTATTAAATGCTGTAAAGAGTTTTTATGAGGATAGTGAGGCTCAGGTTAGGGTGTGTAGAAGAGAGGGAGACTACTTCCCGGTAAAAGTAGGTCTTAGACAGGGATGTGTAATGTCACCATGGTTGTTTAATATATTTATAGATGGGGTTGTAAAGGAAGTAAATGCTAGGGTGTTAGGGAGAGGGGTGGGATTAAATTTTGGGGAATCAAATTCAAAATGGGAATTGACACAGTTACTTTTTGCTGATGATACTGTGCTTATGGGAGATTCTAAAGAAAAATTGCAAAGGTTAGTGGATGAGTTTGGGAATGTGTGTAAAGGTAGAAAGTTGAAAGTGAACATAGAAAAGAGTAAGGTGATGAGGGTGTCAAATGATTAGATAAAGAAAAATTGGATATCAAATTGGGGAGGAGGAGTATGGAAGAAGTGAATGTTTTCAGATACTTGGGAGTTGACGTGTCGGCGGATGGATTTATGAAGGATGAGGTTAATCATAGAATTGATGAGGGAAAAAAGGTGAGTGGTGTGTTGAGGTATATGTGGAGTCAAAAAACGTTATCTATGGAGGCAAAGAAGGGAATGTATGAAAGTATAGTAGTACCAACACTCTTATATGGGTGTGAAGCTTGGGTGGTAAATGCAGCAGCGAGGAGACGGCTGGAGGCAGTGGAGATGTCCTGTTTAAGGGCAATGTGTGGTGTAAATATTATGCAGAAAATTCGGAGTGTGGAAATTAGGAGAAGGTGTGGAGTTAATAAAAGTATTAGTCAGAGGGCAGAAGAGGGGTTGTTGAGGTGGTTTGGTCATTTAGAGAGAATGGATCAAAGTAGAATGACATGGAAAGCATATAAATCTATAGGGGAAGGAAGGCGGGGTAGGGGTCGTCCTCGAAAGGGTTGGAGAGAGGGGGTAAAGGAGGTTTTGTGGGCAAGGGGCTTGGACTTCCAGCAAGCGTGCGTGAGCATGTTAGATAGGAGTGAATGGAGACGAATGGTACTTGGGACCTGACGATCTGTTGGAGTGTGAGCAGGGTAATATTTAGTGAAGGGATTCAGGGAAACCGGTTATTTTCATATAGTCGGACTTGAGTCCTGGAAATGGGAAGTACAATGCCTACACTTTAAAGGAGGGGTTTGGGATATTGGCAGTTTGGAGGGATATGTTGTGTATCTTTATATGTGTATGCCTCTAGACTGATGTATTCTGAGCACCTCTGCAAAAACAGTGATAATGTGTGAGTGTGGTGAAAGTGTTGAATGATGATGAAAGTATTTTCTTTTTGGGGATTTTCTTTCTTTTTTGGGTCACCCTGCCTCGGTGGGAGACGGCCGACTTGTTAAAAAAAAAAACAAAAAAAAACTAGGGATTAGGTCAGGGATTTAAAATAGAGCTAGAGCTAAAGAAGGAGTAGCAATAATGTTGAAGGATAAGTTATGGCAGGAAAAGAGGGAATATAAATGTATTAATTCAAGGGTTATGTGGAGTAAAATAAAGGTTGGATGTAAAAAGTGGGTTATAGTACGCGTATATGCACCTGGAGAAGAGAGAAGTGTAGAGGAGAGAGAGAGATTTTGGGAAATGTTTAGTGAATGCGTGGGGAGTTTTGAACCAAGTGTGACAGTACTTGTGGTCAGGGATTTCAATGCTAAAGTGGGTAAAAATGTTGTGGAGGGAGTAGTAGCTAAATTTGGGGTGCCAGGGGTAAATGAAAATGGGGAGCCTTTAATTGAGCTATGTGTAGAAAGAAGTTTGGTAATAAGTAATACATATTTTATGAAGAAGAGGATAAATAAATATACAAGGTATGATATACCATGTAATTAAAGTAGTTTGTTAGATTATGTACTGGTGGATAAAAGGTTGATCGTTAGGCTACAGGATGTACATATTTATAAAAGGGCAACTGATATATCGGATCATTATCTAGTTATAGCTACAGTTAGAGTAAGAGGTAGATGGGACAAGAGGAAAATGGCAACAACAAGTAAGAGGGAAGTGAAAGTGTATAAACTAAGGGAGGAGGAAGTTCGGGTGAGATATAAGTAACTATTGGCAGAAAGATGGGCTGGTGCAAGTATGAGTAGTGAAGAGGGGTTGAAGAGGGATGGAATAGTTTTAAAAATGCAGTATTAGAATGTGGGGCAGAAGTTTGTGGTTATAGGAGGATGGGTGCAGGAGGAAACAGGAGTGATTGGTGGAATGAAGTAAAGGGTGTGATAAAAGAGAAAAAGGTAACTCATGAGAGGTTTTTACAAAGCAGAAGTGTTATAAGAAGAGTAGAGTATATGAAGAGTAAAAGAAAGGTGAAGAGAGTGGTGAGAGTACAAAAGGAGAGCGGATGATAGAGTGGGAGAGGCACTGTCAAGAAATTTTAATGAAAATAAGAAAAAATTTTTGGAGTTAAACAAGTTAAGAAAGCCTAGGGAACGAATGGATTTCTCAGTTAAAAGCAGGGTAGGGGAGTTAGTAGATGGTAGATGGAAGTATTAGGTAGATGGCGAGAATATTTTGAGGAACATTTAAACGTCGACGAAGAAAGGGAGGCGGTAATTTCGAGCACTGGCCAAGGAGGTATACCATCTCATAAGAGTGAAGAAGAGCAGGATGTGAGTGTGAGGGAGGTGCGTGAGGCATGACGTAGAATGAAAGGAGGCAAAGCAGCTGGAACTGACGGGATCATAACAGAAATGTTAAAAGTAGGGGGCGATATAGTGTTGGAGTGGCTGGAATTTTTGTTTAATAAATGTATGAAAGAGGGGAAGGTACCTAGGGATTGGCAGAGAGCATGAATAATCCCTTTATATAAGGGGAAGGGGGACAAAGGAGACTGTAAAAATTATAAAGGAATAAGTTTACTGAGTATACCAGGAAAAGTGTACAATAGGGTTATAATTGAAAGAATTACAGGTAAGATAGAATGTAGAATTGTGGATGAGCAAGGAGGTTTTAGAGTGGGTAGGGGATGTGTAGATCAAATGTTTACAATGAAGCATATATGTGAACAGTATTTAGATAAACGAAGGGAAGTTTTTATTGCATTTATGGATTTAGAAAAGGCATATGACAGAGTGGACAGGGAAGCAATGTGGCAGACGTTGCAAGTACATATATGGAATAGGTGGTAAGTTACTAAATGCTGTAAAGAGTTTTTATGAGGATAGTGAGGCTCAGGTTAGGGTATGTAGAAGAGAGGGAGACTACTTCCCGGTAAAAGTAGGTCTTAGACAGGGATGTGTAATGTCACCATGGTTGTTTAATATATTTATATGGGGTTGTAAAAGAAGTAAATGCTAGGGTGTTCGGGAGAGGGGTGGGATTAAATTATGGGGAATCAAATGCAAAATGGGAAGTGACACAGTTACTTTTTGCTGATGATACTGTGCTTATGGGAGATTCTAAAGAAAAATTGCAAAGGTTAGTGGATGAATTTGGGAGTGTATGTAAAGGTAGAAAGTTGAAAGTGAACATAGAAAAGAGTAAGGTGATGAGAGTATCAAATGATTTAGATAAGGAAAAATTGGATATCAAATTGGGGAGGAGTACGGAAGAAGTGAATGTTTTCAGATATTTGGGAGTTGACGTGTCAGCGGATGGATTTATGAAGGATGAGGTTAATCGTAGAATTGATGAAGGAAAGAAGGTGAGTGGTGCACTGAGGTATATGTGGAGGTAAAAAATGTTATCTATGGAGGCAAAGAAGGGAATGTATGAAAGTATAGTAATACCAACACTCTTATATGTGTGTGAAGCTTGGGTTGTAAATGCTGCAGCGAGGAGGCAGTTGGAGGCAATGGAGATGTCCTGTCTAAGGACATTATATTATGCAGATAATTCGGAGTGTGGAAATTAGGTGTGGAGTTAATAAAAGTACAGGTCTCCCTCAACATTCGCGAGGGTTAGGGGATCAAGAGCCTTGCGAATGTTGAAAAACCGTGAATGTTTGGTGCCCCAATATATTGTAGGGAAATATATTACAATACTGCTTCCTTAACTTGTTGAACCATGAATAATCATAAAGTACATGAAAACGTTGTAAATTGTACTAAATATATACATGTTATGCTTTAATAACGTATGTTATTTAATAAAAAGTATGTTAATAACATGTATGTTATTAAATACCACAGACTCCACCACTGCGAGTCCCTACTACCCTCCCTCCGACCCCCGCAACTGGCAGCCAGCCCTCCCACCACTCAGTGTGGTGAGTGTTTTGTTTGTTCATTATTTGCTATTAAACTACAGTATAAATAATGTAAACCCATTCATGACTGCATATTGGAATGGCTATTAGGAAAGGTATTAGACGGTGACATCATGTGTTTACTCTTGAACACAGCAAAGAATCGAACATTTCTGCTATTGCTAATAATAACAATAGTAATAATTATAATAATAATAATAATAATAATAATAATAAATACGATATAATTGAAGAAGGAAATTGTACAAAAATACGAGGGAGTGGTTGACACATCGTCAGTGTGACTTTGTTTATGCTGCAGTGAACATTAGTCTCCCTGCTCTTCCAAACATTTCACAATAATTCAGCAGTTGAGGCAGTGGTATTTAATAACATATATGTTATAAATAATAATAGTACATGTTATTATTAATAACATGTATTATTATTAACATGTATGTATTTAATAACATTTTTTTTTTTTTTCAACAAGTTGGCCATCTCCCACCGAGGCAGGGTGACCCAAAAAAGAAAGAAAATCCCCAAAAAGAAAATGCTTTCATCATCATTCAACACTTTCACCACACTCACACATAATCACTGTTTTTGCAGAGGTGCTCAGAATACAACAGTTTAGAAGCATATACGTATAAAGATACACAACATATCCCTCCAAACTGCCAATATCCCAAACCCCTCCTTTAAAGTGCAGGCATTGTACTTCCCATTTCCAGGACTCAAGTCCGACTATATGAAAATAACCGGTTTCCCTGAATCCCTTCACTAAATATTACCCTGCTCACACTCCAACAGATCGTCAGGTCCCAAGTACCATTCGTCTCCATTCACTCCTATCTAACACGCTCACGCACGCTTGCTGGAAGTCCAAGCCCCTTGCCCACAAAACCTCCTTTACCCCCTCTCTCCAACCCTTTCGAGGACGACCCCTACCTCGCCTTCCTGTCCAGTAGGTAGTAGGTTGGTAGACAGCAACCATCCAGGGAAGTACTACCGTCCTGCCAAGTGAATGTAAAACAAAATCCTGTAATTGTTTTACATGATGGTAGGATTGCTGGTGTCTTTTGTCTATCTCATAAATATGCAAGATTACAGGTATGTCTGCTACTTCTACTTACACTTAGGTCACACTACACATACATGTACACGTTTATTTATACACACTCATCTGCGTTTTCTTTGATTTTATCTTAATAGTTCTTGGTCTTATTACTTTTCCTTTTATAACCATGGGGAAGTGGAATAAGAATCTTTCCTCCTTTAGCCATGCGTGTTGTAAAAGTCAACTAAAATGCCGGGAACAATGGGCTAGTAACCCCTTTTCCTGTAAAGATTACTAAAAAGAATAAGAAATAGCAGGAATAAAATACAGTGGACCCCCGCATAACGATTACCTCCGAATGCGACCAATTATGTAAGTGTATTTATGTAAGTGCGTTTGTACGTGTATGTTTGGGGGTCTGAAATGGACTAATCTACTTCACAATATTCCTTATGGGAATAAATTCGGTCAGTACTGGCACCTGAACATACTTATGGAGTGAAAAAATATCATTAACCGGGGGTCCACTGTATTAATAACATTTTTTTTTTTTTTTTTTTTCAACAAGTCGGCCGTCTCCCACCGAGGCAGGGTGACCCAAAAAAGAAAGAAAATCCCCAAAAAGAAAATACTTTCATCATCATTCAACACTTTCACCACACTCGCACATTATCACTGTTTTTGCAGAGGTGCTCAGAATACAACAGTCTAGAAGCATAAACATATAAAGATACACAACATATCCCTCCAAACTGCCAATATCCCAAACCCCTCCTTTAAAGTGCAGGCATTGTACTTCCCATTTCCAGGACTCAAGTCCGACTATATGAAAATAACCGGTTTCCCTGAATCCCTTCACTAAATATTACCCTGCTCACACTCCAACAGATCGTCAGGTCCCAAGTACCATTCGTCTCCATTCACTCCTATCTAACACGCTCACGCACGCTTGCTGGAAGTCCAAGCCCCTTACCCACAAAACCTCCTTTACCCCCTCTCTCCAACCCTTTCGAGGACGACCCCTACCCCGCCTTCCTTCCCCTATAGATTTATATGCTTTCCATGTCATTCTACTGTGATCCATTCTCTCTAAATGACCAAACCACCTCAACAACCCCTCTTCTGCCCTCTGACTAATACTTTTATTAACTCCACACCTTCTCCTAATTTCCACACTCCGAATTTTCTGCATAATATTTACACCACACATTGCCCTTAAACAGGACATCTCCGCTGCCTCCAACCGTCTCCTCGCTGCTGCATTTACCACCCAAGCTTCACACCCATATAAGAGTGTTGGTACTACTATACTTTCATACATTCCCTTCTTTGCCTCCATAGATAACGTTTTTTGACTCCACATATACCTCAACGCACCACTCACCTTTTTTCCCTCATCAATTCTATGATTAACCTCATCCTTCATAAATCCATCCGCCGACACGTCAACTCCCAAGTATCTGAAAACATTCACTTCTTCCATACTCCTCCTCCCCAATTTGATATCCAATTTTTCTTTATCTAAATCATTTGACACCCTCATCACCTTACTCTTTTCTATGTTCACTTTCAACTTTCTACCTTTACACACATTCCCAAACTCATCCACTAACCTTTGCAATTTTTCTTTAGAATCTCCCATAAGCACAGTATCATCAGCAAAAAGTAACTGTGTCAATTCCCATTTTGAATTTGATTCCCCATAATTTAATCCCACCCCTCTCCCAAACACCCTAGCATTTACTTCCTTTACAACCCCATCTATAAATATATTAAACAACCATGGTGACATTACACATCCCTGTCTAAGACCTACTTTTACCGGGAAGTAGTCTCCCTCTCTTCTACACACCCTAACCTGAGCCTCACTATCCTCATAAAAACTCTTTACAGCATTTAATAACTTACCACCTATTCCATATACTTGCAACATCTGCCACATTGCTCCTCTATCCACTCTATCATATGCCTTTTCTAAATCCATAAATGCAATAAAAACTTCCCTATCTTTATCTAAATACTGTTCACATATATGCTTCAATGTAAACACCTGATCTACACATCCCCTACCCACTCTAAAACCTCCTTGCTCATCCGCAATCCTACATTCTGTCTTACCTCTAATTCTTTCAATTATAACCCTACCGTACACTTTTCCTGGTATACTCAGTAAGCTTATTCCTCTATAATTTTTACAGTCTCTTTTGTCCCCTTTCCCTTTATATAAAGGGACTATACATGCTCTCTGCCAATCCCTAGGTACCTTCCCCTCTTTCATACATTTATTAAACAAAAGTACCAACCACTCCAACACTATATCCCCCCCTGCTTTTAACATTTCTGTCATGATCCCATCAGTTCCAGCTGCTTTACCCCCTTTCATTTTACGTAATGCCTCACGTACCTCCCCCACACTTACATTCTGCTCTTCTTCACTCCTAAAAGATGGTATACCTCCCTGACCAGTGCATGAAATTACTGCCTCTGTTTCTTCCTTAACATTTAAAAGTTCCTCAAAATATTCTCGCCATCTACCCAATACCTCCATCTCCCCATCTACTAACTCCCCTACTCTGTTTTTAACTGACAAATCCATATTTTCCCTAGGCTTTCTTAACTTGTTTAACTCACTCCAAAATTTTTTCTTATTTTCATTAAAATTTCTTGACAGTGCCTCTCCCACTCTATCATCTGCTCTCCTTTTGCACTCTCTCACCACTCTCTTTACCTTTCTTTTACTCTCCATATACTCTGCTCTTCTTATAACACTTCTGCTTTGTAAAAACCTCTCATAAGCTACCTTTTTCTCTTTTATCACACCCTTTACTTCATCATTCCACCAATCACTCCTCTTTCCTCCTGCCCCCACCCTCCTATAACCACAAACTTCTGCCCCACATTCTAATACTGCATTTTTAAAACTATTCCAACCCTCTTCAACCCCCCCACTACTCATCTTTGCACTAGCCCACCTTTCTGCCAATAGTCGCTTATATCTCACCCGAACTTCCTCCTCCCTTAGTTTATACACTTTCACTTCCCTCTTACTTGTTGTTGCCACCTTCCTCTTTTCCCATCTACCTCTTACTCTAACTGTAGCTACAACTAAATAATGATCCGATATATCAGTTGCCCCTCTATAAACATGTACATCCTGGAGCCTACCCATCAACCTTTTATCCACCAATACATAATCTAATAAACTACTTTCATTACGTGCTACATCATACCTTGTATATTTATTTATCCTCTTTTTCATAAAATATGTATTACTTATTACCAAATTTCTTTCTACACATAGCTCAATTAAAGGCTCCCCATTTACATTTACCCCTGGCACCCCAAATTTACCTACTACTCCCTCCATAACATTTTTACCCACTTTAGCATTAAAATCCCCAACCACCATTACTCTCACACTTGATTCAAAACTCCCCACGCATTCACTCAACATTTCCCAAAATCTCTCTCTCTCCTCTACACTTCTCTCTTCTCCAGGTGCATACACGCTTATTATAACCCACTTTTCACATCCAATCTTTATTTTACTCCACATAATCCTTGAATTAATACATTTATAGTCCCTCTTTTCCTGCCATAGCTTATCCTTCAACATTATTGCTACTCCTTCTTTAGCTCTAACTCTATTTGAAACCCCTGACCTAATCCCATTTATTCCTCTCCACTGAAACTCTCCCACCCCCTTCAGCTTTGTTTCACTTAAAGCCAGGACATCCAGCTTCTTCTCATTCATAACATCCACAATCATCTCTTTCATATCATCTGCACAACATCCACGCACATTCAGACTTCCCACTTTGACAATTTTCTTCTTCTTATTCTTTTTAGTAATCTTTACAGGAAAAGGGGTTACTAGCCCATTGTTCCCGGCATTTTAGTTGACTTTTACAACACGCATGGCTTACGGAGGAAAGATTCTTATTCCACTTCCCCATGGATATAAAAGGAAAATTAATAAGACCAAGAACTATTAAGATAAAATCAAAGAAAACTCAGATGAGTGTGTATAAATAAATGTGTACATGTATGTGTAGTGTGACCTAAGTGTAAGTAGAAGTAACATACATGTTATAAATAATAATAGTACATATTATTAATAACATGTTATTAAATACCATTGCCTCAATCACTGCCTCTACCACTCCAGTCACACTCAATCTACAAGCACCAAACACAATGAATTATTGTAAAATGTTTGGAAGAGCAGGGAGACTAATGTTCACTCCAGCATAAACAAAGTCACACTGACGATGTGTCAACCACTCCCTCATATTTTTGTACAATTTCCTTCTTCAATTATATCGTATTTATTATTATTATTATTATTATTATTATTATTACTATTGTTATTATTAGCTGTAGCAGAAATGTTTAATTCTTTGCAGTGTTCAAGAGTAAACACATGATGTCACCGTCTAATACCTGTCTGAATAGCCATTCCAATATGCAGTCATGAATGGGTTTACATTATTTATACTGTAGTTTAATAGCAAATAATGAACAAACAAAACACTCACCACACTGAGTGGTGGGAGGGCTGGCTGCCAGTTGCGGGGGTCGGAGGGAGGGTAGTAGGGACTCGCAGGTGGCGGGAAACTTAAATATGATTTGGCGGCTGGGAATTTGGTGGCTGGGAATTTGGCGGTTGGGAATTCGCGAATGTGTGAAGCCCGTGAAAGTTGAAAACGTGAATGTTGAGGGAGACCTGTATTAGTCAGAGGGCTGAAGAGGGTTTGTTGATGTGGTTTGGTCATTTAGAGAGAATGGATCAAAGTAGAATGACATGGAGAGCGTATAAATCTGTAGGGGAAGGAAGGCAGGGTAGGGGTCATCCTCGAAAAGGTTGGAGGGAGGGGGTAAAGGAGGTTTTGTGGGCGAGGGGGTTTGGACTTCCAGCAAGCGTGCGTGAGCGTGTTAGATAGGAGTGAATGGAGGCAAATGGTATTTGGGACCTGATGATCTGTTGGAGTGTGAGCAGGGTAATATTTAGTGAAGGGATTCAGGGAAACCGGTTATTTTATATAACCGGACTTGAGTCCTGGAAAAGGGAAGTACAATGCGTGCACTCTAAAGGAGGGGTTTGGGATATTGGCAGTTTGGAGAGATATATGAAAGTGGAGTGTGTGCCTCCAAGCTAGCCAGGTTGTATAACAAACTCCAATTAACCATCGCTACTATCTTGGCCAACAAAAAGTCAATCAAGGAAGCAGCTGTTGCGAAAGGTGCAAGCATGCTTTCAAAACAGAATCGCAAATACTCGAAGACGTGGAGAGAGTGTTGTTTGTATGGATAAACAAAAAACAATTATCAGGAGATAGTGTTTCTCAGTCAATAATATGTGAAAAGGCAAGGAAGTTCCATGACAATTAAATTAAAAAAAAAAAATGCCTGCAACTAGTGGTGATGTTAGTGCATTTAAGGCCAGTAAAGGTTGGTTTGAGAGATATAAGAATCATAGTGGCATACACAGTGTGATAAGGCATGGTGAGGCTGCCAGTTGTGACCAAAAAGCGGCTGAAAATATGTGCAGGAATTCAACGAGTACATAGACACTAACAAATTAAAACCCCAAGAAGTGTTCAATTGTGATGAAACAGGCCTGTTTTGGAAGAAAATGCTAAACAGGGCCTACATTACACAGGAGGAAAAAGCACTGCCAGGACACAAGCCTATGAAAGACAGGTTAACTCTAAAGTTTAGTAGTAATGCTAGTGGGGATTGCAAAGTGAAGCCTCTACTCGTGTATCACTCTGAAAATCCCAGAGTGTTCAAGAAAAACAGTGTCATCAAGGCTAATTTGTGTGTGATGTGGAAGGAAAACAGTAAGGCATGGTTTACTAGGGATATCTTCTATGATTGGTTCTATCATGTGTTTGGCCCCACTGTGAAAAATTACCTCCTGGAAAATAAATTGGACCTCAAGTGCCTCCTGGTATTAGACAATGCTCCTGCTTAACTTTCAGACTTTCCAGAGTGAATTGCGGGGAAGTTGAGCTTCATAAAAGTGAAGTTTTTGCCTCCTAATATCACTCCTCTCCTCCAGCCCATGGACCAGGAGGTAATTTCAAATTTCAAGCATTGTTTTTTGAGGCAGTTTGTGACAGAGCCTACATGGGGAAATAACATGCTTGACTTGGTTCTGGCAAACAAGGAAACCCTTGTTAATAATTTAGAAATTACAGAGGAACTCAGCACAAGCAATCACAAATCAATTACCTTCAGCATTGAATGGAAGTATGACAGTAGGGATAATTCAGTAATGGTCCCAGATTTTTGCTTAGCAGATTACAATGGGCTTAGAGAACACTTATCATCTGTGGACTGGGGTAATGAAGAGAGCTATCAGTATGACAGCTTTCTTAACACAATACATGCTGCCCAAAGGACATTTATCCTATATAAGGAAATTAGATCAAATAGAAATGACCCCAAATAGATGAATAATAGGCTCAAATATCTTTTAGGACAGAAAAAAGGAATTTATAGGCATATCAAAAGAGGTGAGGGTCATCTTATGAATCAGTATACTGACATTAAGAGGGACGTTAAAAAGGAGATAAGAAAAGCTAAACGAGACTATGAAATTTAAGTTGCTAGGGATTCAGAAACTAATCCAAAAAGTTTTTTCCAGGTTTATAGAACAAAAGTCAGAGACAAGATAGGTCCCCTTAAAAATAACTCTGGGCATCTCAACAAGGAGAATGAAATGTGCTCTATTCTTAATAATTATTTTCTCTCGATTTTCACTCATGCAGACACTAACAATATCCCAATAATTAATTTTTATAGTGGACCTGAACATGATAAATTATGCAATATCATAGCCACTAGCATAATGGTTATCAAACAGATAGACCGACTAAAGCAGAATATGTCCCCAGGCCCTGATGAACTTTGGACTTCCAGCAAGCGTGCGTGAGCGTGCTAGATAGGAGTGAATGGAGACAAATGGTATTTGGGACCTGACGAGCTGTTGGAGTGTGAGCAGGGTAATAATTAGTGAAGGGATTCAGGGAAACCGGTTATTTTATATAACCGGACTTGAGTCCTGGAAATGGGAAGTACAATGCCTACACTCTAAAGGAGGGGTTTGGGATATTGGCAGTTTGGAGGGATATATTGTGTATTTTTTATACGTATATACTTCTCAACTGTTGTATTCTGGGCACCTCTGGAAAAACAGTGATTATGTGTGCGTGAGGTGAAAGTGTTGAATGATGATGAAAGTATTTTCTTTTTGGGTCACCCTGCCTCGGTGGGAGATGGCCAACTTGTTGAAAAAAAAAAAAAATACAAGAAGCCATCGCGATAAGCACAGCTTAAATGATGATACTCAGCACGGATTCACGAGGGGCCGTTCCTGCCTAACTAATTTATTAACCTCCTTCAGTAAAGCTTTTGAGGCCGTTGATCATGATAAAGAATTCGATATTGTTTTAGATTTTAGTAAGGCTTTTGATAGAGTACCGCACCAGAGACTGTTAAAGAAAGTGGCATCTCAAGGCATTGGGGAAAAAGTGCTGTCATGGATCGAGTCATGGCTCACTAACAGGAAGCAGAGTGTGCATAAATGGGGTTAAATCTGAGTGGAGATCTGCAACAAGTGGCATTTCACAGTTTTAGGTCCATTGTTGTTTATAATATATATAAATGACCTTGACGAGGGAATTACTAGTGACATAAGCAAATTTGCTCATGACCCGAAGGTAGGTAGGACAATCGATTCAGACGTTGATGTCTCGGAACTTCAGGAGGATTTAGACAAACTCAATTCGTGGTCAGAAAAGTGGCAGATGTAAATGTGGCAATGTAAATAAATGGCTAATGTAATTCCTATTTTCAAAGCAGGGGACAAATTGTTACCATCAAATTACCGCCCAATAAGCCTGACCTCGATTGTGGGCAAGTTACTAGAGTCAATTATAGCTGATAATATAAGAAGCCATCTGGATAAGCACAGCTTGATTAATGATACTCAGCATGGATTCATGAGGGGCCGTTCCTGCCTAACTAATTTATTAACCTTCTTCAGTAAAGCTTTTGAGGCCGTTAATCATGATAAAGAATTCGATATTGTTTATTTAGATTTTAGTAAGGCTTTTGATAGAGTACCACACCAGAGACTGTTAAAAAAATGGCAGCTCATGGCATTGGGGGAAAAGTGCTGTCATGGATTGAGTCATGGCTCACCAATACGAAGCAGAGAGTATGCTTAAATGGGGTTAAATCCGAGTGGGGATCTTAACAAGTGGCATTCCACAGGGATCAGTTGTAGGCCTGTTGTTGTTTATAATATATATCAATGACCTTGATGAGGGAATTACTAGTGATATGAGCAAATTCGCCAATGACACAAAGATAGGTAGGATAATTGATTCAAGCGAAGATGTCAGGGAACTTCAGGAGGATTTAGACAAACTCAATTCCTGGTCAGAAAAGTGGCAGATGCAGTTCAATGTAGATAAATGCAAGGTTCTGAAGCTCGGGAGTGTCCATAACCCTAGTACTTATCAGTTAAACAACATAGAACTTAACCATACAGATTGCGAAAAGGATTTGGGGGTTATGGTAAGCAGCAACCTTAAACGAAAACAGCAGTGCCTAAGCGTATGTAACAAAGCAAACAGATTACTGGGATTTATATCTAGAAGTGTAAGCAACAGAAATCCAGCAGTTATCTTACAGCTTTATACATCATTAGTAAGGCCTCACCAAGATTATGCAGCTCAGTTCTGGTCTCCATATTGCAGAATGGATATAAATTTCCTAGAAAACATCCAGCGTAGAATGACCAAATTAATACATAGCATTAGAAATCTTCCGTACAAAGAACGATGAAAGACTCTTAAACAACCTTCACTCGTAAGACGAAGAATGAGGGGAGACACAATCGAAGTGTATAAGTGGAAGATGGGTATTAACAAAGGGGATATAAATAAGGTTTTGAGGATATCTCTTCAACAAAGAACCCACAATAACGGATTCAAATTAGATAAGTTTAGATTTCGAAAGGATATAGGGTAGTGGATGAGTGGAACAGTCTGCCTAGTAGGGTTATTGAAGCTAAAACGTTGGGTAGTTTCAAATTTTGGTTAGATAAATGCATGAGTGAGAGGGGTTGGATTTGAGTGAAACTTGTGGAATGAGTAAATAGAATCATCAAAACTTATTTCTTGGGTAGCATTGAAAATTGGGTTGGGCAAATATTTTGCTAGTGGGAAGGATTGTAAAGGACCTGCCTAGTATGGGCCAACAGGCCTGCTGCAGTGTTCCTCCTTTCTGATGTTCTTATGTTCTCACATGCAAGTCCCACTCAAATCCAACCTCTCTCACTCATGTATTTCCACAATCATCTCTTTCTTATCATTCGCACAACATCCACGCACATTCAGACTTCCCACTTTGACAATTTTCTTCTTCTTATTCTTTTTAGTAATTTTTACAGGAAAAGGGGTTACTAGCCCATTGTTCCCGGCATTTTAGTTGACTTTTACAACACGCATGGCTTACGTAGGAAAGATTCTTATTCCACTTCCCCATGGATATAAAAGGAAAAGTACTAAGAACAAGAACTAAGATAAAATCAAAGAAAACTCAGATGAGTGAGTATAAATAAATATGTACACGTATGTTTAGTGTGACCTAAGTGTAAGTAGAAGTAGCAAGACGTACCTGTCACCTTGCATATTTATGAGACAGACAAAAGACACCAGCAATCCTACCATCATGTAAAACAATTACAGGCTTTCGTTTTACACTCACTTGGCAGGACGGTAGTACCTCCCTCATGTATTTATACAACCCAAATTTTAAACTACCCAAGGGTTTAGCATAGATAGGACCTTGGGTAAAGGGATGGGGACTGTAGTGGCAGGCTTCCTTGTGAAGAGTATTGTGATGGGGAACTGAGACCGTTTCTTCATATTTACAGAGTTTTGTAGGGAATTATGCCTCTATCAATATCGTTCATCAACTTCCAAGTCCTCAACGTAAATATGATTTGGCGATTGGGAATTAGCAAATGTGTGAAGCCCGCGAAAACTGAAAACACAAATGTTGAGGGAGACCTTTATATTGCACCTAACTTTGGTCTCACAGGCCACGTAAGTTATGTGAAAAAATAAAATAGTGAAAAAAAAACAAAAACAAGAAACCTTCCAATGCAAGTAAACCAAAGTTTACAGGGCGAGCGGCATTCGCTGCTGTTGCCATATGTGGCTCATTTTCTGCCACCTTTACTCCTCTATATCTCGGCAAGTACTGATCGCAAAAATTTTTGGGGGGCTTAAAACAATCAGAAAATTAATCTTAACATTTTCATAAGAATTTTTTTTTTTTTTTTGAATATTCTTCTATACCAGGAGACACTTCAGGATTTGGGGTTGCGACAGTCAAAGGGTTAAAAATTGCTTTGTAAAATATGATTAAGACCTTGTTTCTTATATTTTAAAATAACAAGTAATGATTATAATTTAACATTCATAAAATATAATTTAAAAAATTTAATCCATACACAAGTCAGTTAGATGCTGAGGTGCTCACCTGCACTGATCATCCAGCACACACAGCAGGCCAGCTGGTTTGCCTTCAATCAATGCTAAACAATCAACATTATCTTGAAACTCTATATTGGTCCAGGTAATTCCTTCACGCTGGTATTCTTCTTGTTCATACTCAAAAACATGTTGGTTAAAGTAGTGCTGCAAGTGCTCATTGGCATAATTAATACAGAACTGTTCAAATCTGATAAAAAATGGAGAAGTGAAAATCAACTTAATAGCATGAAACCTTTTTCCCTAAACTGACATGTAATTAGACAACTGCTTCAGTGAGCCTATCACACACACAATGTACTTTTCTTTTTTTTATCCTTCTTTGATTTGTCCAGTCCACATCATCCAAATATATATATTTTTTCCTTAGACTTTACTTTTCATTTAGTTTCGCTTACTTTTGTTATGCCTAATATCTTCTATCTCAACACATTCAAAAATTTTTCCTCATTACATGATCATACTGATGTCTTTAGAACTCTAAATAAATTTATATTGCATTATAATCTTTTAATTCTTAAAACTAATTTTGGTTGCAAACTAAACAAGCCTCAAAGGCCTTTAGGCTGAGGTAATTGGAAACGACTCTAAGTCATTATGGAGAGGTTATGATGCAAATGAGATATTTTTGTCCTAATTCTGATTCACTGCTCAATAATTACTTGTCAAATACACCCTGTATACCTTCTTTTCACCATACATCCCACAGGCTAATGCAGTGCCTACTCAATTAAATGAGTAATATTTTTTTTAAATAAAATTGGCCATTCCCCACCAAAGATGGGCACCTCAAAATGTGAAAACACAATCATGTCTTTCAAAAAGTAAATCAGGCATTACAATTTAAATGATTCCTAAAGCAGCATCCTCGCCCATGATATTTATGTAATAAATTCTCAAACTAACCTGTTGCTGTGACCAAAATCTTCAAAGCCAAAGATATCAAGCACACCAATTGAGTTACCACCCATATCACTGGATGATTCTTTTAGGGTGATCAGAGAGTAGTTTACCTGCAGGACAATCCAGTCAAACAATGCCCCGTACAAGCACTTAGCCAGAGCATCACGGGCTGCAACAGCCTGAGAAAAAAAATTATTTATTAAAAAATTCCAAACATATTACACCATATTGTAACAGTAATAATGCAATAATGTAGAGTAAAATGGTATTCATTTTGACCAACAGTTATTGACAAAGAGAGCAACATAAATCTTTAATTACAGCTGTTACTAATAGATGAATATTATATTTCCACAGTGTGTTTCTCACTGAGTTATACCTCAGGCAAGCGATAGTGCATGACTAGAATCTCTCCCTGAACACGAGCCTTCTTGGACGTAAGTGCATTCGTGAGCGTGTCCTCAGATACTCCAAGCAATGTAGATATAACACTAACTTGCTCAGGGTTTCGTACCAGCACTGATTCATCGTGATGGTAGGTGGACTTCTTGGGCTGGAATTCTATGTTTCCTGTTTAGCAATTAAAGAGAACAAGATAAGCGTTCAATATTGTCAATGAGATAAGAAAAGTTAGATCAAATTTATTCTACAATCTACTACAAGACAAGCCAGACAAACTATATTGCTGTAACATTCTATGCAACATGTACTATAATCTGAGAACAGAAACATCAAATGACAAATCTAGGCCAAAGTAAACCAATTCTTCCAATGAGAGATTTCAACTCTACTACAGAAAAAAAATAAAATTGACAAAAAAAAAAAAAAATACAATATTACCAAAATTCAAACCATGTCAAGGAGCTAAATAGAAAATAAAAACTAAGAGTAATTATATTGGATTTTTTTAAGTAACTAGCAAAACTGCAATTTTAGAGGTCAATTCAGTGATGATTATTTCTAAGATAATTCTCTGAAAAGTTTAATTAAACTACTTTACCAAAATTTTAGATTCAAATTTAGCTTGTTTTCCTTAGTTTTCTTTTATGTCAACAATTTCTCTAAGAGAGTTCTGGATTACATATGTTACAAGGGCCAAGTCAGTTATGTATATGTACTGCCATACTTAACTTTGTACATCTTTGGAATTGATGTAATGGCATTATATTACATTTATAAATGTCTCCCTGGACCTGCTCTAACACATACATGTTCTTAATCACTGGTATGAGTTTTGTATCTTAGCACTGGCAATCCACTCTCTAGATTGCCTGCTCATTTGGCATTTGCTCCCTTACTTTCTATTTTATCAAGTATGGAGACAACTGTGTCCTCACCACCATCTTTCCTTCAATTATCATCTACACTGGTTAAGAGACTTCTATGAATATGACCTATTGTTAGTGGAGGCAAGATAAAATGTGATAAGTCAAAACATTTCCTGGAGGACAAGGCCTGGCATGCATGTGCTAGTGAAACATGCAGGTGCTTCTTGTTGACTTGTGTACAACAAGAAGAACCTGCATGTTTCACTAGCACATGCATGCTAGGCCTTGTCCTCCAGGAAATGTTTTGACTTATTCTAGTTTTCTATTCTAGTTTTCCTGGTCTCATTTTATAGAATGGAAGACATATTACAGAACTTGAGATGATTTTGATTGATTTCACAATGAAAAGTACCTTGAAATTGAGCTCAAAGTAGCAGAAATGTTCGATTTTTACCAAAGTTCAAAAGTAAACAAATCATGCCAAGCGTCCAATACACGTCAACTGGTGAGTCTAATATTCCTTCACAAGTGTGCTGATATTATTTATACCATTTCTACACTAATGCAGTAGTCTGCATAACAGTAAATCTTCTATTTTTTGTGAGAATAAAAATTCAAAGTGGAAAGCAAAAGAAATGTAAGAGGGGCCTGGGGACATGACTAACGAACAAAGAACTTGTTCTTTTAATGCCAGGAATGTCTGTCTTGTTTATTCTGGGCCCTATTTGGAAATTGTCATCTTCTGAAATTTGTGTGAAATTGGCAAAATTGCCAATTTCTAACCACTTTACTGGATAGTTGAAATTAGTGAATGGGCGGTTTCTTGTACTCATTCGATAGAAAAAAATGAAGTTTTAGTGAAATAAATATGATTTTTGTCAACTAGTACACAGGATTTGGCCGAAAATAGGGCTCAAACTGGGCAAAATCGCCAATGCATACACATCGTCGAGACCGCCAACTTCGCGAGAGCATAATTCCGTAAGTTTTCCATCAAATTTCATACCTTTGGTGTCATTATGATCGAGAAAAGATTCTCTATCATTTCATAAGAAAAATAATATTTTTTTTTTTTCCAAAAAATTTTCGACCCTGAGAACGAGTTTAGGAGAGGGCCTCTCGACCCTGAAAGGGTTAAAACAATCAGAAAAATAGTCTTAAGATTTTGGTAAGAAATAATAATTTTTTTTTTTTTTTAAATATTTTTCGACAATGAGAGTGAGTTTGGGATCAGAGGTCTTGACATTGAAAGGGTTAATAACACACAGTATTTCATTATTCTTGAGATAATCATATGGGACACTATTTAACAAGCCTTAAACAGTGACTACCTGCTTTAGATGCTTTTAGTGCACTTAGTGGATACCCATTTTCTGTTCACATATCAGAGCATTTAATCACACTTTTCTTTTTTTAATCCACTGGCCATGTCCCACCAAGCTAGAGTGACCCAAAGAAGAAACACTTTCACCATTGTTCACTCCATCACCCCTCTAAACCGCAAATATTCTCACTCTTGTTCAGAGTGGAGGCACTGTACTTTTCACCTACAGGACTGAAGTCTAGCTAACTAGTTTCATTTGAATCCATTCACAAATGTTATCTTGCTCACATTCAACAGCTCATCAATTCCCAAAAACCATTCACCTCCACTCACTCCAATCTAAAACACTCACACATGCCTAACTAAACCTAACCTAAATAACATAGATTAAGAAATATGCTGTAAATTGTTTGTAAGAAAGCCAAACAGAATTTGCAAGAGATTTGTCAATAATACACATGCAAAACATATTTTGTTGCTTCTGTATCAAGAAACAATAAGGCTTACCCAAGAGAAGAACAGCAGAGAGTATAGCAAAGAGTCGATGTTGTTTATCAGCTGTGAACCCCACCATCTCCATGGACTGCTTCAGTCTTACAAATTCAAACTGCTCATCACAACCTTCAATGGTATAGCATTTGCTCTGAAAAAAAAGACCATGAACTGCAGCTCACAAGGCAACTTGCTTGCTTGAAGAAATAAAATAGAGTTTACAGAGCATATGAAACAAGTCAACAATAGTCCAACAAGTGTTCACTCAGAAAATGAGGGTTTGTTCTATCTGACCAGCATAAAAGAAAGTGATATTTGTGATTATTCACATCTTTATACAGTACTGCATCATTAAATTATTTATTTATTTATTTACAATTTGAGCACACATACAGAGGTACAAAAAAATACAGATAAGAGCAGCATGCCAAAGCCACTTATACTATGCATAGCATTACGGGCTGGCTTAAAATTAACTTAAGATTAACTAAGCAATGATGAAATCAGTGATAAAACATTAATGTAAACAGATAACTATAAAGCACAAGTGAGTATTACAAAGACAGGTCATATGGTTGCATGCATTGTTGTACGTTCAGTCGTATGGAGTATTCTGTTAGGTAGTGTATTTAAAAAATAATAAAGTTAGATTGGGTTTTAGGTTTAACATTTATGTGATATAATTGTGAGAAACATTTAAGATATACAATTTATAAGGTTCAGTTATTCAGTATTTATTTGGTTTTGGGTGAGTAAGTGATCTTTGAGAAGAGACTTGAATTTATAAACAGGTAGTGTTTTTTTATATTTACAGGTAATGAATTCCAGATTTTAGGGCCTTTTATGTGCATTGAGTTTTTGCATAGTGTGAGATGGACACGAGGAACATCAACGAGTGATCTGTGCCTTGTGTTATGGTCATGTGTTCTGTTGAGGTTGGCAAGGAGATGTTTGAGGGAAGGGTTAACATCAGAGTTAAGTGTTCTATGTATGTAATAGGTGCAGTAATAAGTATGGATGTTTTGTATGGTGAGTAGGTTTAGTGTATTGAATATTGGTGGAGTGTGCTGCCTGTAGTGAGAATTTGTTATCATTCTAACTGCAGCCTTTTGTTGGGTAATTAGTGGTCTGAGATGGTTAATTGTTGTTGAGCCCCATGCACAAATTCCATAGGTGAGATAGGGGTAAATAAGAGAGTGATATAGGGCCAGGAGGGCTGACTGTGGAGCATAGTACCGTATCTTCGATAGTATGCCTACAGTCTTGGAAATTTTCTTAGAAATTTGTTGTATATGTGTATGAAATTTGAGTCTATTATCAAGGTGGATTCCTAAGAATTTTCCCTCTGTTAGCTTCGTGATAGGTGATCCGTTTATCATTATGTTAAGAGGGACATCTGTAGCTCTGTTACCAAACTGAATGAAGTAGGTTTTGTCAATGTTTAGTGTAAGTTTGTTAGTCCTCATCCAGGTAGATATTTTCTGTAATTCGGTATTTACAGTATTGGCTAGCGTGACTGGGCTCGGGTGGGAGAAGACGTATGTAGTGTCATCTGCAAATAGTGTGGGTTTGAGTAATTGCGAAGCATTTGGTAGGTCGTTTATGTATAGGAGAAAGAGAAGAGGGCCAAGGACACTTCCCTGTGGGACACCAACTGTAATTGGTTGTGCAGAAGAGTTTGCCCCATTTGCGTACACATATTGGCTTCTGTTGCTGAGGTATGACTTGAGGTAGTTGAGGGAGTGCCCTCTTATACCATAGTGTGACAATTTTACGTGGAGCAAGTCATGGTCAACTGTATCAAAAGCTTTACGTAAGTCAATGAAGATCCCCAGTGGGACTTCTTTTTTCTCTATTGCAGTGTATATATGTTCTAGCATGTGTATAATAGCATCATTAGTATTTTTATTAGGCCTGAATCCAAATTGGCAGGGGTTGAGTATGTTTTGGGAAATAAGGTAGGAGTAGATTCGTTTATGAATTAATTTTTCGAAGATTTTTGAGAGAGGGTGTAAGTTGGATATTGGCCTATAGTTATTCAACTCTGTTTGGTCTCCTCCTTTGTGGATCGGGGTGACCCTTGCTATTTTGAGAACTGTAGGGAAGGTGGAGGATTCAATGGATTTGTTAAAGAGTGTTGCAATGATTGGTGATAGCACTTGTGACACTTTTTTGTATATAAAGGATGGTAAGGTATTTAAATCTCCTGCCTTGTTTTTTAGTGCGTTGATAATAAGGGAAACTTCGTATGGGTTAGTCGGAGCTAGGAACAGTGTGTTCGGGTAGTTGCCGGTGAGGTAGTCATTTGGTGGGGTATCTGAGCTTGGGATTTTATTGGCAAGGTTTTGTCCTATAGTGGAGAAGAAATCATTGAGTCTGTTTGCTGTTTCTGTTGGTGGGAGTTGGGGTTCATCTGATTTTGCTAATTTTATTTCGCTATTTCGTGGTATCTTTTTTGTTCCCAGAATTTCTGATAGGGTTTTCCAGGTCTTTTTTATATCACCTCATAAGTTGGATAATCTGTTCTCATAATACAATTTTTTTGCCCTTCTTATCAAGCTGGTTAGGATTGACGAGTAACGTTTTGTTTGGTCTCTGGTTATGGGACCCATTCTGTACTGTTTTTCATATTGGTGTTTTGTATTTATGGATTTGAGAATGCTGGGTGTTAGCCAGGGACTGTTCAGTCTCTTAGCTGTCATCTGTTTAGTTTTTTTAGGGCAGTGCTTGTTATAGAGGTATTGGGTCTTTTTTAGAAAATATTAATACATTCGTCAATATCTGTATAGATTTAAAGCTCAGTGTGCCAGTCAATATTTGCTACTGCTGTTGTGAAGTTATTAATGGCTGCCTCATTGTGAAGTCTGAAGGTGACTTTAGTAGTGTCTTGGGGTAGTTTACCAAGAGTTGTTATGAGGAAAGTAGGGTAGTGGTCTGTGGTATTATCTGTAATTATGCCTGATTTTAAAGGGGATATGGTGTTGGTCCAGATGTGGTCAAGTAGGGAAACACTAGTCTCTGTAACTCTTGTAGGTTTTGTTACTGTTGGTAGCAACATACAGTTACTCATTGTGTTTGTGAATTCAGTAACGTGTGGGTCCTGGTCTTGCAGGAGATTTATATTGAAGTCACCTGAGAGTAGTAAGTGATCTTTGTTCATGCGTGCATCATTTATCATACTTCCTAGGTTTTGACTAAATTGGCTAATGTTTGACTGTGGAACTCTGTAGATGTTTATCAATGTGAGAGGTTTTTGTAGGTATTTGGATTTGAATTTGGCTATTATATATTCCCCATGTTCATCCCTTGTGCAAGTATTAGTGATACATTCTAGTTGGTCTGAGTAGTATATGGCTGTGCCACCCCCTTGTTGGTCTGGCCTACAGTTGTGTATGGCTGTGTAACCAGGAATGGCATAGACATCTGTACTATCAGGCTTTAGCCAGGTTTCAGTTAGTGTAATGATGGACATATTGGCATGTAAGGAATTTAGTAATGCTATGAGGTCATCGTAATGCTTGCTTAAAGATCTGATATTGTAGTTAAAGATAGTTATGTTGTTGTTGGCACTGAGAAGTGCCTTTGATTGTTCTGCAGTGTAGTAATTACAGTAACTGTTTGATTCATTTAAGTCATTAAATAAGAGGTTGGTATCAGGATCAATGTTTGTAATCATAAGATTTGTAGTGAATCTATAGTTAGAATTAAGTATAAAACAAAGAAAATAGTCTTAAGCTAAAAAATAGCACCTGAATTATTTAACAAATGTAAAATAATGAGCTAAGGTTTTTTTTTTTTAAGCTAAAATAAAGGAGACAATATAAAAGGGACTAATACAAATAAAGTGATGATCAAATAATGGAGCTTGGGAATATGATAGTAGGTAGTACTATAAAGATAATTCTTTAAAGTTAGAATTATAGTATAAAATTATAATATAAAAGGGACTAATATAAGTTGTGGTGAACAATAAAGTGGTAATCAAATAAATGAGCTTTGGAATATAATGGCAAAATTGTGAACTTATTCTACTTTAGCACCTGAGAATAGCACCTTGATTATTTTAACAATTGTGAATATATAAACTAGGGTAGTTATATAAAGCTAAAATAAAGGAGAAAATATATAAGGGACTAAAAATTAAGTAATGGTAAACAAAGTTAAATGGACAGATGGTCACTATGAAATAATATTGGTTTAGGAGTAAGATCTGATTTGTAATATTAAATAAATTGAGCAGTTTATTGCACAATAAAAAGTAAAAAAAAAATGAGGTAGTTGGTACTAGCTAGCAAAAGATAGTTTTGGTACTTGCAAAAAAGTAATTGGAATATACACTAATTGCATACACAATGAAAAGTGACTAAAAAACAAGTACAGTGGACCCCCGCTTAACGATCACCTCCAAATGCAACCAATTATGTAAGTGTATTTATGTAAGTGCGTTTGTACGTGTATGTTTCGGGGTCTGAAATGGACTAATCTACTTCACAATATTCCTTATGGGAAAAAATTTGGTCAGTACTGGCACCTGAACATACTACTGGAATGAAAAAAGTTCGTTAACCGGGGGTCCACTGTAGTGATAAACAAAATTAAATGGACAGGTAAGAATAATGAATATTATTAATTTGGAGTAAGATTTGACTTGGATTTAAAATTATGAGCAATTAATACAGTAAGAAAGAAGTATAGAGTATTGGAGGTAGTTGGTATTAGCTAGTGATGAAAAATAATAAAAATAATAATGCACAATATAATAGTAACGTAAACTATATGCACCACACGTATATATGTATTAAGGGCACTTATCTAATCTGTTACAGAAATGTCAGCTTTTCTAAGGAAGGTAGAGAAATCATGTTCGTTTGAGATGGTATATTGTTGTCCTGTTGATGTTTTCCTTACTAGTATTTTCCCATCTCGCGTGAAACACTGATGTATTTTGTTTTCCTGTTTAAGTTTTCTCAGCCTGAACAGAAGGTTTTGACGTTTTTTTGTTAGACACTCATTTATGTACACTCCATTTTTCATTGTAATTGCTGATTTAATTAGGTCCTTTCTTTTATCGTATGAATGAAGTCTGATCATTATACTGTGTTTACTTCCTGGTTTTCCTAGCAAACGTGTTTCTTTGATTTCATTGTTTTGCACGATGACTTGTACGTGGTTCTGTATTATCCTGATAGCAGTTTCTTTGCACTGTGCTTGTGTTATGTCACTTGGAATGTGTGGACTATTTATTATAACTGCATCAGACAACTTATCTTGTTCAGTTTTGTCGTCTTGGAAATCAAGGTATTCATTTAGTCGAGTGTGCATGTTCTGATTCCAGTCCTTGATTGCTTCTTCAACCTTCATATTTATTGTTGTTATTTGTTCAGTGTGACTGGCTATAGCTGCTTTTAGAGTATTTTCTGTCAACACTTCCCGAAGTAATCTTCTCTTCAAGGTTTTAGATCTTGTTCTCGAGGTTGGTTATCTTGGATTCTCGTCGCTCGAGTGTTGCTTTGATATCTTTAATTTCATTTTCTAGAGCAACGATGTAGTCCTTGATATTGTCAGGAATAATCATACCTGAGTTATCATGGGTGAATCCTTTGAAGGGAGTGGAGTTGGAGGGGGAGTCAGCCATGTTTGTTGTTGTTGTTGTTCCCTGGGTGGCGGCGGTGAGGGGGGTTGATGATACACTGGCGTCCTGCTGGGTAGACAAGTTGAGTTCTAGGGTCCTTGCTGTTATTCTATTATTACTGGTGTTGTTTCTTCTGCGATATCCTTTCATAGTATCACTGAAGTAGATACTGTGTAGCAATGGAGGCGAAGGCTTGTTTTCTCGGAGCTTGGGTTAAGCGATTGTCTGGCAGCGGAGGCAGTGTTTGGGTTAGCAGGGCTGTCTTCCTTAGATCTTCTAATTTTGTCAAGATTTGGGTTACATTCTTAATATTCTTGGGTCATGTTGTGGTCTACGTGGGTTCATGTAGTTGATCTTTCACTTAGGCCATCACAAGTTTTGATGAGCGATGTTTTTTTTGAGAAAGAAGAGCTGGTACTTGCAACATACTGCTATCTCAGTGTACTGTATTGTATATCACTTACACAATGTATGGAGGCTTTGTAAATGTTCTGCCCAAAAATCATTTTTGTTTTTCACTCTAAATGACATCAATATATCGTTCATGTGAGCTAGCATACCTGTGTATCATAATACAGTGGACCCCCGGTTTACGATCAGCTCCCAATGTGACCAATTATGTAAGTGTATTTATGTAAGTGCATTTGTATGTGTATGTTTGGGGGTCTGAAATGGACTAATCTAATTCACAATATTCCTTATGGGAACAAATTCGGTCAGTACTGGCACCTGGACATACTTCTGGAATGAAATAATATCGTAAACCTGGGGTCCACTGTACTGATATCTTTTACTTCAACAATGTTTCTAATCACTAACTTGGTGTACAGAATGAGTTACACTAACAAGCATTTTCCAGTTTCAGACTCAAGAAATCATAATGACATGTACCATGGTTTATATTCCAGTCTTTCACAAACTTTTCAAATACAGTACAGTAGACCATCATTTAACACGGTAGTTACGTTCCTGAAAACACGTGTTAGGTAAAACTGTGTTAGATGAACCAAAGAACTTATGGGAAAAATAAGGTTATGTTCCCGAGAGCCCCCCAAAAAACCAAACAACCTTTTTTAGACCAACAGATCTTACAAAAATAAAAGTGAATATGTAATTGTAGTTCATTGTTGTGATGTATTATGCTGTTTTCACTTCTTAGGATTATAAATGCAACAGAAATAATAATATTTCTTAATTTAAATTGTGAGTGCTGGTGACTGTGAATGAGTGTGGAGAGTGTAGAGCTATGCTGTGGCCCTACTGGGCTGAGGTGGATGGTAGAGGCTCTGGTGACTGTGAATGAGTGTGGAGAGTGTAGAGTTATGCTGTGGCCCTACTGGGCTGAGGTGGATGGTAGAGGCTCTGGTAATAAAGTTGATGGTTGTACTCGAGGGTGCAAAAATTCTGTAATGGATTTCTGTTCTGTTTTACCCTGCAGTACATTACACAACTGACAGTAAGGCATCAGCTGCTTTAGACACCATTTCAGGGTCCTCTTCAGTGAAAAAATCTAACATAAAATCAGTCAGTAAATCAGTCAAATCAATAAGTCAGTCAAGTCAGTAAGTCAGTCAAGTCAGTAAGTCAGTCAAGTCAGTAAGTCAGTCAAGTCAGTAATCCACTCAATTAAGTCAGTAAGTCAGTAAGTCAAGTCAAGTCAAGTCAAGTCAAGTCAAGTCAAGTCAAGTCAAGCCAAGCCAAGCCCAGCCCAGCCCAGCCCAGCCAAGTCAGTCATTCAAGTCAGTAACACAGTAAGTCAGTCAGTTAGTCATCACACACTCACATTTACCTCATTCTTATGTGCACAAAGTGAACCTTCATTACGACCACAGGCTATCTCTTGTCTAATATGTCTATTTTCTTCGTTAATTCTAAGACTTAAACGCTTATACCTTTTCTTACCACTTTCAGCAACACTGGTATACCTACCGGGTGCCATGATTGCTTGGCAGATACAAGATATGGTAATTAAAGATCAAAACACAATTCACAAATACAGCTAGCTGGTAGGAGAGAAGTGGTGGTGGTGGGTGTTGGGGGTGTCGGGATGGCGGGAGGTCTCGCCCGCTGACCCACAACAAGGTGGTAGCTTAAGCTGGGGAAATTTTTTCCAAGCCCGCAAATGGAACTATGTAAAGTAAATTTTACGAAGTGCTCTATAAAATTGTGCCGCAATTTTTCAATCGTGCTATAACAAAATCGTGGCAAATAAACTCATGTTAAATGACGGTCTACTGTATTTTTTTTTACCAACAAGTCGGCCGTCTCCCACCGAGGCAGGGTGACACAAAAAGAAAGAAAATACTTTCATCATCCTTCAACACATTCACCTCCCTCACACATAATCACTGTTTTTCCAGAGGTGCCCAGAATACAACAACTTAGAAGTATATATGTATAAAAATACACAATATATCCCTCCAAACTGCCAATATCCCAAAACCCTCCATTAGAGTGCAGGCATTGTACTTCCCATTTCCAGGACACAAGTCCGGATATATAAAATAACCGGTTTACCTGAATCCCTTCACTAAATATTACCCTGCTCACACTCCAACAGCTTCTCAGGTCCCAAATACCATTCATCTCCATTCACTCCTATCAAACACGCTCACGCACGCTTGCTGGAAGTCCAAACCCCTCGCCCACAACACCTCCTTTACCCCCTCCCTCCCACCTTTTCGAGGACGACCGCTACCCCGCCTTCCTTCCCCTACAGATTTATACGCTCTCCATGTCATTCTACTTTGATCCATTCTCTCTAAATGACCAAACCACCTAAACAAACCCTCTTCAGCCCTCTGACTAATACTTTTATTAACTCCACACCTTCTCCTAATTTCCACACTTCGAATTTTCTGCATAATATTTACACCACACATTGCCCTTAGACAGGACATTTCCACTGCCTCCAACCGCCTCCTCGCTGTAGCATTTACAACCCATGCTTCATACCCATATAAGAGTGTTGGTACTAATATACTTTCATACATTCCCTTCTTTGCCTCCATAGATAACATTTTTTGTCTCCACATATACCTCAATGCACCACTCACCTTTTTTTCTTCATCAATTCTATGATTAACCTCATCCTTCATAAATCCATCTGCTGACAAGTGAACTCCCAAATATCTGAAAACATTCACTTCTTCCATACTCCTCCTCCCCAATTTGATATCCAATTTTTCTTTATCTAAATCATTTGATACCCTCATCACCTTACTCTTTTCTATGTTTACTTTCAACTTTCTACCATTACACACACTCCCAAATTCGTCCACTAACCTCTGCAATTTTTCTTTAGAATCTCCCATAAGCACAGTATCATCAGCAAAAAGTAACTGTGTCACTTCCAATTTTGTATTTAATTCCCATAATTTAATCCCACCACTCTCCCGAACACCCTAGCATTTACTTCTCTTACAACGCCATCTATAAATATATTAAACAACCATGGTGACATTACACATCCCTATCTAAGACCTACTTTCACTGGGAAGTAGTCTCCCTCTCTTCTACACACCCTAACCTGAGCCTCACTTTCCTCATAAAAACTCTTTACAGCATTTAGGAACTTACCACCTATTCCATATACAGTGGACCCCCGCATAGCGACTTTAATCCGTGCAAGAGGGCTGATTGTTATGCGAAATGTTCGGTATGCGAATGAATTTTCCCCATAAGAAATAATGGAAATCAAATTAATCCGTGCAAGACACCCAAAAGTATGAAAAAAAAAATTTTATCACATGAAATATACATTTTCCTACACACAGAGAGAAGGATACATGCACAATAGTAGAGTAGTACATGCACAATATATATTGTGCATGTACTACTCTACTAAATGAAGAATAAATGACACTTACCTTTATTGAAGATGCAGCAATGACTGATGAGACACTGTGTCCTGGGAGTGCCTTTTCCTCCTGAGTACTGTAGGTCCTGTTTGGCATTTTCTTCCAGAACAGGCCTTATCACACTGTGTATGCCACTACGATTCTTAAATCTCTCAAACCAACCTTTGCTGGCTTTAAATTCACCAATATGAGCACTAGTTCCAGGCATTTTTCCCTGTTCACCTGGGTGTTAGTCGACTGGTGTGGGTTGCATCCTGGGAGACAAGATTAAGGACCCCAATGGAAATAAGTTAGACAGTCTTCGATGACACTGACTTTTTTGGGTTATCCTGGGTGGCAAATCCTCTGGGGTTAATTGTTTCTTGGTATTCTCAATAAGCCACACCAACAACGGTGCTACAGCAGCTGACGGTGGTACAGCAGCAACAGACGATGCTACAGCAGCAACAGACGATGCTACAGCAGCAGCAGACGATGCTACAGCAGCAACAGACGATGCTACAGCAGCAGCAGACGATGCTACAGCAGCAGCAGACGATGCTACAGCAGCAGCAGACGATGCTACAGCAGCAGCAGACGATGCTACAGCAGCAGCAGACGATGCTACAGCAGCAGCAGCAGCTGACGGTAGTACAACAGCAGCAGCAGCTGACAGTGCAGCAGCAGCTGACAGTGCAGCAGCAGCTGACAGTGCAGCAGCAGCTGACAGTGCAGCAGCAGCTGATGGTGGTACAGCAGCAGCTGTACCACCAATAGTAGCGATGGTTGATTGGGGTTTATTATACAACCTGGCCAGCTCGGAGACACGCACTCCACTTTCATACTTACCAATGATCTTTTTCTTCATCTCTATAGTAATTCTCACCCTTATTGCTGTAGGGTTGGCACTAGAAGCTTTCTTGGGGCCCATGGTCACTTATTTTCCAGAAAAAATCACCAAAAACACTGTAATAATACGAAATGTTCCGATTGTATGCTTGGATGTTACCGCGGAGGCTGGCTGGTAAACAATGCCACCGGCGGAACATGTGAGCGTGGCTCAGGCCGCACATTGGACGCGTCTCGGACGAAGGGCGGTGAGCGGGTTTTTGGGCGGTATGCGAGGCAAAATTTTTGCGAAAAAAGCGAGCGGTATGCAGATTGTACGGTATGCGATGCGTGCGGTATGTGGGGGTCCACTGTACTTGCAACATCTGCCACAATGCTCCCCTTAAATCCATAAATGCAATACAAACTTCCTTACCTTTATCTAAATACTGCTCACATATATGCTTCAATGTAAACACTTGATCTACACATCCCCTACCCACTCTAAAACCTCCTGCTCATCCGCAATTCTACATTCTGTCTTACCTCTAATTCTTTCAATAATAACCCTACTGTACACTTTTCCTGGTATATTCAGTAAACTTATTCCTCTATAATTTTTACAATCTCTTTTGTCCCCCTTTTGCCAATCCCTAGGTACCTTCCCCTCTTTCATACATTTTTTTTTTTTTTTCAACAAGTCGGCCGTCTCCCACCGAGGCAGGGTGACCCAAAAAAGAAAGAAAATCCCCAAAAAGAAAATACTTTCATCATCATTCAACACTTTCACCACACTCGCACATTATCACTGTTTTTGCAGAGGTGCTCAGAATACAACAGTTTAGAAGCATACACATATAAAGATACACAACATATCCCTCCAAACTGCCAATATCCCAAACCCCTCCTTTAAAGTGCAGGCATTGTACTTCCCATTTCCAGGACTCAAGTCCGACTATATGAAAATAACCGGTTTCCCTGAATCCCTTCACTAAATATTACTAAATATTTCATACATTTATTAAACAAAAATACCAACCACTCCAACACTATATCCCCCTGCTTTTAACATTTCTGTCATGATCCCCTCAGTTCCAGCTGCTTTACCCCCTTTCATTCTACGTAATGCCTCACGCACCTTCCCCACACTCACATCCTGCTCTTCTTCACTCCTAAAATATGGTATACCTCCCTGGCCAAGGCATGAAATTACCGCCTCCCTTTCTTTGTAAATATTTAAAAGTTCCTCAAAATATTCTCCCCATCTACTCAAAACTTCCATCACCCCATCTACTAACTCCCCTACTCTGTTTTTAACTGACAAATCCATACGTTCCCTAGGCTTTCTTAACTTGTTTAACTCACTCCAAATTTTTTTCTTATTTTCATTAACATTTCTTGACAGTACCTCTCCCAGTCTATCATCAGCTCTCCTTTTGCACTCTCTCACCACTGTCTTCACCTTTCTTTTACTCTCCATATACTCTACTCTTCTTACAATGCTTCTGCTTTGTAAATACCTCTCATAAGCTACTTTCTTCTCTTTTATCACACCCTTTACTTCATCATTCCACCAATCACTCCTCTTTCCTCCTGCACCCACCCTCCTATAACCACAAACTTCTGCCCCACATTCTAATACTGCATTTTTAAAACTATTCCAACCTTCCTCAACCCCCCCACTACTCACACCTGCACCAGCCCACCTTTCTGCCAATAGTTACCTTTGATATACCTTTGAAGAATTTCTAGAGTATATCTACTCTCTGAGCCCGGCCATGGGCCAGGCTTGTCTGGTGCTCGCCTGGTCAACCAGGTTGTTGCTGCTGGAGGCCCGCTGCACCATATATCCATCACAGCCTGGTTGATCTGGCACCTGGTGAAGATACTTGTCTAGTTTCCTCTTGAAAGCTTCAACACTTGTTCCAGCAGTGTTTCTGATATCTTCTGGTAAGATGTTGAAAAGTCTGGGACCCCAGATGTTGATACAGTGTTCCCTTATTGTCCCCACTGCACCCCTACTGCTCACTGGGTTTATTTTACACTTCCTCCCATATCTCTCACTCCAGTATGTTGTTATGGCAGTGTGCAGATTTGGGACCAAGCCCTCGAGTATCTTCCAGGTATATATTATCATGTACCTCTCTCTCCTCCGCTCCAATGAGTACATGTTCAAGACTTGCAGGCGTTCCCAGTAGTTTAGGTGCTTTACTGGCTCAATGTGAGCCGTAAACTATCTCTGTATTTGTTCCAGCTCCGATATTTCTCCTGCCCTGAACGGGGCTGTCAGCACCAAGCAATATTCTAAGTGAGGGAGCACTAGCGATTTGAAGAGTGTCACCATCGGCATTTTTTCCCTTATTTTGAAAATTCTCAATACCCACCCAGTCATCTTCCTGGATGTTGTGATCTTTGTCTTGTTATGGTCTTTAAAAGAAAGGTCAGCTGACATAATTATTCCTAGGTCTTTTACGTGTTCCTTACGTTCCATTTGGTGACCCTCTTGAGTTTTGTATATAGTGCTCCTTTTGAGTTCTTCATTCTTTCCATACCTAAGCAGCTGGAACTTATCACCATTGAACATCATATTGTTTTCCACTGCCCACTGGAAAACCCTGTTTATGTCTTTCTGTACTTTTTCAGTGTCCTCTACCGTACTGACTGTCATGCTTATTTTAGTGTCAACTGCAAATGATACAGAAGTGTGCCAGGTGTTTTTGTCTATGTCTGCTATGAGGATGAGAACAGCAGAGGTGCCAGGACAGTGCCTTGGGGAACTGAGCTTTTGACCTCGCTGATGCTGGATCTTGCCCTGTTCACTACTACTTTTTGTGTTCTGTGTGTTAGGAAACCGAAAATCCATCTGCCTACCTTCCCCGTAATGCCCATGGCCTTCATTTTGTGCGCTATCACTCCATGATCGCATTTGTCAAACGCCTTTGCAAAATCTGTGTAAATCACATCTGCGTTTTGGTCGTCTTCCAGTGCCTCCGTAATTCTGTCATAATGGTTCAGCAGCTGTGACAGACATGATCGTCCTGCTCTAAAACCATGCTGGTTCGGGCTATGTTGGTTGTGCTGCTCCATGAAATTTGTAACCTGCCGTCTCATCACTCTTTTGAAGATTTTTATGATGCGAGAGGTTAGGGCTACTGGTCTGTAATTTTTAGCTTGTCCTCTACTACCTCCCTTGTGCAAAGGAGCTATGTCTGCACTCTTTAAGGCCTCCAGTATTTCACCTAGTTCTAAGCTCTTTCTCCAAAGAATACTGAGGGCTCGTGCTAGTGGTACTTTGCACTTCTTTATAAATAGAGCATTCCATGACTCTGATTCAGGTGCTGAGTGAGTGGGCATGTTTTCCATTTCTTTTTCGAAATCTATGGTATTTGTACTTATGTCAGTTAGTTGGTCTGTGCAGCCTTCTTCAGGAGTGAAAAATATTTCTGCATTTTCTACCTTGCTGTCATTTAGTGGGTTGCTGAACACCGACTCATACTGTTCTTTTAGGATTTCACTCACTTCCTGTTCATCATCGGTATACGAGTCTCCTCTCAGTAGTGGTCCAATTCTACAGGTAGTTCTTAGCTTGGATTTTGCATAGGAATAGAAATAGTTTGGGTTTCTTGCAATATCCTGTATGGCCTTTTGTTCCCTTTGTACTTCTTCTGTGAGTTATGACATCCTAAGTTTTTGCTCTAATTCAGTGATCTCTCTGCTAAGTCTATCTTTCCTCTGTTGTAGTATATTTGTTTTTTTAAGCAGTTTAGTAATTCATTTTCTTCTTCTGTACTATCTCCTATGCTCTCTCTCTATATCTGATCTTCCTCTGGGTTTCCTCAATGGGACATGTTTCATATGTACTTTGTATGCTTCTGTATTCAGCTTCTCTAGGCACTGGTGGGGATTTAGGGTGCTCATGTCTGATTCCCAGGGTATGTCTGATAGCTCTTGGTTTATTTTTTCCCAGTTAATTCTATGGTTGTTAAAATTAAACTTACTGAACATCCCGTCTCTAACTTTAGCGATGCAGTTTCCTACCCCTGAGTTAATACTAGTTTGAACCTCTATGATGTTATGATCAGAGTAAATAGTTTTGGAAACTGTTATTCAATTCAAGTTTATTCTCTATAAGGGTTACAATGTGGGGGTTTACAGGTTTTGGGTATTCTGTGGTTTACATGTTATAAAATACTAATTACAGAGGGGGGCCACTAGGACACCTAGCATGGCTAGGCATTTCGGGCAGACTTAGATTAATTCTTAACATTAAATCCTTACAGATCTCTGATCAGTTCCTTGTTGTTTGTGAATATCAAATCCAGGGTATTTTCATTTCTAGTGGGATCAATTACCTGTTGGTTTAAAGAGTACTTTTCACAAAGCCTCATTATTTCCCTGGTATGTACCTGTTGAGCCAGGATGCTTCCCGGAGATATTTCTGGTATAACATTATGTTGTGCCATCTTCCATTTTACATGAGGGAGATTAAAATCTCCAAGGAGTAAAATATTTGGTGTAGGACTTTCTAGCCTATCCAGATAGCTATTTATCTTACTTAACTGATCAGTGAATTCCTCAGCAGTTGCTGATGGTGGTTTGTATACTAGGATAATTACCAAATTCCTATTTTCAACTTTAATGCCTAGAATTTCTACTATATCATTCGTAGAGTTCATCACTTCTGTGGAACAGAAAGTATCCTTTACATAGATTCCTACTCCTCCCTGTGACCTATTGATTCTATCACATCTATACATGTTGTAGTTTTCTATCTTTATCTCTCCATCCAAAACATCCCTTGTATGTGTTTCTGTAAATGCTCCGAATATGGCATTCACTTCTGTCAGGAGCACACTGACATAACTAACTTTGTCATTTTTATCTGATTTCAAACCCTGTATATTTGCAAATATGAAGCAGGAATTACCAAGTGGGATGTTTTGGCTCACTTTGTGTTTCATTAGTACCACTGATGCTGTACTACCTGGTAAGTCCCCTGGTGTACACGCCCCTGGTTTCTTCAGTACTGGCTTCACGTTTGTTTGCTTATTCGGCCTTGACGGGCTGATGCCTGGTTTGGTACACCCCATTTTACTGCCCACCTGTCCTCTCTGTACCATTCCCCCTGTTTGTCTCTTCCTTTGTTTTGATCTTTTCTCTTTTTGTCTAAAAAAGAATGCTGTTCAATTTCCCTTTCTCTGCTAACTCTATAGCGCTGCGTTCCTTTTACATGATTGTCTGGGCAGCTCAGGTCATAACATTCTCTGGACTACGTTGAAGCTTTACACATTACTGGATGGAAGTACCTGCACTCTTTGTTGAAACAACACTTTCCCTTCCTCAACATGTTCGCACATTTTCTGGTGTGTTTATTCCAACAATCTCTGCCATATAGGCACATACCTTTAGCATAGTAACTGCAAATGTTCTGATTACCTACATTTATTGATTCTGTGTCGTTCCTAAGTTCTGCCACCTGATCTGAGTTCCCTTGTTCACTTTCTTCTAGGATAATTTCTTCCCTTTGCTCATTTTTGTTTGTTCATGTTCTAGTTTTCTCATCCTCCCTTCCCCTTTCCGCTATGTTAAGTATCCCTGTTTCCTTTTCCGACTTGCTCTGTATGACGTTTTCTACTCTTGCTCTTGCTTTCACTCCTTGGTTTTCACCTCTATTTGCATTTTCCTCCTTTTCTTGTTCCTTTTCCCTTGTTTTCCACTCTTTGTATAGCTCTGGCAAGCTCCTTAGGAACTTCATTACGCTTTCTATGTTTTCACTTTTCAGTACCTCTCTTACGCTTAACCAGCTGTCCCTTTCACTGAGGCAAATCCAGAAACGACTTTCTTGTTTTTGGTCATTTGTCATGGTTGCAGGAAGCTTTGTACATGACATATGTGATGTTTTACCGCATATTTCACAATCAATGCCCCTCATGTTTCTCCCAAAGATTTTTTCACATATACAACAACCTTTATTCCTGGCTATGATTACTTTTAAAACAGGTGTATGTGGTGGATGGTGTATTTATTATGTGCGGCTGGTGGTGGGGTGGCTGGTAGGATGGATGGGCTGGGCGGTGGATATCCTTGGGTAGAGGGTAGGGACAATAGGAGGAGGGGGCTGTGCGGTGGGGTGGTGAGCTGGGAGATAGGGGTCTGTGGAAAGAAGGTGAGGGTGCCAGGAGGGGAGGCCGTGGGTGGGACCCGAATTTCCTCCTCCCTTAGTTTATACACTTTCACCTCCCTCTTACTTGTTGTTGCCATTTTCCTCTTGTCCCATCTACCTCTTACTCTAACTGTAGCTACAACTAGGTAATGATCCTACTGTATATACCTCCAAATATCCTTCAGTCTTTACTAGGGATGTGCCGAAGTATCAGTATCAGTTAATTTTGATGGTATCAGTATCAGTGCCAATATCGGTAAGTAGTGGCTATTTTGATGGTATTGGTATCAGCCTAAAAATGAGTATCGGCATTAAAAAAAAAATTTTGATATTGTCCCATCCCTATTCTAATTACCCTCAAATATATAATTTCTTTTAGATCAACATTTATAATTACAGCAAATACGCTCACTGGCCACTTTATTAGGTACACCCATCTAGTACCGAGTAAGAGCCTCCCCCCCCCCCTGCCCTTTGCTCCCAGAACAGCCTGAATTCTTCATGGCATGGATTCAACAAAGTGCTGGAAACATTAATTAGAGATTCTGGTCCACACTGACATAACAGCATGATGCAGTTGCTGCAGATATGTCAGCTGCACATTAATGCTGCAAATCTCCTATTTCACCACAGCCCAAAGGTTTATACCAAATTCTTACCCTACCATCTGAATGTTGCAGCAGAAATCAGGCGTCATGAGACAAGGCGACACTTATCCAGCCTTCAACTGTCCAGTTTTGAGGAGCCAATGCCTCTCTGGCTCACCAATGCCTCATTGGCCTCAGCTTCCTGTTGTTAGCTGACAGGAGTGTATCCTAGTATGATCTGCTTCTGAATCTCATCCACTTCAATTTGCTGTGCATTCAGAGACACTCTTCTGCATACCACTGTTGTAATGACTGATCTTTTAACTTATTTTTGCCTTCCTCTAAGACTGAACCTGTCTAGCGATTCTCCTCTGACCTCTCTCATTAACAAGGCATTTTTGCCCCTAGGGCTGCCACTCACTGGATGTTTTGGGTTTTTCACAGAATTCTCTGTAAACTCTAAAGAATGTTGTGCATGAAAATCCCAGATCAGCAGTTTCTGAGATACTCAAACCACCCCATTTGGAACCAACAATCATTTCACAATCAAAGTCGCTCAGATCACATTTCTTCCCAATTCTAATGTTTGGGCTGAACACCAAATAGTGGTCACTGAGTGTATATTGTTATAGCATATCAAAATCTTTGTCATGATCATATCTGATTTGCAATACCTAACATGCTAACCCCTCTACAACCACCTTAGGCACAGAATGTCTGAGAGTATTTCTTTATACTCATTCTACTGAATCTAGTTATTTAATGATCTGACACACTTATAACACTGTATATTGTACTTAAATAATCTCTTCCACTTCTTTTATTTCAAAATACTTCATCATCATGTTTTAAATGCTAATAATTCTTCATTTTAATAACATGAAATGTAAATGTGGAATGATAGGTTAACTGTCCTCAAACGCAAAAAAAGAAGACACTTAGCAGAGTAAATCATTACTGAACATTTTGCTCAAGAGCAAAACTATACATAATAAAGGCTCATCTTGTCAGATGACTTTAATACTAAACATTTAATTTGCCCAAAATAAAATATGATAGCACAGTTTGGAAATGTATTGAAAATCATTACAAGACTTTGAATAAAACTGCTACATGTACTGTCAACATAGATGTGTATTAGGGACATTCTTATCAGAAACATAGATGTGTATTAGGGACATTCTTATCAGCAACATATACAGTATCAATTAAAAAACTAAACCTAGTAACTGAAAATGTTTGTATATACAAGAGAGTTACAATGCTAACCTGATTGAGGTAGCGGTAGTCAGCTGGTTTTAGAAGGTGAAGGGCTTGACGTACTTGTGAAGATGCCCCAGCAAGAAGGTAATAGAAGACATGATAACTGCGCTCATTGTGAGCTTGAGAACAGATCCTGGACTTCTCCAACAGGTACTTCTGAACACATGCCCTGGTGGTAGTAAAGCAACACTAAACTTACAAACAATGAATTTACAAAACTATATTATATTTTAATTTCTAGATCCTTGTTCATCTTATTCACGTACTGGCCATGGTGTTAGAATGGTTAGTGTATATCTGGATGACAATCAAGTGATTCCAGCTCAGATATTCAGACATTAATTGAATTTCTAATTTAATTAAAGTTAGTTTTCAATGTTGCTATATGCTTACTGACTTGTGATGAAAGCATAACTGGTTCACTAATTAACCCTTTCAGGGTCTGTGCCGTAGATCTACGGCTTTACATTGAGGGTCCAAACCGTAGATCTACGCCATGAGCTCAGCTCACTCTGATAAGCTGTGAGTGGTAAATTTGGGCCTAGATATAAGAGAATACATCTATGTGGTATGTGTGCACCACATAAAACAAATCCTGCAGCACACAGTATATAATGAGAGAAAAAAAACTGAGACTGTGATTTTCGATTAAAACAGGAACTTTGCAGTGTTTTTTCGTATGTTTTTTATAGTTGTATTTGCGATTTCTTGGTCTCATTTGATAGAATCGAAGATATATTACAGAAATAGAGATGATTTTGATTGGCTTTAGTACGGGAAATGGCTTGAAACTGAGCTCAAAGTAGCGGAAATGTTAAATTTTTGCCGATGTTCAAGAGTAAACAAATGACCTCACACGTCTAATACAGCTGGCGGGTCTAATATACATTCACAAATGTGGTGATGATATTTATACAATTATTACAATATTGCATAACAATAAATCTTCTATTTTTTGGTTTGGATAAAAATTCATTACGTGAATAAAAAATCAAAATGGAATTCATTTGTAAAGCCTGAAAACATAACTAATGAACAGAGGAAATGTTAGTTTAGTGCCAGGAATGCCTACATTGTTTATTCTGGACCCTATTTTGAAATTGGAATATTTCGAACTTTGTGTTAAATTGACAAAATTACTAATTTCCGATCACTTTATTTTGTAGTTGAAACAGTTGACTGGGCGATTTGTTGTGCTCACTCGATAGACTAGAAGTAATACAGTGGACCCCCGGTTCGCGATGCTATTGGTATCTGATAAATCCTGTAACCGATGCATTATATCACAGAAAATTTGCCTCGCTTCCCGATACAAAACCCAGTATGCGATGCAGTTTGTACAAGATGTGTCCACGTGTGGCCTGAACTGCCCCGTGTGTGCCAGTGTTTACAAGCCAGCCAGTGTGCGCGCATCTAAGGATACATTCTGTACATTCCATATTATCACTGTTTGTGGTGCTTGTTTCTGCAAAATAAGTCACCATGGGCCCCAAGAAAGCTTCTAGTGCCAACCCTTTGAGAAAAAAGGTGTTAATGAATATTGAAATGAAGAAAGAGATAATTGCAAAGTGCGAAAGTGGAGTGCGTGTGTCGGAGCTGGTCAGGTTGTATAGTAAACCCCAATCAACCATCTCTACTATAGTGACCAGGAAAACGGCAATCAAGGAAGCTGTTCTTGCAAAAGGTGCAACTGTGATTACAAAACAGCGACCGCAAGTGTTAGAAAATGTTGAGAGACTGTTATTGGTGTGGATGAATGAAAAACAGATAGCAGGAGATAGCATCTCTCAAGCGATCATTTGTGAAAAGGCTAAGCAGATGCATGACGATTTGGTAAAAAAATTGCCTGCAACTAGTGGTGATGTGAGTGAATTTAAGGCCAGCAAAGGTTGGTTTGAAAGATTTAAGAATCGTAGTGGCATACATAGTGTGATTAGGCATGGTGAGGCTGCCAGTTCAGACCACAAAGCGGCTGAAAAATATGTGCATGAATTCAAGGAGTACATAGAGGCTGAAGGATTGAAACCTGAACAAGTGTTTAATTGTGATGAAACAGGCCTGTTTTGGAAGAAATTACCAAGCAGGACCTACATTACTCAGGAGGAAAAGGCACTCCCAGGACATAAGCCTATGAAAGACAGGCTTGCTCTGTTGATGTGTGCCAATGCTAGTGGTGATTGCAAAGTGAAGCCTTTATTGGTGTATCACTCAGAAACTCCCAGAGCATTCAGGCAAAAGAATGTCCTCAAGGCTAATTTGTGTGTGCTGTGGAGGGTAAACAGTAAGGCATGGGTCACTAGGGACTTTTTCTATGACTGGTTACACCATGCATTTTCCCCCACTGTGAAAAACTACCTAATTGAAAAGAAATTAGACCTTAAGTGCCTCCTGGTATTAGACAATGCCCCTGGTCATCCTATAGACTTGGCAGAGCGACTTTCTGGGGACATGAGTTTCATTAAGGTCAAGTTTTTGCCTCCTAATACCACTCCTCTCCTGCAGCCCATGGACCAGCAGGCTATTTGCAACTTCAAGGTGCTTTGAAGTGACCACAGAAACTCAATTGACTCTAAAGGAGTTTTGGAAGGATCACTTTAATATCCTCAATTGTGTAAACCTTATAGGTAAGGCTTGGGAGGGAGTGACTAAGAGGACCTTGAACTCTGCCTGGAAAAAACTGTGGCCAGAATGTGTAGACAAAAGGGATTTCGAAGGGTTTGAGGCTAACCCTGAGAAGCCTATGCCAGTTGAGGAATCCATTGTGGCATTGGGGAAGTCCTTGGGGTTGGAGGTTAGTGGGGAGGATGTGGAAGAGTTGGTGGAGGAAGACAATGAAGAACTAACCACTGATGAGCTGCTAGATCATCTTCAACAGCAAGAGGCCAGACCTGAGGAAACTGCTTCAGAGGAGGGGAGAGAGAAATTGAAGAAGTTGCCTACTTCAAAGATTAAGGAAATATGTGCAAAGTGGCTTGAAGTGCAAACTTTTATGGATGAAAATCACCCTCACACAGCTATTGCAAGCCGTGCTGGTGACTATTACACTGACAATGTTGTGAAACACTTTAGGAAAGTCATAAAGGAACGAGAGGTACAGGCCTCTATGGACAGATATGTTGTGTGACACAAGTCCAGTGACTCTCAACCTGGTCCTAGTGGCATTAAAAGAAGAAGGGAAGTAACCCCGGAAAAGGACTTGCTACCTCAAGTCCTAATGGAGGGGGATTCCCCTTCTAAATGCTAACACCATCCACACTCTCTCCTCCTCCCATCCCATCAATCATCACCAGATCTTCATTAAAGGTAAGTGTCAATTATTCTTTTGTTATTTATTGTTATTGTTGTTATTGCAATTATTCTATTGCATTAAACTTAATATTTCATGTGGTAAAAGTTTTTTTTTTTATACTTTTGGGTGTCTTGCACAGATTAATTTGATTTCCATTATTTCTTATGGGGAAAATTGATTTGCTTTCCGATAATTTTGGTTTGCGATGAGCTCTCAGGAACGGATTAATATCGCGAACCGGGGGTCTACTGTACTAGTAAAATAGCTAAGAGTTTGGTCAACTGGAATAATGCAATTGGCCTAAAATGGGAGTCAAAGTTGGCAAAATCGCCAATTCGTAAATGTCGCTGACACATCAAAATTCGCGCGAGCCTAATTTTGTCAATTTTCCATCAAATATCGTACTTTTTGTTTTATTACCTTCAGAAAAAAATTCTCTACCATTTCATAAGAAAAAAATATTTTTTTTTTTTTTTTTAAATTCTTGGACCCTGGTGCACACTGAAATTTGGCCTCTGAACCCTGAAAGGGTTAACAGTCCAGTCAGAAACGCATACCTTCCTATCTCACTACATGATACAGTAGTTCCAGAGTTTGCAAGGAAAATAACTGGCAAAGAAAATGAGTGGCTAGATAAAAAGAAACTTCAAAACAATGGTTGACAAGCCATGAAGATAAAGTACTCTTCAAGGCATGTGTATTCTCAAGATTTTGAATATATATATATAAAGAACTTTCAATATTTGCATCAATTTAGATAATTATTGGTACAGTGGAACCCCAGTTTTCGTCCTTAATCCATTCCAGAAAGTCGGTCAAAATCCGATATGGACGAAAACCGAAGAAATATTTCACATAAGAAATAATCAAATCCAATTAATCCATTCCAGACACCCAAAAATATTAGCAAAAAATGCATTTCATAGAGAATAACTATAATTTTACATACAGAAAACAATGAGAAATAAATATAAATGACTAATTTTAATGGATAAATGAGCATTTAAATCGCTTTTACCTTTATTGAAGAGACTTATTGGCGTATGGAAGATGGTGAGGAGGGGAGAGGGAGGAGAGGTTATTGCTTGAAAGGGGAATCCCCCTCCATAAAGACTTCAGGTATCAAGGCCCTATCTGGGGTTACTTTCCTTCTTTGTCTTTTACTGGCACTAGGACCAGCTTGAGAGTCACTGGACCCCTGTCACACAAAAAATCTGTCCAGAGAGGTTTGTTTCTGGCGTCTCTTAAGATTTACGTAAAATGGGACAAGGCATTGTCATTGAACATGTTGCTGACACAGCTTGCAGCAGCTTTGTTAGGGTGATATTTCTCCACAAAACTTTGCAACTCATTCCACTTTGCCTACTCAACGAGAAACAAAGCCAGACTGAGCCAGAATGCATGAGATGCTTTGTGTGGGCGTGGGCAGGCAGATGCATTTGGTACAGCGGACCATTGTCAACTCTACGAAAACCGAGCGGATGTACGAAAACTGGGATAAAAACCAGGGCATACAAAAACCGAGGTTCCACTGTATTGTAGGTCAAACCAAACATCAAAGACCTGATATGAGGACAAACCAAGGCTAACTATGAAGTACTGAAATGACTAATGAGGAAGTACAGACTCCTGGTGACTTCAGAACCCTACTGAAAAATCACCATGAATACTAAGTTGCAATACAGTGTCTGGAACAATATACAATGACCCACACTTAAGAAAAGAAATATATGACACATTTCAGTCCATCCTGGAACACTCTCAAATCACAATTGTGTGAGACAAAGCAGAGAAAACCATAAGACAGGTCTTTCCAACCTGTCCTCTGGTCTCTGATTTTTCTCAATCAGCTGACATGATAATGGTCCAGGAGAGACCAAAATGTTATTCTAAGTCTCCACTCTTAAATGTGGGTTTTTTGTGTAGGAGCTGATATAACAGTAAGCCACTTACACTGATCTTTAACAACTGATTAACTGCCAGATATTAGAATGTTATCTATTATCTCTTAGTAGTTCAAGGGCCTGAACAGGAAATATTACAGGAATAAGAACTACATATTAGGAAGCACATAGGAAAGTAGATATATGTGTATACTGAATGTAAGTAGAAGTTTGTAAGATTTACCCGCCATCTAACATGTTTGAATGACAAAGAAAAAATCAGCAATCCTGCCCAAGTGCAAAACACTTTTTCTAGTTTCCATTTCAAACTCCTCTGACAGGACAGTAGAATGGGTGGCCGGGTGGCTAAAGCTCCCGCTTCACACACGGAGGGCCCGGGTTCGATTCCCGGCGGGTGGAAACATTTCGACACGTTTCCTTACACCTGTTGTCCTGTTCACCTAGCAGCAAATAGGTACCTGGGTGTTAGTCGACTGGTGTTGGTCGCATCCTGGGGGACAAGATTAAGGACCCCAATGGAAATAAGTTAGACAGTCCTCGATGACACACTGACTTTCTTGGGTTATCCTGGGTGGCTAACCTCCGGGGTTAAAAATCCGAACGAAATCTTATCTTATCTTATCTTAACCTGGATGAATGCTATCTTTCAACCTACATAGTGTGATATAGAAACTATATTAAGAAAAAATAGGCAGGAAATAGGGAACATATAAATGTTTGTCATAACAAATGTAACAAGCAAATTACTAGAAAATACTAAATTTCCCAAAGAACACCAGCACAGATTTAGATTGTCAAAACTACCATTAACATTGTAATCTTTTAGAGAATAAACTTTGAATTTGAACTGAATTTGAAAAAAAGCACTATCTCCCTAACATATCTTAGCAACAGCTAAATATGTAAAAACTATACATGCATATTCTCAATGTCACAAACATATGTAAAACATTATAAACAATATATACTTACTCTCAATATCTGTAACCCTCCCATACTGGTTTATAATCACACCTGAAATTCCTCTCAATTAAACTTGTTAAAGCCATGCAGCATGAACTAATAGAATATTCAGTTCTCTTGCATTAATTGTAAACTCCTAAATTTACACTTTACTGTTACTGCCTTATTAACCCTTTCAGGGTCCCCAGGCCCTCTCCCAGACTTGTTCTCAGGGTCACCCAAATTTCCAAAAAAAAAAATTATTTTTTCTTATGAAAAGATAGAGAATCTTTTCCCGATCATAATGACACCAAAAGTATGAAATTTTAATTATGCTCTTGCAAAGTTAGCCGTCTCAACGATGTTTACGCATCGGCAATTTTGCCCATTTTGTGCCCTATTATAATGAGTTTATTTGGTGTTCTGGTAGCGGGGAGTAAATGATACGTCTTCGGAGGCTTCTTACTTTATTGTTAAGTGTCGTGGTGGGTACACAGGCTTGTGTGTTGTGCCCATGGCCCGGGAGGGCCATCCCACGAGAGAGAGCTAGGAGTAGGCCTTGTGTCTTCCTGCTAGGCCGCTGTGTGAGTGAGAGTGAGGCAAGGGCAGGCAGGCTGAAGTGGCAACGCCTATAGGTGGCAGCACCAGCATGGCGCGAAATATGAACTAAGCTGGCAGACAGCATGGGCTGTCTGTGCAGACAGTACAGGCTGTCTACACTATTTTCAGCCAATTCCAGTGTACTAGTCGACAAAAATCATAATTATTTCACTAGAACTCCATTTTTTCTATTGAATGAGTACAAGAAACCACCCATTTACCGATTTCAACTATCCAATACAGTGGTCAGAATTTAGCAATTTTGCCAATTTCACACAAATTTCAAAAGATGCCAATTTCCAAATAGGGTCCAGAATATACAAGAAAGACATTCCTGGCACTAAAATAACATTTCCTATTTTCATTAGTCACGTCCCTACACCCCTCTTACATTCTTTTGCTTTCCACTTTGAATTTTTATTCTCACAAAAAAATAGAAGATTTACTGTTATGCAGACTACTGCATTAGTGTAGAAATGGTATAAATAATATCGGCGCACTTGTGAAAGAATATTAGACTCACCAGTTGACGTGTATTGGACACTTAGCATGATTTGTTTACTTTTGAACTTTGGTAAAAATCGAACATTTCTGCTACTTTGAGCTCAATTTCAAGGTACTTTTCATTGTAAAACCAGTCAAAATCATCTCAATTTCTGTAATATGTCTTCCATTCTATAAAATGAGACCAGGAAAACTAGAATACACCAATAAATATCATACGAAAATACTGTGCAAAGTCACTGTTTTAATCCAAAACATGGTAAAAGTTTTTTTTCTCATTACGCACTGTGTGCTGCAGGATTTTTTTTATACTGCACACACTGACCACATAGATCCATTCTTTCATATGTAGGCCTACCAGCTTTCTCTCACTAGATTTGAGGGCGCTAGAATTTAGGCGTACTAGTACGTCAAAAACCCTGGTGCGTAAGCTGTACTAGTACGTCCGAAACCCTGAAAGAGTTAATCTTAAGTTTGCCCGAAATGTTCTGCAAATATAGGGGCTTTCGCCATGTACACCCAAATGTCATTCTCCTATGTACAAACATTGTATCATGCTGAAAAAAACATTATCATACATTACAAACCTTATACATATATGATGAACAGCAAGAGATAATTGGACTGAATATTAATAGATGTTAAGGAAACTCATTACTATGTATATACAGTAACGAGTTCATAAATATATACAGGTCTCCCTCAACATTCACGTTTCCAGCTTTCACGGGCTTCACACATTCGCGAATTCCCAACCGCCAAAATCCCAGCCACCAAATTCCCAGCCGCCAAATCTTATTTAAGTTTCCCACCACCTGCGAGTCCCTACTACCCTCCCTCCGACCCCCGCAACTGGCAGCCAGCCCTCCCACCACTCAGTGTGGTGAGTGTTTTGTTTGTTCATTATTTGCTATTAAACTACAGTATAAATAATGTAAACCCATTCATGACTGCATATTGGAATGACTATTAGGAAAGGTATTAGACAGTGACATCATGTGTTTACTCTTGAACACTGCAAAGAATTAAACATTTCTGCTACAGCTAATAATAACAATAGTAATAATAATAATAATAATAATAATAATAATAATAATAATAATAATAATAATAATAATAATAATAATAATAATAATAATAATAATAATAAATATGATATAATTGAAGAAGGAAATTGTACAAAAATACGAGGGAGTGGTTGACACATCGTCAGTGTGACTTTGTTTATGCTGGAGTGAGCATTAGTCTCCCTGCCCTTCCAAACATTTCACAATAATTCATTGTGTTTGGTGCTTGTAGATTGAGTGTGACTGGAGTGGTAGAGGCAGTGATTGAGGCAATGGTATTTAATAACATACATGTTAATAATAATACACGTTATTAACAATATGTACTATTATTATTTATAACATATATGTTATTAAATACATACATGTTAATAATAATACATGTTATTAATAATAACATGTACTATTATTATTTATAACATATATGTTATTAAATACCACTGCCTCAACTGCTGAATTATTGTGAAATGTTTGGAAGAGCAGGGAGACTAATGTTCACTCCAGCATAAACAAAGTCACACTGACGATGTGTCAACCACTCCCTCGTATTTTTGTACAATTTTCTTCTTCAATTATATCGTATTTATTATTATTATTATTATTATTATTATTATTACTATTGTTATTATTAGCAATAGCAGAAATGTTCGATTCTTTGCTGTGTTCAAGAGTAAACACATGATGTCACCGTCTAATACCTTTCCTAATAGCCATTCCAATATGCAGTCATGAATGGGTTTACATTATTTATTCTGTAGTTTAATAGCAAATAATGAACAAACAAAACACTCACCACACTGAGTGGTGGGAGGGCTGGCTGCCAGTTGCGGGGGTCGGAGGGAGGGTTCCCACCAAGGCAGGGTGGCCCGAAAAAGAAAAACTTTCATCATCATTCACTCCATCACTAGCTTATGGCATGATGGCCTTATATACAAACTCATTGACCTACCAGACCATAACTGGACTTTTCTCAGATTAATATATAATTTCTTAACTCAAAGAAAAATCATTCCCACCTTTCATGGCAGGTCGACAGAGCCTTTTATACCGACAGCTGGTGTCCCGCAAGGATCTTGTCTCAGTCCACTCCTGTTCAACATTTATGTGAATGACCTTCCTCAACCAGAGTTTAATGACACAATTGTGACACAGTTTGCAGATGATGTTATTCATGTCGTCTCATCAACTCCGGTAACAGGAAAATACAAGTATGAGAGAGTCATAGAGAAAATGAATATTGAACTTCGTCGAACATCTAATTGGGAAAAGAAATGGAGAATTACAACTAATCCTGACAAGGTCCTTGTTAGCACGATAGGATGTTTTGCATCAACAATTGAAGATAAAGGAGGTATCTCCATCAGAGGTACACCTGTAGCCATTAGAAACCCTAACAAGATTTTGGGATATGAAATCGACAGGCTGCTCCATTCAACATCTCATGTAACTAAAAAGATCAACATAGCCAAAGCCGGTCTTAGCAGACTCTTTCGATTTAATCAAGCCCCTCAACATGTCAAAAAACATATGTATAAAATGATAATAAGACCAATACTCGAATACTCTTGTGTCCCAATGTCACTAACAACAAAGACCAACATGCTCCAGTTACAAAGGGTCCAGAATAGAGCTCTTCGCTTCATCACCGATACCAGGAGGAGAGACAGAGTTAAAATGGCAGATTTACACATACAACAAGATATTACTGCCATAAATGTACGCCTTGACACCCTAAAAAAGAAACAACTTTATACAATGCAAGAACTATACATGCCAGATAGAGAACATCCTATACAAGTGGTTAATACCACGGATTATACCATCACTACTCCTCCTCACAGGACTCAACGAATGACTCTCCCACAAAGGGTCCGTCGCTTTACTCATAAAGATGATTACCCACGACCCATGATATTGAGCAACCTCCCTGATGAAGAGGATTGGGTACCACCAGAACCCTTCTATGTATACTGAAAAAATCATCGCCCCCAATTAGGGAGACATCTTATATAACTTTCTAATGTAAAAATTATGCTATTTACTATGGCTGGACACCACCTGTAAGAAGCCATTGTCACGAACTTTATAATCTGGCCAGAAAATTATTGCCTTCCTTGCCGCATAAATATCCGTTGTGCAATCGCAAAAAAAAAAAAAAAAGCAATTGCAACCTGTATAATTACTACCAATTCAGAGTCATGTACTTATATATCTGTTATATCTATGTGACTCTGATGGGTTAGTCTTATACCCCTTAAATAAATATATTATCATTTCACGTACACTTTTTAAATTGCACCAAAGTGGTTGGGCCACTTACCTTTATATCCTACCTCTCACCCCCCTCCCACCCTTTTCCAATATTTCCATCCTTACCCATCCTTCTTCCTTACCCATCTTACCAAAGCTCTGGTCTGAACAACAACAACTCCATCACTGTCTTGCCAGAAGGGTGCTTTACACTACAGTTTTTAAACTGCAACATTAACACCCCTCCTTCAGAGTGCGGGCACTGTACTTCCCATCTCCAGGACTCAAGTCCGGCCTGCCGGTTTCCCTGAACCCCTTCATAAATGTTACTTTGCTCACACTCCAACAGCACGTCAAGTATTAAAAACCATTTGTCTCCATTCACTCCTATCAAACACGCTCACGCATGCCTGCTGGAAATCCAAGCCCCTCGCACACAAAACCTCCTTTACCCCCTCCCTCCAACCTTTCCTAGGCCGACCCCTACCCCGCCTTCCTTCCACTACAGATTGATACACTCTTCAAGTCATTCTGTTTCGCTCCATTCTCTCTACATGTCCGAACCACCTCAACAACCCTTCCTCAACCCTCTGGACAACAGTTTTGGTAATCCCGCACCTCCTCCTAACTTCCAAACTACGAATTCTCTGCATTATATTCACATCACACATTGCCCTCAGACATGACATCTCCACTCCCTCCAGCCTTCTCCTCGCTGCAACATTCATCACCCATGCTTCACACCCATATAAGAGCATCCACTCCCAAATATCTGAATACATTCACCTCCTCCATACTCTCTCCCTCCAATCTGATATCCAATCTTTCATCACCTAATATTTTTGTTATCCTCATAACCTTACTCTTTCCTGTATTCACTTTTAACTTTCTTCTTTTGCATACCCTACCAAATTCATCCACCAACCTCTGCAACTTCTCTTCAGAATCTCCCAAGAGCACAGTGTCATCAGCAAAGAGCAACTGTGACAACTCCCACTTTATGTGTGATTCTTTATCTTTTAACTCCACGCCTCTTGCCAAGACCCTCGCATTTACTTCTCTTACAACCCCATCTATAAATATATTAAACAACCACGGTGACATCACACATCCTTGTCTAAGGCCTACTTTTACTGGGAAATAATCTCCCTCTTTCCTACATACTCTAACTTGAGCCTCACTATCCTCGTAAAAACTCTTCACTGCTTTCAGTAACCTACCTCCTAAACCATACACCTGCAACATCTGCCACATTGCCCCCCTATCCACCCTGTCATACGCCTTTTCCAAATCCATAAATGCCACGAAAACCTCTTTAGCCTTATCTAAATACTGTTCACTTATATGTTTCACTGTAAACACCTGGTCCACACACCCCCTACCTTTCCTAAAGCCTTCTTGTTCATCTGCTACCTTACCCTCTTCCATACATTTATTAAATAATTGCACCAACCACTCCAAAACTATATCCCCACCTGCTTTTAACATTTCTATATTTATCCCATCAATCCCCCCTGCCTTACCCCCTTTCATTTTACCTACTGCCTCACGAACTTCCCCCACACTCACAACTGGCTCTTCCTCACTAGTACAAGATGTTATTCCTCCTTGCCCTATACACGAAGTCACAGCTTCCCTATCTTCATCAACATTTAACAATTCCTCAAAATATTCCCTCCAACTTCCCAATGCCTCTAACTCTCCATTTAATAACTCTCCTCACCTATTTTTAACTGACAAATCCATTTGTTCTCTAGGCTTCCTTAACTTGTTAATCTCACTCCAAAACTTTTTCTTATTTTCAACAAAATTTGTTGATAACATCTCACCCACTCTCTCATTTGCTCTCTTTTTACATTGCTTCACCACTCTCTTAACCTATCTCTTTTTCTCCATATATACTCTTCCCTCCTTGCAACACTTCTACTTTGTAAAAACTTCTCATATGCTAACTTTTTCTCCCTTACTACTCTCTTTACATCATCATTCCACCAATCGCTCCTCTTCCCTCCTGTACCCACTTTCCTGTAACCACAAACTTCTGCTGAACACTCTAACACTACATTTTTAAATCTATCCCATACCTCTTCGACCCCATTGCCTATCCTCTCATTAGCCCATCTATCCTCCAATAGCTGTTTATATCTTACCCTAACTGCCTCCTCTTTTAGTTTATAAACCTTCACCTCTCTCTTCCCTGATGCTTCTATTCTCCTTGTATCCCATCTACCTTTTACTCTCAGTGTAGCTACAACTAAAAAGTTATCTGATATATCTGTGGCCCCCCTATAAACATGTACATCCTGAAGTCTACTCAACAGTCTTTTATCTACTAATACATAATCCAACAAACTACTGTCATTTCACCCTACATCATATCTTGTATACTTATTTATCCTCTTTTTCTTAAAATATGTATTACCTATAACTAAACCCCTTTCTATACAAAGTTCAATCAAAGGGCTCCCATTATCATTTACACCTGGCACCCCAAACTTACCTACCACACCTTCTCTAAAAGTTTCTCCTACTTTAGCATTCAGGTCCCCTACCACAATTACTCTCTCACTTGGTTCAAAGGCTCCTATACATTCACTTAACACTCCCAAAATCTCTCTCTCTCCTCTACATTCCTCTCTTCTCCAGGTGCATACACACTTATTATGACCCACTTTTCACATCCAACCTTTACTTTAATCCACATAATTCTTGAATTTACACATTCATATTCTCTTTTCTCCTTCCATAACTGATCCTTCAACATTACTGCTACCCCTTCCTTAGCTTCTTCTCATTCATAACATCCACAATCATCTCTTTCTTATCATTTGCACAACATTCATGCACATTCAGAATTCCCACTTTGACAATTTTCTTCTTATTCTTTTTAGTAATTATTACAGGAAAAGGGGTTACTAGCCCATTGTTCCCGGCATTTTAGTTGACTTTTACAACACGCATGGCTTACGGAGGAAAGATTCTTATTCCACTTCCCCATGGATATAAAAGGAAAAGTAATAAGACCAAGAACTATTAAGAATAAAATCAAAGAAAACTCAGATGAGTGTGTATAAATAAACATGTACATGTATGTTTAGTGTGACCTAAGTGTAAGTAGAAGTAGCAAGACGTACCTGCAATCTTGCATATTTATGAGACAGACAAAAGACACCAGCAATCCTACCATCATGTAAAACAATTACAGGCTTTCGTTTCACACTCACTTCGCAGGACAGTAGTACCCTCCTGGGTGGTTGCTGTCTACCAACTTACTACCTGATAATTATACTGATGTATACCTGTACCTAAATAAACTTACATGCTGTGCTGGCATGCAGGTACACATTAAAATCAGTAGGAGTTTTTTATGTCTCGAGACGTCATATTAGTAATGATGATAATAATCATCGAGTCTCATTAAATGTCATATATTACGTTAATATACATATTTTCATTAATCCATCTATGATATTTTTTTCAAAATTATATAATAAACACAATACATAACATATAAAGATGATAAATACACCCCACAATAGAATAAATAAACATAAATATGAGATGTGGGAGCCAGACGTTTATGAGTGAAGGCAAGAATAACATTTTCTCTAGTGCAACATCAGAGAAAATGTGTTACTGGGGGTAACTGTAGAAAATTATTCCTTTTGTATGTATGTAAGTTTATTCAGGTATACACAAATACAGTTACATAGAGTATATACATAATAGGATATGTGTAGAGAACCTAGGATAACCCAAAAAAGTCAGACAGAGTGACTTATTTTCATTGCCTTCACTCAGAGTGCCATTTCTTCTAAAAATGGTGTTACATGAGAATGGGAGTGTTCTTCTTTATTTATTCTACGATATCAATGTAGGCATAACTTGTACACAAACTGGACGTTTATACTTTGTTTGTTTACAAAACTTACGTTCGCCTGGTTTGTTTACATAACTCTGCACCTATCCTATGTACTCATATTCATTCATTCATTCATTCTCATTCTCTCTCTCTCTCTCTCATTCTCTCTCTCTCTCTCTCTCTCATTCTCTCTCTCTCATTCTCTCTCTCTCTCTCTCATTCTCTCTCTCTCATTCTCTCTCTCTCTCTCTCTCTCTCTCTCTCTCTCTCTCTCTCTCTCTCTCTCTCTCTCTCTCTCTCTCTCTCTCTCTCTCTCTCATTCTCTCTCTCTCATTCTCTCTCTCTCTCTCTCTCTCTCTCTCTCTCTCTCTCTCTCTCTCTCTCTCTCTCTCTCATTCTCTCTCTCTCTCTCTCTCTCTCTCTCTCTCTCTCTCTCTCTCTCTCTCTCTCTCTCTCTCTCTCTCATTCTCATTCTCTCTCTCTCTCTCTCTCTCTCTCTCTCTCTCTCTCTCATTCTCTCTCTCTCTCTCTCAGTCTCTCTCTCTCACTCTCTCTCTCTCTCATTCTCTCTCTCTCTCTCTCTCTCTCTCTCTCTCTCTCTCTCTCTCTCTCTCTCTCTCTCTCTCTCTCTCTCTCTCTCATTTATTCGTTTTATCTCGTTACTCACCTCTGACCCTACATTAAGACTACAAATATTTTAAGGTAAGTAATGAGTGAACTGTATATGCATTTTATTGCTCTGGGATGCTTAACCCTTTGACTGTTTTCGACGTATAAATACGTCTTACGAGCCAATGTTTCTGACGTATATATACTCAATAATTCTAGCGGCTTCAAATCAAGTGGGAGAAAGCTGGTAGGCCCACATGTGAGAGAATGGGTCTGTGTGGTCAGTGTGCACCACATAAAAAAAATCCTGCAGCACACATTGCGTAATGAGAAAAAAAAAAAACTGATCGTTTTTTTGGAATAAAACGCCGACTTTGAGGTGTATTTTCGTATAGTATTTATCGTTGTATTCGCGTTTTCATGGTCTTAGGTGATAAAATGGAAAACATATTACAGAAATAGAGATGATTTTCATTACTTTTACGATGAAAACGACCTTGAAACTGAGCTCAAAGTAGTGGAAATGTTCGATTTTTACCAATGTTCAAGAGTAAATAAATCACACCACACGTCCAATACACGTCAACTGGGGAGTCTAATATTCTTTCACTAGTGCACTGATATTATTTATACCATTTTTACAATAATGCAGTAGTCTGCATAACAGTAAATTTTGTATTTTTTTGTATGAATAAAAAATCAAAATAGAAAGCAATAATAATATAAGAGGGGCCTAGAGATGTGACTAACGAACAGAGCATATGTTATTTTAGTGCCACGAATGTCTACCTTGTTTATTCTGGACCCTATTTTGAAATTGGCATCTTTTTTATTTTGCGTGAAATTGGCCAAATTGCCAATTTCTGACCACCATATTGGGTAGTCCAAATTAGTAAATGGGAGGTTTCTTGTACTCAGCTGATAGATAAAATGGAGTTCTAAAGAAATAGCTATGAGTTTGGTCAACTGGAACAATGGAATTGGCTGAAAATTGGGCTCAAAGTCGGCGAAATCGCCGATACGCATATGTCGCCGAGACCGCTAACTTCGCGGGAGCATAATTCCACGAGTTTTCGACCAAATTTCGAACTTTTGGTGTCATTACCATCGGGAAAAGATTCTCTATCATTTCATAAGAAAAAATCATTTTTTTTTTCAAAAATTGAGCGACATAGAATGACAGTTTCAGAGAGGGGCCTGAAACAGTCAAAGGGTTAAATATCATAGAACAGTATGTGTGGGTGGAATGGCCTGGTATGGTAGCCCGGCTGACTACCATACACACCACACTTGATTTCTTACAATAAATACTACTCATCTCACCCTAGATTAAGACTACAAATATTTTAAGGTAAGTAATGAGTGAACTGTATATGCATTTTATTGCTCTGGGATTAACTTAAATGTAATAGAATATTATGTGTAGTTGGGGTGGCCTGGTATGGTAGCCCGGCTGACTACCATACACACCACACTTGATTTCTTACAATAAATACTACTTGTCTCACTCTAAATTAAGACTACAAATATTTTAAGGTAAGTAATGAGTGCACTATGTGTGTATTTTACTTTTTTATTGTTTTTTGATGCCTAGTTCTATTGCTGATTTAATATATGTTAGTGTAAACTTCTTCTTTCTTCTTTCAACACACCGGCCGTATCCCACCGAGGCGGGGTGGCCCAAAAGGAAAAACGAAAGTTTCTCCTTTTACATTTAGTAATATATACAGGAGAAGGGGTTACTAGCCCCTTGCTCCCGGCATTTTAGTCGCCTCTTACAACACGCATGGCTTACAGAGGAAGAATTCTGATCCACTTCCCCATGGAGATAACAGGAAATAAATAAGAACAAGAACTAGTAAAAAAATAGAAGAAAACCCAGAGGGGTGTGTATATATATACTTGTACATGTATGTGTAGTGTGACCTACATGTAAGTAGTAGTAGCAAGATGTACCTGAAATCTTGTGTTTATGAGACAGAAAAAGACACCAGCAATCCTACCATCATGTAAAACAAATACAGGTTTCCATTTTACGCTCACTTGGCAGGACGGTAGTACCTCCCTGGGCGGTTGCTGTCTACCAACCTACTACCTAAGTAGTGTAAACTTGTTATCTAGTATTTGTATGCATTTATAAGCAAAAAAAAAGGGTGTTCCACTTTATGGTGATTTCCGCTTTACAGCGGTAGCCTGGAACCTAACCTGCCATATAAGTGGGGCCCTACTGTATTACACTTGCCTTGTATTTTGAATTCTTAGTCACACAAAAAATTTAAGATTTACTTTTTCTCTAATAATAAAATAAAACCAAAAATGACTGGTCATGGTTTATGGTGTCCCAATAATTGAATCAAGACCTACTAAAAACTCATCAAAAGTAGACTGTGGAGTGTAGGAGGGCCTTACTCTTCTCAGGAATATTGACCAAAATATATTTCCACTCTATTGAGCTCAATTTCAAAGTCCATTCTTCCATTCTATCAAATAATACCAAGAAACTGCCACTAAAACCATAAAAAACGTCCAGGGAAACACTTCAAAGTCAATATTTTAAACCATATACACGGTCACAGTTTTGTTATTCCCATCATGCATCACGTGAGGCAAGATTTTTTTTTTTATACTGTGCACACTCACCAAACAGACCTATTCTCTCATATCTAGGCCAAAATTTACAGCTCACAGCTTATCTGAGTAACCTGAGCTCATGGCATAAGACGTAAAACTATGTGAAGGATCCTGGTCTCAATGACATAATTTTACATGACAGCCAATGAAAGGGTTGTCCCAATCCATCTCAACTTATTGTGTTTAACAGAAACACAAATTCTACTGATTATCAACATTTTCTCCCCTCCCCTCTGCATACAGTTCTGCAATAATTCAAGTGTCAAACACTTATACACACAGAGAATAGTGAACAAACCCAAATGTTTTAAAGTTGAAACTTGAATATTCAAGTTCCTCTAGGGAGAGCCTGATCAGTCAAACTGTGATGCTTTAGTTGAACTACATGCAACTAGCACTTATAGCCTCACCACTCAGGATGTCCACAAGAAGTTGTGGTCTAGGAGTAGAGGCGATTATCCCCGAAATTAACAACTGTTACATAAATATTTGAAGCAAAATTATCCCAATTATGTATAACCACAAAAAATAATAAAAAAAAAAAGGCTGTGCATAAAACATAAACATTTACTCCAATTAATTATAATACAAATGCATTACTAAGTGAAAAACACTTACCCTTGAACAAGACCATTTTCTTTATAGGTGACTTGAATGAATTTACCAAACCTACTTGAGTTATTGTTGTGGGCTGTTTTGGCATTTCCAAAGGCCTGATGAAGAAAGAAACATTCTAATCACATTCTGAATATGAATAAGTAAAATTTTAATTCATACTACTTTTAAGAAATACATTACAAATAATGTTCAATCTGTTAAAAATCTATAAAAATATATAAAAAATGTAAACATACAGTACTGTTTATGTACATATACAGACACTTGCATGATGGCAAGCATACAGACTCACATGTGCCAATAATGAGGGGACACACCTGTTCACAGGTACTGGAAGGATTGGTCCCAATTCTGCACACTGAAATTACTCTCAATGAAAGCAAGAACCTTGACAGACAGTGTAAAATACACCCATTGTAAAGCAGGGGAGCACTAAGTACACTAAAAGATAACTTAATTATAATACAAATAAGTGTAAAGGAATCAAGAGTTTTCGAAACTCCTCATTTATACATTAGGGGAATTACCGAGATTCCTAGTTGTCTTCAAGAAAGAACTTAATCATTTTTTTTAATCAGTTACTGATTGTCCAGCTTGAGGTGTTTACAATAAACTGGCTGATCAGGCCATCAGCCAGGAAGCCTGATATGGGACCTGGCTGCAGGAGCACTGACCCTCCACAAATGACTCCAGGCAATCTTCAGCAATAAGTCTCAACAATAAGAAACAACTGAAAAAGCAGAGAAGGCAATGCAAATTAAAAGAAAGCAGAACTGGAAATGGAGGCTCCTGTGGTTCAGAATCAAGATTTACTATGTCAGGACAAGTACAGAAATCTTCAAAAGGAAACTTGACCAGGTATCTCTGCCAAGTGCCAGATCAACTAGGCTGTAAATGAAATGTGCACCACTGGGCTACCAACAGCAACAGTTTGGTTAACCAGGAAAGCACCAGACAAACATGGGCCATGGCCAAGCTGCAGTAGGGAAACTATCAAAATCAGGCACAGGTTTATCAGAGGTATATCATTAGACCCTGAAGAACAACATCCACCACCTGAGGTTTAGTTTATAGGGTCGCATCAGTTGTTAACACTTAGCTCACAACCGAAGGGACCTAGGTCCCTTTCCCAGGCAGGTTGAGCCATATGGACAAGTCTCCTTACACCTGCTACACTTGTTAGTCAGCTTTTGTCAGTTACATCCCTGACAAAGGGTGGTAGTATACTTTAGACAGGGCTAGCTATAACATGGAAGTGCAAAGTAAAGAAAATACTGCAGTGAGAGAAAATATAGAGTATGGAATGCTGCCTGAAAGGAGACAATTTACAAAGCACCATACATACAAGGAGAAAGATGTGAAAGTGTGCATCTCATAGTGCACTATACTGGAGGCACATATGAATCTTGAACTACCTTCAAGAACTGCAACATGGAATTATTTAGGCCAGTATATAAAACATACTTTAGGCCCATCTTAGAGTATGCAGTGCCAGCAAAGAGCCCATAAATTTTATCAAGTACATGAAGTAACTCAACAAGATTCAAAGGTTTGTAATGAGATTAGTACAAGAACTGAAGAGGACAAGGTTATGAGAAGACACTTAGGAGTTCAACATATACCAGGAGACCTGATCATGGAAACCAAAGTATTCACTGGGTAAAACAGAGTGAAGAGGGACAGCTTGTTTGTGATATGGAGGGCAGCCAGAGGTAAAGAAGGCAGCTAAAGACTCAGGGAAGCCACTAGGACTGTCTCAGGTTAGTTTAGATAATATGAGAAATGAGAACTAGATCAGCGATTCCCAACCTTTTTGTATAAGTGGGTCATATTAGATAGTCAGGTATGTGCTAAGGGCTGATCTTTGAATCAATTGGAGAGTTAATATTAATAACACTAACAAGCATTACACTCATAAATAAAAAAAAAAAAAGTGCATCTCTTCCAAAAGTCACTAACTGTATTAGCAAAATACACTGCGCTGTAATCATAATTTCCAGTAACTACTTGATTAACATAATGGTATACTTGTAACACAATTTACCTTTTCATTCATTTTATTATACAGTGGACCCATGGATATCAGCTGGTGTGGACATTGGCCAAATCGGATTTCGGCCACTTTTTTGGCCGAAATTCTATCCTGGATTTCGACCGGCAACTCAGAAATCGGCCATATTGGATGCATCTGCCCGCCACGCCATGTCCATGAGTCAGTCTGGTTGTGTTTCTCGGTGAGTGAGCAATACTCCGCACATACATCCAAACATTTTGTTATAATCCATTGTTTTTTGTGGTTGTTAATTGAGTGCGACTGCAAAATAAGTCACATGGGCCACCATGGGCCAGGTGCCACCCCTTTGGTAAAGAAAGTGAGAAACGTGATAGAATTTAAAAAAGAAATTGTAGCAAAGTATGAAAGTGGTGTACGTGTGCTCGAGCTTACCAGGATGTATGGCAAATCCAAATCAACAATCACTTCCATCTTGGCAAAGAAAAGTAGAAATCAAGGAAGCTATTGCTGCAAAAGGGGTAAATATGCTAAATATGTAAATATCCCAGGATAGGGATAAACTGCCATTCTATGTCGCAAAATATTCGAAAAAAAAAATTCTTACCAAAATGTGAGGATTATTTTACTGAGTGTTTTAAGCCTAAAAAATTTTTTTTTGCCAACAGTGCTTACAGAGATACAGAGGTGCAAAGTTTGCAGAAAATGAGCGGTGTATGGCAGTAGCGGCGAATGCCGCCCACACGGTATTCTTTTATTTACTCCAATTTGAAGGTTTCTTGTATTTTCCAATATTTTTCTTTTCTAAATAACTTATGTGGCCTGTGAGACCAAAGTAAGGTGCATTGTTCAAATATACACTCATTGTTTACAACACAATAACTGAACAAACATTATCACTATTAGATTGTGTATAAAACTTGTTTATTACTATTGTTCCATAATATATATACATATGTACAATCACTGAACACTTTCCTAGAACTGCTGCAGCTTGTGGAACTCTTAGAAACATGGGTATATGCAGAGTGGCACTTGACACTCCTCACACATAAAATGAGTGTGTCTGCATGTTTGTGGGAGTTTTGTGGTATGTTCACATACAAAACACCCCTTCTGAGCACTTTTCTTGAAAGCAGTAGGAGGCAGTTGTATTGGGTAGTGATCACCAGGCCTCAAACGAGATAGCATGTGTTGGTAATTTCGTGGGCGCTGGTCTATTGCAGGTGTTGCTCCTTGGTACTTGGCGATTATTTGTCTAAGCATTTAGCATGGAAATATCAACAAGATGGAAAAAAAAGTTTTATATACCACTTATAAATCTTGCGTACACAATCAGCAAACCCAATCTGCATGTCACATTTGTCCACTAAGCGCATATTGAGGTTGTAGTCCATGACAGCTGCAGGTTTTAGGATGGGTTCATTTGTCTCTCTATTGTGCCTGCCAGTGTATGCCATTTCGTTTCGGTGAACTGATGTCAACAATGTGGCATCACGTTTATCATGTCACCGAAATACCATGATGTCATTGGCAGCAAAGGCCTGCACCTCACCTCTGCGAGTGCCAGCGTTGAACCTTGGCATATGTTTACGATTACCATGCACTGTGCCACACACATCTGTCAGGTTCACTCACAAGAAATCACTGAGTATGGGGCTTGTGTAACAGTTATCAGTATATAATATATGCCCCTTACCAAAGACATGGTTCCATCATTGTTCGAAACACATCACCAGAGATACCCAATAACTTCCTGGTATCTCTCAATGTATTACTGCCAGTGTACACAATGATATCCAAAACAAGACCACTTTTGCAATCACACAGTACAATAGCTTAAGACTATTTACTTTGTTTTATACTTAATTCTAACTATAGATTCACTACAAATCTTATGATTACAAGCATTGATCCTGATACCAACCTCTTATTTAATGACTTAAATGAATCAAACAGTTACTGTAATTACTACACTGCAGAACAATCAAAGGCACTTCTCAGTGCCAACAACAACATAACTATCTTTAACTACAATATCAGATCTTTAAGCAAGCATTACGATGACCTCATAGCATTACTAAATTCCTTACATGCCAATATGTCCATCATTACACTAACTGAAACCTGGCTAAAGCCTGATAGTACAGATGTCTATGCCATTCCTGGTTACACAGCCATACACAACTGTAGGCCAGACCAACAAGGGGGTGGCACAGCCATATACTACTCAGACCAACTAGAATGTATCACTAATACTTGCACAAGGGATGAACATGGGGAATATATAATAGCTAAATTCAAATCCAAATACCTACAAAAACCTCTCACATTGATAAACATCTACAGAGTTCCACAGTCAAACATTAGCCAATTTAGTCAAAATCTAGGAAGTATGATAACTGATGCACGCATGAACAAAGATCACTTACTACTCTCAGGTGACTTCAATATAAATCTCCTGCAAGACCAGGACCCACACGTTACTGAATTCACAAACACAATGAGTAACTGTATGTTACTACCAACAGTAACAAAACCTACAAGAGTTACAGAGACTAGTGTTTCCCTACTTGACCACATCTGGACCAACACCATATACCCTTTAAAATCAGGCATAATTACAGATAATACCACAGACCACTACCCTACTTTCCTCATAACAACTCTTGGTAAACTACCCCAAGACACTACTAAAGTCACCTTCAGACTTCACAATGAGGCAGCCATTAATAACTTCACAACAGCATTAGCAAACATTGATTGGCACACTGAGCTAGAAATCTATACAGATATTGACGAATGTATTAATAATTTTCTAAAAAAGACCCAATACCTCTATAACAAGCACTGCCCTAAAAAAACTAAACAGATGACAGCAAAGAGACTGAACAGTCCCTGGCTAACACCCAGCATTCTCAAATCCATAAATACAAAACACCAATATGAAAAACAGTACAGAATGGGTCACATAACCAGAGACCAAACAAAACGTTACTCGTCAATCCTAACCAGCCTGATAAGAAGGGCAAAAAAATTGTATTATGAGAACAGATTATCCAACTTACGAGGTGATATAAAAAAGACCTGGAAAACACTATCTGAAATTCTGGGAACAAAAAAGATATCACGAAATAGCGAAATAAAATTAGCAAAATCAGATGAACCCCAACTCCCACCAACAGAAACAGCAAACAGACTCAATGATTTCTTCTCCACTATAGGACAAAACCTTGCCCATAAAATCCCAAGCTCAGATACCCCACCAAATAACTACCTCACCGGCAACTACCCGAACACACTGTTCCTAGCTCCGACTAACCCATACGAAGTCTCCCTTATTATCAATGCACTAAAAAACAAGGCAGGAGATTTAAGTACCTTACCACCCTTTATATATAAAAAAGTGTCACAAGTGCTATCTCCAATCATTGCAACACTCTTTAACAAATCCATTGAATCCTCCACCTTCCCTACAGTACTCAAAATAGCAAGGGTCACCCCGATCCACAAAGGAGGAGACCAAACAGAGTTGAATAACTATAGGCCAATATCCAACTTACACCCTCTCTCAAAAATCTTTGAAAAACTAATTCATAAACGAATCTACTCCTACCTTATCTCCCAAAACATACTCAACCCCTGCCAATTTGGATTCAGGCCTAATAAAAATACTAATGATGCTATTATACACATGCTAGAACATATATACACTGCAATAGAGAAAAAAGAAGTCCCACTGGGGATCTTCATTGACTTACGTAAAGCTTTTGATACAGTTGACCATGACTTGCTCCACGTAAAATTGTCACACTATGGTATAAGAGGGCACTCCCTCAATTACCTCAAGTCATACCTCAGCAACAGAAGCCAATATGTGTACGCAAATGGGGCAAACTCTTCTGCGCAACCAATTACAGTTGGTGTCCCACAGGGAAGTGTCCTTGGCCCTCTTCTCTTTCTCCTATACATAAATGACCTTCCAAATGCTTCGCAATTACTCAAACCCACACTATTTGCAGATGACACTACATACGTCTTCTCTCACCCGAGCCCAGTCACACTAGCCAATACTGTAAATACCGAATTACAGAAAATATCTACCTGGATGAGGACTAACAAACTTACACTAAACATTGACAAAACCTACTTCATTCAGTTTGGTAACAGAGCTACAGATGTCCCTCTTAACATAATGATAAACGGATCACCTATCACAAAGCTAACAGAGGGAAAATTCTTAGGAATCCACCTTGATAATAGACTCAAATTTCATACACATATACAACAAATTTCTAAGAAAATTTCCAAGACTGTAGGCATACTATCGAAGATACGGTACTATGTTCCACAGTCAGCCCTCCTGGCCCTATATCACTCTCTTATTTACCCCTATCTCACCTATGGAATTTGTGCATGGGGCTCAACAACAGTTAACCATCTCAGACCACTAATTACCCAACAAAAGGCTGCAGTTAGAATGATAACAAATTCTCACTATAGGCAGCACACTCCACCAATATTCAATACACTAAACCTACTCACCATACAAAACATCCATACTTATTACTGCACCTATTACATACATAGAACACTTAACTCTGATATTAACCCTCCCCTCAAACATCTCCTTGCCAACCTCAACAGAACACATGACCATAACACAAGGCACAGATCACTCTTTGATGTTCCTCGTGTTCATCTCACACTATGCAAAAACTCAATGCACATAAAAGGCCCTAAAATCTGGAATTCATTACCTGTAAATATAAAAGAAACACTACCTGTTTATAAATTCAAGTCTCTACTCAAAGATCACTTACTCACCCAAAACCAAATAAATACTGAATAACTGAACCTTATAAATTGAATATCTTAAATGTTTCTCACAATTATATCACATAAATGTTAAACCTAAAACCCAATCTAACTTTATTATTTTTTAAATACACTACCTAACAGAATCCTTCATATGACCTGTCTTTGTAATACTCACTTGTGCTTTATAGTAATCTGTTTACATTAATGTTTTATCACTGACTTCATCATTGCTTAATTAATCTTAAGTTAATTTTAAGCCAGCCCGTAATGCTATGCATAGTATAAGTGGCTTTGGCATACTGCTCTTATCTGTATTTTTTTGTACCTCTGTATGTGTGCACAAATTTATAATAAATAAATAAATAAATAAATAAATAAATAAAGCATTTCCTCTTGCTTGGTATGTATTGCTTGAGAGTCTTCCTTTGAAAAAAATCGAAGACTCATCAATAACAAGCTTCCTGAAGGGATAAAAATACATGCAACACTTTTGTTTCAGGTACATAAACACATTTCTGATCTTATATAACCTGTCGCTTCTGTCAGGCCTTGTTTTGTCTGAGAAGTGTAACATACGTAACAGTATCAAAAAACAATTCACACCTATAATGTCACTAAAACCTGGGGTTGAAATCAGGTGTTCTGTTGCCCAGTATGTGGTGACAGTGTGCTTATACACATGTGGCATAAGCATTATTGTGGCAAAAAACAGGCACATCTCTGCCACAGTTGTGTCCTTCCACTGGTGTAGCCGTGATCTTCTTGAGAGAATTGTATTTGCCATGGTGTACTCGTAGTATGTGTTGGTTTTCCTGACAATAATGTCCATCAGGGGTTCAGCGAAGAATAACTGAAAGCATTCCAGTTCAGTAGCATTGTTCCCATGTGTACATGATGGCCGTATTTCACTTTGTGTTCCATCAAAGTCATGGGGACTGGGAACAAACTCGACCCCTTCCTGCCAATCCCAGGTGCAGTCTGCTGGTGGGTTCTGGATATTGAAACATGGTTGTGGTTGTGCAGGTTGTGGGGTTGGGCGAGGCTGGTTGTAGTTGTGCAGAGTCAGCAGCGTTGGTAGTAGCGTAGCCCACTGCTGGTGCCACATCACTATCACCACCACCTGCTGCCTCACTCACATCATTCATACCCATCGTAACAATATCGTCATCTTCACTATCAGGTCGTGGTGTAGGGCCACAGGATGTGCTCCGAGATTTAGTCCTTCCCCTTGGAACAGCATATGACACGCTACCAGACCGCATGCTACGTCGTATATACTGCCGCTTCACTGGGGAATATTCACCCTCACTGTTGCAACTAGAACTGCTTTCAATAGCTTTGAAATCACTATCACTATCACTTTCACTGCTCACATCTGAGTCTTTTACATGGGCAAATAGTTTCCTCTTTCATCCTGGTACAGGTGAACGTGAACGAGCCGGCCCAGCACCAGAGGTGGAAGGTAGTGGGTAATCTGGGTTTTCATCACTAATAACGTTACCCTGGGCACTGTTTTCGGTCACACCCGCTTGAAAACCATGGAATTCAATTTCACTGGCACTTCCATCGCTGTAGCTAGCACTTGGGAACAAAAGACCTCCAATCCGCCAAGGAGTGAGGTACTTCTTACTGCGAGGCATGGTGAAAATGGACTACCAAGATGGTGTTCCCACAATGCACCACTGAGTCCCAGATTTTTTTTCACAGGGTGCACACCCACCACTCAGACCCATTCTCTTTCATGTAGGCCTACCAGCTTTCTCCCACTTGATTTGAAGCCGCTAGAATTTACGAGTATAAATACGTCAGAAACAGTGGCGCTCAAGACGTATATATACGACCAAAACAGTCAAAGGGCTAAGGAGGGGGGGGATTCCTTTTTTTTATTTTTTACACAGGGTTTGACAAGGTTAGGTTAAGGATCTCTAGCTTTATTAACAAGCTATTTACAGGTTAAGGATTCCTAACTTTATTGACAAGCTAAGAGCTGTTACCTACATCAGCTCATTTGAAAGCATTTTTATTGTTATGAGACATACAAGTAGGGAACAGGATGAAGTTGGAGCCATCTGTGGGCCAGCATTTTCATTTGATCAACTGACTTTATCTCGCTGACATTATAATGCTGTACGAATGTGTTCCATACTCGAGTCATCCTGGGGATCAATGATCTCAGATAAGTGATGTTCTGGAGAAGGGCACAGCTAGAGTGAAGTTGCTCCTTTCTGCCCATCTTGTGGTATAGAAGCTTGCTTCACGCTGTCCTCAAAGTGGATCCAAGTGTGGTACTTTGACAATATTGGCCTTGTACATAACAGTAAGGCCACCCACATCCCTCCTGTGTTGAAGGCTCTGCTGAAATGACAGATATATCCAGGACTGGTCCAGGAAAGAGATGAGATGTCTTACTCTGTTCTCTACTCTGTCAAGCAGTTGCAGATGATGGAGGGGGGGGGGGGGGTAGGCAAACCAAGAAAGTGGAGCATACTCAAGGTGTGAGCATGCTGTGCCTCATACATAATCTTGCAACCCCTACTGCAAAGCAGATGCGAGATATGCCGAAGTGCTGTAAGCTTCCTGGCTGCCTTGTTTGCAAGATTTACAACATGGTTCTTCATGGTCAGTTTGGAGTCAAGTTTCACCCCAAGAATATCAACTTCTTCCCCAGGTGCCAACACCCTCCCATTCATCCTTACTACTGCACCAGCATTACCATCATGGTGCCTAGAGATCATCATCATTTGTGTTTTCTCAGGTGCAAATGTTACTTGCCATCTATTTCCCCAAGCTGATATAGCTCGTAGCTGGTGATTGATGTAGCTTAGAGCAGCTGGCATTTCTTCTCTGCATATGCTTGGGATTCTGGGATGAGATGAAGAAGGTAACTGAAGTAGACATTTCATAACAATGATCCCAGCATGCTTCCTTGTGGAACACTTGCCCCAATAGGATGTCTTGCTGATTCTGTTCCACTGAGAACTACCCTTAGAGATCTACCATGAAGGTAATCACTGAGGAGACATAGTGTAGAGTCTGCAATTCCCAGAACTTGCAGTTTTGCTAAGAGGCCCTGGTGCCACACCCGGTCGAAAGCATCATTAATGTCCAGTGCTACCACACAGCTGACTTTGGATTCATCCAGTGACTTAGTGGAGAGGTTTAACAACAGATCAGCAGCAGAGTAACCTTTCCTGAAGCCATATTGATGGTCACAAAGTAATGAGTGGCAGTCAAAAAACCGTCATTTGTCTTGAGATTATTGTCTCAAGGAGCTTGCCAGTGATTGACAAGAGTGACACTGGTCTGTAGTTGCTGATTTCCGCTCTGCTCTTCTTTTTGTGATTCAGACTACATTTGCCTCTTTCCACAGAGAAGGTCATTTACACTGTACTAGGCAGTGCTGAAACATGCGAGTTAGAGGTGCTGCTAGCTGGTCTGCACATCTCAGCAATCTTGGGCTCAACTTGTCTGGACCCACAGCCTTTTCTTGGTCAAGCGATTTAATCCTTTCAGGGTCCAGAGGCCAAATTTCAAAGTGTGCACCAGGGTCCAAGAATTTTCAAAAAATAATTTTGTTATTTTTTCTTACGAAATGGTAGAGAATCTTTTTCTTAAGGTAATAAAACAAAAAGTACGAAATTTTATGGAAAATTGACAAAATTATGCTCTCGTGAATTTTGATGTGTCAGCGATATTTACGCATTGGCGATTTTGCTGATGTTGACTCCCATTTTAGGCCAATTACATTATTCCATTCAACCAAATTCTTAGCTATTTCACTAGTATTACTTCTATACTATCGATTGAGCAGAAGAAATCACCAAGTCAACTGTTTCAACTACAAAATAAAGTGATCGCAAATTGGTAATGTGACCAATTTTAAGCAAAGTTCAAAATATTCCGATTTCAAAATAAGGTCCAGAATAAACAATGCAGGCATTCCTGGCACTAAACTAACATTTTCTCTGTTCATTAGTTACATTTGCAGGCTTTACAAATACAGTGGACCCCCGCCTTACGATCAGCTACCAACTCGGCCAATTATGTAAGTGTATTTTTGTAAGTGCTTTTGTACGTGTATTTTTGGTGGTCTGAAACGGGCTAATCTAATTCACAATATTCCTTATGGGAACAAATTTGGTCGGTAACGGCACCTGAACAGACTTCTGGAATGAAATAATATCGTAAGGCGGGGGTCCACTGTAAATTCCATTTGATTTTTTATTCACATAATGAATTTTTATTCAAACCATAAAATAGAAGATTTACTGTTATGCAATACTGTAATAATTGTTTAAGTAATATCACCACATTTGTGAACATATATTAGACCCACCAGCTGGCGTGTATTAGACGTGTGAGGCCATTTGTTTACTCTTGAACATCGGCAAAAATTTAACATTTCCGCTATTTTGAGCTCAGTTTCAAGCCATTTTCAGCACTAAAACAAATCAATATCATGTCTATGTCTGTAATATATCTTCCATTCTATCAAATGAGACCAAGAAATCGCATATACAACTATAAAAAAAACATACGAAAAAACACTGCAAAATCACTTTTTTAATCGAAAATTACAGTCTCAGTTTTTTTCTCTCATTATGCACTGTGTGCTGCAGGATTTGTTTTATGTGGTGCACACATACCACATAGATGTATTCTCTCATATCTAGGCCCACTTTTGAACATCACCCATATGCCTACAGACTTGCCTGTACAAGTTCCTGTTATAGGTGGTAGGATGTCTCTTATACCTTTGCCATGCCTTGTGCTTAGCAGTAGCAGCCTCTCTACAACGAAAGCCAAACCAAGGCTGAGCTGTAGGCTTCGTCACATATTGCCGGTGAGGAATGTGTTCTTGTTGTAGATTAAGGATGTGTCCAGTGAAAGCTTTCACTAGGTTGTCAACATCCCCTTGGAGAAGAGTATTCCAATTGGTGGTGGCAAGCTCAGAGAAAAGGGCTGGCCAATTACCTCTTTCCCATAGCCAGGTTGTGCGTGTGGATTCCTCACCTCATTCTGTGGGATCTTAAGAATCGTAAAAACAGTCTTGTGGTCAGGTGATCCAACACAGCTGAGGGGTTGACAAGTGACTATATCTTCTGCGAGATCACTCATTACTGGGTCAAGGGAGGAGCCAGAGATGTGAGTAGAGAAATCAACAAAGTTTCTCATGTCAAATACTGCAAGAAGGTCATCAAAGTCCCTCTGTACAAAGTGTTGGTTGAGGTCACCAACAACTATGATATGTTGACATTTGTGCTGTAGCAGAAGGGAGTCCACATTTTCCATTAGGAAATTGATGGGGTCTGCATCTTGCCACTGAGGCCTGTACATTGCACATGCTAGTACAGAAGTACAGTGGACCCCCGGTTAACGATATTTTTTCACTCCAGAAGTATGTAAGAAATCAAGTGTGGTATGTATGGTAGTCAGCCAGGCTACCTTACCAGGCCACCCCACCCACACATACTATTCTATGATATTTAAGCATCCCAGAGCGATAAAATGTATATACAGTTCACTCATTACTTACCTTAAAATATAGGGTGAGATGAGTAGTATTTATTGTAAAAAATCAAGTGCGGTATGTATGGTAGTCAGCCGGGCTACCATACCAGGCCAACCCACCCACACATACTATTCTATGATATTTAAGCATCCCAGAGCAATAAAATGTATATACAGTTCACAAATTACTTACCTTAAAATATTTGTAGTCTTAATGAAGGGTCAGGAGTAAGTAAATGAGATAAAACGAATAAATGAGAGAGAGAAAGAATGAGTGCATGAGAGAGGACAGGTGCAGAGTTATGTAAACAAACCAGGCGAAGGTAAGTTTTGTAAACAAAGTGTACACGTCTGGTTTGTGTACAAGTTACATTGTGTACAGGTTGTCTCTACACTGATACGGTAGAATAAATAAAGAAGAACACTCCCTTCTCATGTAACATCATTTTGAGAAGAAATGATGCTCTGAGTGAAGGCAATGGAAATAAGTCACTGACTTTTTTGGGTTATCCTAGGTTCTCTGCACATATGTTATGTATGATACTCTTTGTAACTGTATTTGTGTATACCTGAATAAACTTACATACATATGAAAGGAATAATTTTCTCCAGTTACCCACAGTAACACATTTTCTCTTATGCTAGATTAGAGAAAATGTTATTCTTGCCATCACTTGTACAAGTTATCTGGCTACCACATCTCATACTTATGTTTATTTATTTTATTGTGGGGTGTATTTATCATCTTTTTATGTTATGTATCGTGTTTATTATATAATTTTGAAAAAAATATCATGGATGGATTAATGAAAATGTGTATATTAACGTAATATACGACATTTAATGAGACTCGGTGATTATTATTATTATCATTTCTAATATGGCGTCACTTGTGCAAGTCGTCTGCTACCACATCTCACATTTATGTTTATTTATTCTACTGTGGGGTGTATTTATCTTATTTACATGTTATGCATCGTGTTTATTATATAATTTTGAAAAAATATCATAGATGGATTAATGAAAATGTGTATATTAACGTAATATACGACATTTAAATGAGACTCGATGATTATTATTATCATTACTAATATGACATCTGGAAACATAAGACACTCTTACTGATTTTAATGTGTACCTGCATGCCAGCACAGTATGTAAGCTTATTTAGGTACAGGTATACATAAGTATAATTATCAGAGTATATACAAAATATGAAATAACTTTTAAAAACATTTGAAATTTTGGAGTTTCCAGACAAAATGGAGAGACTTAGTGCTTACTGAGCTCACGGAGAATGTAGACAAACAGGGTGGGGCGCGGTGACCGTATTAGAAAGTCAGGTGGGGGGAGCCGTATAGCGAGTTTTGGTCATAATTTGAAGTGACCGTATTAGTGGAATGCCGTAAAGTGAAACGCCGTAAAGCGGGGCCCTGCTGTATGTAATTTATAAATAAGAAATATTTAATTAGTTTAATTAGTTTGACAGAGGAATTGCTGGCAGAGGTTTAGGGTGGTGGAAGATAGCAGAGCGGCATATGTTCAGTGGCCCTATACACCTTCAACAACATTGGAGAGTTACTTTCGTGTTTTTTTCTGTCGTTTAATCCCTTAACTTACTTGCTACCTGTTAATGCTACACTTTATCGCTGGCTAGCACTATAGCCTTCATCGATACCTGCTGCTTTAGTACTGTACGTATCACAGAATCACTGAATAAGGCACATTCTTCCCTCTCTCTTCCTCCTCCACTTTGGTACTTTGCTACTAGTTTTTTCTAGAATTCTATTGTGTTTCTTTCCTACCCTACCAAAGGCCTGGTACTAGGAGTTTTCTTTGGGCCCATGGTGGCTTATTTAGCAGTTGCAAGTACAAAAAACAATGGATTATTATGAAATAATCTGGCGTAGATCCAGCAGCGGCAGCAGCGGCATCCTACCAGCTCTTCTTCCTCAAAAAAACATCGCTCATCAAAACTTGTGATGGCCTAAGTGAAAGTTCAACTACATGAACCCACGTAGACCACAAAATGACCCAAGAATACTAAGAATGTAACCCAAATCTTGACAAAATTAGAAGATCTAAGGAAGACAGCCCTGCTAACCCAAACACTGCCTCCGCTGCCAGACAACCACTTAACCCAAGCTCCGAGAAAACAAGCCTTCTCCATTGCTACACAGTATCTACTTCAGTGATACTATGAAAGGATATCGCAGAAGAAACAACATCAGTAATAAAAGAATAACAGCAAGGACCCTAGAACTCAACTTGTCTACCCAGCAGGACGCCGGTGTATCATCAACCCCCCTCACCACCGCCACCCAGGGAACAACAACAACAACAAACATGGCTGACTCCCCCTCCAACTCCACTCCCTTCAAAGGATTCACCCATGATTACTCAGGTATGATTATTCCTGACAATATCAAGGACTACATCGTTGCTCTAGAAAACGAAATCAAAGATATCAAAGCAACACTCGAGCGACGAGAATCCAAGATAACCAACCTCGAGAACAAGATCCAAAACCTTGAAGAGAAGATTACATCGGGAAGTGTTGACACAGAAAATACTCTGAAAGCAGCTATAGCCAGTCACACTGAACAAATAACAACAATAAATATGAAGGTTGAAGAAGCAATCAAGGACTGGAATCAGAACATGCACACTCGACTAAATGAATACCTCGATTTCCAAGACGACAAAACTGAACAAGATAAGTTGTCTGATGCAGTTATAATAAACAGTCCACACATTCCAAGTGACATAACCCAAGCACAGTGCAAAGAAACTGCTGTCAGGATAATACAGGACCACGTACAAGTCATCGTGCAAAACAATGAAATCAAAGAAACACGTTTGCTAGGAAAACCAGGAAGTAAACACAGTATAATGATCCGACTTCATTCATACGATAAAAGAAAGGACCTAATTAAATCAGCAATTACAATGAAAAATGGAGTGTACATAAATGAGTGTCTAACAAGAAAACGTCAAAACCTTCTGTTCAGGCTGAGAAAACTTAAACAGGAAAACAAAATACATCAGTGTTTCACGCGAGATGGGAAAATACTAGTAAGGAAAACATCAACAGGACAACAATATACTATCTCAAACGAACATGATTTCTCTACTTCTTCCTTAGAAAAGCAGACATTTCTGTAACAGATTAGATAAGTGCCCTTAATACATATATACGTGTGGTGCATATAGTGTACGTTACTATTATATTGTGCATTATTATTTTTATTATTTTTTCATCACTAGCTAATGCTAACTACCTCCAATACTTTATACTTCTTTCTTACTGCTATTAATTGCTCATAATTTTAAGTTACAAGTCAAATCTTACTCCAAATTAATATTATTCATTGTTCTTACCTGTCCATTTAATTTTGTTTACCACTACTAGTTTTTTTAGTCACTTTTTATTGTGTGTGCAATTAGTGTATATTCCAATTACTTTTTTGCAAGTACCAAAACTATCTTTTGCTAGCTAGTACCAACTACCTCATTTTTTTTTTACTTTTTATTGTGCAATAAACTGCTCAACTTATTTAATATTACAAATCAGATCTTACTCCTAAACCAATATTATTTCATAGTGACTATCTGTCCATTTAACTTTGTTTACCATTACTTAATTTTAGTCCCTTATATATTTTTTCCTTTATTTTAGCTTTATATAACTACCTTAGTTCATATATTCACAATTGTTAAAATAATCAAGGTGCTATTCTCAGGTGCTAAAGTGTAATAAGTTCACTATTTTGCCATTATATTCCAAAGCTCATTTATTTGATTACCACTTTATTGTTCACCACAACTTATATTAGTCCCTTTTATATTATAATTTTATATTATAATTCTAACTTTAAAGAATTACCTTTAAAGTACTACCTACTATCATATTCCCAAGCTCCATTATTTGATCATCACTTTATTTGTTCACCACAAATTATTTTAGTCCCTTTTATATTGTCTCCTTTATTTTAGCTTTAAAAAACTACCTTAGCTCATTATTTTTACATTTGTTAAATAATTCAGGTGCTATTTTTTAGCTTTAGAATATTTACTTTGTTTTATACTTAATTCTAACTATAGATTCACTACAAATCTTATGATTACAAGCATTGATCCTGATACCAACCTCTTATTGAATGACTTAAATGAATCAAACAGTTACTGTAATTACTACACAGCAGAACAATCAAAGGCACTTCTCAGAGCCAACAAAAACATAACTGTCTTTAACTACAATATCAGATCTTTAAGCAAGCATTACGATGACCTCATAGCATTACTAAATTCCTTGCATGCCAATATGTCCATCATTACACTAACTGAAACCTGGCTAAAGCCTGATACTACAGATGTCTATGCCATTCCTGGTTACACAGCCATACACAACTGTAGGCCAGACCAACAAGGGGGTGGCACAGCTATATACTACTCAGACCAACTAGAATGTATCACTAATACTTGCACAAGGGATGAACATGGGGAATATATAATAGCTAAATTCAAATCCAAATACCTACAAAAACCTCTCACATTGATAAACATCTACAGAGTTCCACAGTCAAACATTAGCCAATTTAGTCAAAACCTAGGAAGTATGATAACTGATGCATGCATGAACAAAGATCACTTACTACTCTCAGGTGACTTCAATATAAATCTCCTGCAAGACCAGGACCCACACGTTACTGAATTCACAAACACAATGAGTAACTGCATGTTGCTACCAACAGTAACAAAACCTACAAGAGTTACGGAGACTAGTGTTTCCCTACTTGACCACATCTGGACCAACACCATATCCCCTTTAAAATCAGGCATAATTACAGATAATACCACAGACCACTACCCTACTTTCCTCATAACAACTCTTGGTAAATTACCCCAAGACACTACTAAAGTCACCTTCAGACTTCACAATGAGGCAGCCATTAATAACTTCACAACAGCAGTAACAAACATTGACTGGCACACTGAGCTAGAAATCTATACAGATATTGACATATGTATTAATAATTTTCTAAAAAAGACCCAATACCTCTATAACAAGCACTGCCCTAAAAAAACTAAACAGATGACAGCTAAGGGACTGAACAGTCCCTAGCTAACACCCAGCATTCTCAAATCCATAAATACAAAACACCGATATGAAAAACAGTACAGAATGGGTCACATAACCAGAGACCAAACAAAACGTTACTCGTCAATCCTAACCAGCCTGATAAGAAGGGCAAAAAAATTGTATTATGAGAACAGATTATCCAACTTACGAGGTGATATAAAAAAGACCTGGAAAACCCTATCAGAAATTCTGGGAACAAAAAAGATATCACGAAATAGTGAAATAAAATTAGCAAAATCAGATGAACCCCAACTCCCACCAACAGAAACAGCAAACAGACTCAATGATTTCTTCTCCACTATAGGACAAAACCTTGCCAATAAAATCCCAAGCTCAGATACCCCACCAAATGACTACCTCACTGGCAACTACCCGAACACACTGTTCCTAGCTCCGACTAACCCACACGAAGTCTCCCTTATTATCAACGCACTAAAAAACAAGGCAGGAGATTTAAATACCTTACCACCTTTTATATACAAAAAAGTGTCACAAGTGCTATCACCAATCATTGCAACACTCTTTAACAAATCCATTGAATCCTCCACCTTCCCTACAGTTCTCAAAATAGCAAGGGTCACCCCGATCCATAAAGGAGGAGACCAAACAGACTTGAATAACTATAGGCCAATATCCAATTTACACCCTTTCTCAAAAATCTTCGAAAAATTAATTCATAAACGAATCTACTCCTACCTCATCTTCCAAAACATACTCAACCCCTGCCAATTTGGATTCAGGCCTAATAAAAATACTAATGATGCTATTATACACATGCTAGAACATATATACACTGCAATAGAGAAAAAAGAAGTCCCACTGGGGATCTTCATTGACTTACGTAAAGCTTTTGATACAGTTGACCATGACTTGCTCCATGTAAAATTGTCACACTATGGTATAAGAGGGCACTCCCTCAACTACCTCAAGTCATACCTCAGCAACAGAAGCCAATATGTGTACGCAAATGGGGCAAGCTCTTCCGCACAACCAATTACAGTTGGTGTCCCACAGGGAAGTGTCCTTGGCCCTCTTCTCTTTCTCCTATACATAAATGACCTACCAAATGCTTCGCAATTACTCAAACCCACACTATTTGCAGATGACACTACATACGTCTTCTCCCACCCGAGCCCAGTCACGCTAGCCAATACTGTAAATACCGAATTACAGAAAATATCTACCTGGATGAGGACAAACAAACTTACACTAAACATTGACAAAACCTACTTCATTCAGTTTGGTAACAGAGCTACAGATGTCCCTCTTAACATAATGATAAACGAATCACCTATCACAAAGCTAACAGAGGGAAAATTCTTAGGAATCCACCTTGATAATAGACTCAAATTTCATACACATATACAACAAATTTCTAAGAAAATTTCCAAGACTGTAGGCATACTATCGAAGATACGGTACTATGCTCCACAGTCAGCCCTCCTGGTCCTATATCACTCTTATTTACCCCTATCTCACCTATGGAATTTGTGCATGGGGCTCAACAACAATTAACCATCTCAGACCACTAATTACCCAACAAAAGGCTGCAGTTAGAATGATAACAAATTCTCACTACAGGCAGCACACTCCACCAATATTCAAAACACTCAACCTACTCACCATACAAAACATCCATACTTATTATTGCACCTATTACATACATAGAACACTTAACTCTGATATTAACCCTCCCCTCAAACATCTCCTTGCCAACCTCAACAGAACACATGATCATAACACAAGACACAGATCACTCTTTGATGTTCCTAGTGTCCATCTCACGCTATGCAAAAACTCAATGCACATAAAAGGCCCTAAAATCTGGAATTCATTACCTGTAAATATAAAAGAAACACTACCTGTTTATAAATTCAAGTCTCTTCTCAAAGATCACTTACTCACCCAAAACCAAATAAATACTGAATAACTGAACCTTATAAATTGTATATCTTAAATGTTTCTCACAATTATATCACATAAATGTTAATCCTAAAACCCAATCTAACTTCATTATTTTTTAAATACACTACCTAACAGAATACTCCATTCGACTGAATGTACAGCAATGCATGCAACCATATGACCTGTCTTTGTAATACTCATTTGTGCTTTATAGTTATCTGTTTACAATAATGTTTTATCACTATTTCATCATTGCTTAGTTAATCTTAAGTTAATTCTAAGCCAGCCCGTAATGCTATGCATATAAGTGGCTTTGGCATGCTGCTCTTACCTGTATTTTTTTGTACCTCTGTATGTATGCTCAAATTACTAAATAAATAAATAAATAAATAAATAAATAAATATAGGTAGTAGGTTGGTAGACAGCAACCGCCCAGGGAGGTACTACCGTCCTGCCAAGTGAGTGTAAAACGAAAGCCTGTAATTGTTTTACATGATGGTAGGATTGCTGGTGTCCTTTTTTCTGTCTCATGAACATGCAAGATTTCAGGTACGTCTTGCTACTTCTACTTACACTTAGGTCACACTACACATACATGTACAAGCACATATATACACACCCCTCTGGGTTTTCTTCTATTTTCTTTCTAGTTCTTATTCTTGTTTATTTCCTCTTATCTCCATGGGGAAGTGGAACAGAATTCTTCCTCCGTAAGCCATGCGTGTTGTAAGAGGCAGCTAAAATGCCGGGAGCAAGGGGCTAGTAACCTCTTCTCCTGTATATATTACTAAATGTAAAAGGAGAAACTTTCGTTTTTCCTTTTGGGCCACCCCGCCTCGGTGGGATACGGCCGGTGTGTTGAAAGAAAGAAGAAAGAAATAAATAAATAAATAAATAAATAAATAAATAAATGTATCGTAGGAACCCGTGGGGTGATGGTCACTAGCTGATAAACAACGGCACCCTGAGTGTGAATGGTGCTGGGATGCTGTTCGGACGTGTACCAGATGTCGCCGAATCACAAGGCCAATCACGAACTACAAGGCTATATTTTGACGAAAAAAGTTGCCGAAAGTCAGATTTCACGAGTCGCAGCCGCTGAAATGCAGGGGTCCACTGTATATGAATTAATGCTACAAATAGATATGCACAGTACATTTAACACTTCTAATGCAGTACTTAATGATAGTTTCCTGGACAGCATGTATTTAAACCTCCTGATACCATCAATCACTAAGCACACTAGAAGCACTGAAACATCTGCTTCTAGCTTTGATCATTTCTGGACTAATATAGCACAGTACGGTGGTACCTCGAGTTACGAACGTAATTTGTTCCAGAAGGCTGTTCAAGTGTTGTTACCGAACAAATTTGTTCACATAAGGAATAATGTAAATTAGATTAGTCCATTTCAGACCCCCAAAAAATACACTAACAAAAGCACTTACAAAAATACACTTACATAATTGTTCGAGTTGGGAGCTGTTTGAAACTCGAGGTACCACTGTATAAGAATAATCACAGACAGAACAATCGACCATTACCCTACTTTTCTAATAACTAACATCACATAGAGACCACTCAAAATAACATTAATAATTTTTTGACTCTATGATGATGCTTCATTTAACAAATTCCATGAAACAATTCAATATACAGTATTATTTAGGAAAGGGAGATGAACATCAATCAGAAAGCAAATTCTGAAGTATTAAACTTTCTCAAAATTACTAAACATTACCATGATAAACAATGCCCACTCAAAAACAAAGAAGAAGCATATAACAAAATGGCTCACAAGAAGGCTTACTCAGATCAACTGAAAAGAAACACAATAACATGAAGAGGTACATACTGGCCTTATTTCTAATTAAAAAAAAAAAAAGTAAAGAAATACTGTACTCTGCACTCCCAAGTATTATCAGAAAACTGAAACAATACAACTTTTCCACTAGAATTAATAATTCTAAAGGAGATATAAAACTGCCATTTTCTCTGAATTAGTTGTATTATTTTCCATATGGAATTTTTTTAACATGCTGGCCGTCTCTCATCAAGGCAGGGCGACCCGAAAAAGAAACACTTTCACCATCATTCACACTATCACCGTCTTGCCAGAAGCGCACAAATACAACAGCTTGGATGACACTCTAAACAGCAAATATTCCGAACTCCTCCTTTAAAGTGCAGGCACTGTACTTCCCACCTCCAGGACTCAAGTCCAGCTAACCAGTTTCCCTGAATCCCTTTACAAAATATTACCCTACTCACACTCCGATAGCTCATTAAGTTCCAAAAACTATTCGTCTCCACTCACTCCTATCTAACACACTTACGCATGCCTGCTGTATGTCCAAGCCCCTTGCACAAAAACTCTTTATAACCTCCTCCCTCCCTCCTTTCCTAGGATGATTCCTACCCCTCATTCCCTCCACTATAGATTTATATACCATTCAAGTCATCCTATTTTGCTCTATCCTCTCTAAATGACCAAATCACCTCAACAACCCCTCTTCAGCCTTCTGAATAATACTTTTAGTAACACCGCACCTCCTCCTAATTTCCACACTCCAAATTTTCTGCATAATAATTACACCAAACATTGCCCTCAGACACGAAATCTCCACTGCCTCCAGCATCCTTCTTGCTGCAACATTCACTACCCATGCTTCACACACATATAAGATTGTTGGTACCAGAGTACTCTCACACATTCCCTTCTTTGCCTTTCACCCCTTTGAGAATTCGAGTTCATGAATAGAATATCAACTAGTGTACAAAATAGTATCTATAAACTTACCAGACTACAGTGGACCCCCGGTATTTGATGGCATCGGTATTCGATAAATCCGGTATTCGATGCATTATATCGCAAAAAAATTTCCTCGGTATTCGATTGAAAACCAGGTATTCGATACGATTTGTATGAGACGTGTCCACGTGGCCTGAACTGCCCCATGTGTGCCAGTGTTTACAAGCCAGCCAGTGTGCACGCATCTAAGGATACATTCGGTACATTCCATATTATCCATATTATCACTGTTTGGTGCTTGTTTCTGTAAAATAAGTCACCATGGGCCCCAAGAAAGCTTCTAGTGCCAACCCTTCAAGAAAAAAGTCGCTAATGACTTATGAAATGAAGAAAGAGATAATTACAAAGTACGAAAGTGGAGTGCGTGTGTCGGAGCTGGTTAGGTTGTATAATAAACCCCAATCAACCATCTCTACTATAGTGACCAGGAAAACGGCAATCAAGGAAGCTGTTCTTGTAAAAGGTGCAACTGTGATTATGAAACAGTGACCGCAAGTGTTAGAAAATGCTGAGAGATTGTTACTGGTGTGGATAAATGAAAAACAGATAGCAGGAGATAGCATCTCTCACGCGATCATTTGTGAAAAGGCTAGGCAGTTGCATGACGATTTGGTAAAGAAATTGCCTGCAAATAGTGGTGATGTGAGTGAATTTAAGGCCAGCAAAGGTTGGTTTGAAAGATTTAAGAATCGTAGTGGCATACATAGTGTGATTAGGCATGGTGAGGCTGCCAGTTCGGACCAAAAAGCAGCTGAAAAATATGTGAAAGAATTCAAGGATTACATAGACAGTGAAGGACTGAAACCTGAACAAGTGTTTAATTGCGACGAAACAGGCCTGTTTTGGAAGAAAATGCCAAGCAGGACCTACATTACTGAGGAGGAAAAGGTACTCCCAGGACATAAGCCTATGAAAGACAGGCTTACTCTGTTGATGTGTGCCAATGCTAGTGGTGATTGCAAAGTGAAGCCTTTATTGGTGCATCACTCTGAAACTCCCAGAGTGTTCAGGAAAAACAATGTCCTCAAGGCTAATTTGTGTGTGCTGTGGAGGGCAAACAGTAAGGCATGGGTCGCTAGGGACTTTTTCTATGACTGGTTACACTAAGCATTTGCCCCCAATGTGAAAAATTACCTAACTGAAAAGAAATTAGACCTTAAGTGCCTCCTGGTATTAGACGATGCCCCTGGTCATCCTACAGACTTGTCAGAGCGACTTTCTGGGGACATGAGCTTCATTAAGGTCAAGTTTTTGCCTCCTAATACCACTCCTCTCCTGCAGCCCATGGACCAGCAGGTCATTTCCAACTTCAAGAAACTGTACACAAAAGCTATGTTTCAAAAGTGCTTTATAGTGACCACAGAAACTCAACTGACTCTAAAAGAGTTTTGGAAAGATCACTTTAATATCCTCAATTGTGTAAACCTTATAGGTAAGGCTTGGGAGGGAGTGACTAAGAGGACCTTGAACTCTGCTTGGAAAAAACTGTGGCCAGAATGTGTAGACAAAAGGGATTTTGAAGGATTTGAGGCTAACCCTGAGAATCCTATGCCAGTTGAGGAATCCATTGTGGCATTGGGAAAGTCCTTGGGGTTGGAGGTTAGTGGGGAGGATGTGGAAGAGTTGGTGGAGGAGGACAGTGAAGAACTAACCACTGATGAGCTGCTAGATCATCTTCAACAGCAAGAGGCCAGACCTGAGGAAACTGCTTCGGAGGAGGGGATAGAGAAATTGAAGAAGTTGCCTACTTCAAAGATTAAGGAAATGTGTGCAGTGTGGCTTAAAGTGCAAACCTTTTTTGATGACAATCACCCTAACACAGCTATTGCAAGCCGTGCTGGTGACTATTACACTAACAATGTTGTGAAACACTTTAGGGATGTCATAAAGGAACGGGAGGTACAGGCCACTATGGACAGATATGTTGTGCGACAGAAATCCAGTGACTCTGAAGCTGGTCCTAGTGGCATTAAAAGAAGAAGGGAAGTAACCCCGGAAAAGGACTTGCTACCTCAAGTCCTAATGGAAGGGGATTCCCCTTCTAAACACTAACACCTCTCCCCTCCTCTCATCCCATCAATCATCACCAGATCTTCATTAAAGGTAAGTGTCAATTATTTTATTGTTATTATTCTATTGCATTAAACTTAATATTCCATGTAGTAAAATTTTTTTTTTCATACTTTTGGGTGTCTTGCACGGATTAATTTGATTTCCATTATTTCTTATGAGGAAAATTGATTCGGTTTTCGATATTATCGGTATTCGATGAGCTCTCAGGAACGGATTAATATCAAATACCGGGGGTCCACTGTATAACCTAACTAATCTTTTCTCATAATCGTGTACAATGATATGCCCTTGTAGTCTCAAGTTAGGCTTAAGCTTGCCCATAAAGCTCTGCATAACTATGAACTTTCAACATACAATCAAGTGTCATCATCCATTTCCGTATAAACAAAATATGTTAAAATAAACTTTTGCTTGTATTTATTTGGAGAAAAGTTCCCAAATTCTAGGATCAAAATTTTTTCAAGAAACAAATGAATAACCTTTACTTAAACAAACGATCCCCCAGTCATCTCAACGACTAATACTGTGAACAAACCTGATAACTTCTTAACTGCAATAAGAACTAATTTTGCAAAAAACAACATTCCTGAAACCTAAACTAACATCAAGAAAGTATAAAAGAATAAAGATTTTATTTCTTTGTAAAGGTTACAATGTGTAATTATAATCTTGGTTTGTTAAATACAAAGAAAGTCACTATCATGCAGGGGCATTTCAGCAGACTAATCAGTAGCTATATGACAGGCAATTATCCTAATTATTTCTACTTGGATCCAACTACCCCTGAAGAAACAGTTCTGACAATAAAGTCACTTAAAAATACTGAGATACCAACAATAATCTATAATAAAACTGCACAAGTATTATCTCCAACTATAGCAATACATTTTAACATGTCATTTGAGGAACAAACTTTTAAAGATGCTCTCAAGAAAGCCAGGATAAGACCCGGCCACAAAGGTGGTTATTCAACTGCTATTAATAGTTACAAACCAATCTCTATTCTTCCTGTACAATAAAAAATATTTGAGAAATTAATACACAAGTAACTATACACCTACCAGACCAAAAAAAAAAAAAAGTAATAATGATGCAATAATAAGAATGCTAAATACAGTTTATTTAGTTCTGTCAAGACATGAGTATCCTACTAGACTCTTCACTAATTTGCTAAAACTTTTGATACCATTGACCGCAGCACTAACAATTAGTGCCCGCAAAAAATCTTTACATGTCCAACACAAAAAAAAACTCTATACACGAGATTTTGGTGCATAAATTTCACTTGTAGTAGGTTGGTAGACAGCAAACACCCAGGGAGGTACTACCGTCCTGCCAAGTGAGTGTGAAACAAAAGCCTGTAATTGTTTTACATGATGGTAGGATTGCTGGTGTCTTTTGTCTGTCTCATAAATATGCAAGATTACAGGTACATCTTGCTACTTCTACTTACACTTAGGTCACACTACACATACATGTACATGTTTATTTATACACACTCATCTGAGTTTTCTTTGATTTTATCTTAATAGTTCTTGGTCTTATTACTTTTCCTTTTATATCCATGGGGAAGTGGAATAAGAATCTTGCCTCCGTAAGCCATGCGTGTTGTAAAAGTCAACTAAAATGCCGGGAACAATGGGCTAGTAACCCCTTTTCCTGTAAAGATTACTAAAAAGAATAATAAGAAGAAAATTGTCTTCTTTCTTTTTTGGGTCACCCTGCCTCGGTGGGAGACGGCCGACTTGTTGAAAAAAAAAAAAAAAAAAAAGAATAAGAAGAAGAAAATTGTCAAAGTGGGAAGTCTGAATGTGCGTGGATGTTGTGCAAATGATAAGAACGAGATGATTGTGGATGTTATGAATGAGAAGAAGCTGGATGTCCTGGCTTTAAGTAAAACAAAGCTCAAGGGGGTGGGAGAGTTTCAGTGGAGAGGAATAAATGGGATTACGTCAGGGGTTTCAAACAGAGTTACAGCTAAAGAAGGAGTAGCAATAATGTTGAAGGATAAGTTATGGCAGGAAAAGAGGGACTATAAATGTATTAATTCAAGAATTATGTGGAGTAAAATAAAGGTTGGATGTGAAAAGTGGGTTATAGTAAGCGTATATGCAGGAGGGGTGTTAATGTTGCAGTTTAGAAACTGTAGTGTAAAGCACCCTTCTGGCAAGACAGTGATGGAGTGAATGATGGTGAAAGTTTTTCTTTTTCGGGCCACCCTGCCTTGGTGGGAATCGGCCAGTGTGATAATAAATATAAAAAAATATGCACCTGGAGAAGAGAGAAGTGTAGAGGAGAGAGAGATTTGGGGAAATGTTGAGTGAAAGCGTGGGGAGTTTTGAACCAAGTGTGAGAGTAATGCTGGTTGGGGATTTCAATGCTAAAGTGGGCAAAAATACTGTGGAGGGAGTAATAGGTAAATTTAGGGTGCCAGGGATAAATGAAAATGGGGAGCCTTTAATTGAGCTATGTGTAGAAAGAGGTTTGGTAATAAGTAATACATATTTTATGAAGAAGAGGATAAAGAAATATACAAGGTATGATATACCACGTAATGACAGTAGTTTGTTAGATTATGTATTGGTGGATAAAAGGTTGATGGGTAGGCTCCAGGATGTACACGTTTATAGAGGGGCAAATGATATATCGGATCGTTATTTAGCTGTAGCTACAGTTAGAGTAAGAAGTAGATGGGAAAAGAGGAAAATGGCAATAACAAGAGGGAGGTGAAAGTGTATAAACTAAGGGAGGAGGAAGTTCAGGTGAGATATGAGCAGCTATTGGCAGAAAGGAGGGCTGGTGCAAGTATGAGTAGTGGGGGTTGAAGAGGGTTGGAATAGTTTTAAAAATCCAGTATTAGAATGTGGGGCAGAAGTTTGTGGTTATAGGAGGGTGGGTACAGGAGGAAAGAGGAGTGATTGGTGGAATGATGAAGTAAAGGGTGTGATAAAAGAGAAAAAGTTAGCTTATGAGAGGTTTTTACAAAGCAGAAGTGTTATAATAAGAGTAGAGTATATGGAGAGTAAAAGAAAGGTGAAGAGAATGGTGAGAGAGAGTGGAAAAGGAGAGCAGATGATAGAGTGGGAGAGGCACTGTCAAGAAATTTTAATGAAAATAAGAAAAAAATTTGGAGTTAAACAAGTTAAGAAAGCCTAGGGAACAAATGGATCTGTCTGTTAAAAACAGAGTAGGGGAGTTAGTAGATGGGGAGATGGAGGTTTTTGGTAGATTCAAAAGTTTATTCTCTATAAGGATTACAATGCCGAGTTTACAGAATTTGGTTATTGTGTGGTCTACATGTAGTAAAATAATAATTACAGAGTGTACCACTAGAACACCTAGCATGGCTAGGCATTTCGGGCAGACTTAGATTAAATCTTAAGTTTAAAATATTACAAAATTATGAGGTAAGTTGGTATTATGGCTAAGCGACTAAATACTAGTTTGTGAGTTTAGCAATGTGAATGCTTTTGTTTTGGCACAATACATAGTTTCAGTATTGGAGTATCACAGGCCAACTTATGACTAGTTAAGATTCATTATTTTAAGATTGAGATTGATATTTCTGTTTATAGTCAAATGGGTGAGTGAGTGTAAGTGTGAACCACCAGGTGGTATTCATGTAATTAGTAGACAGGGTGTATCAGGGAGATAAGATGTTTTCTGATGGTAGTTTTGAAGGTGATGAATGTGACTGCAGTTCTAGAGTTTTCAGGTAGGGTGTTCCAGATTTTAGGGCCTTTGACGTACATTGAATTTTTGTAAAGGTTTAGTCGGACATGGGGAATGTCATAGAGATGTTTGTGTCTGGTGTTATGCCTGTGGGTTCTGTCACAACTATCAAGAAAGCATTTTAGGTCAAGGTTAATATTGGAATTTAAGGTCCTGTAGATGTAGATTGCACAGTAGTAAGTGTGGATGTACTGAACAGGGAGTAAGTTTAGATCTATGAAGAGTGGGGGGGTGGGTGTTGCCAGGGATGGGATTTAATGATTATTCTTACTGCGGCTTTTTGTTGGGTTATTATTGGCTTTAGGTGTGTTGCTGCAGTTGAACCCCAAGCACAGATAGCATAGGTGAGGTATGGATATATAAGTGAATGGTATAGTGTGAGAAGGTCTGTTTGCGGCACGTATCGTATCTTGGAGAGGATCCCAACCGTTTTGGATACTTTTTTGGTTATGTGTTGGATATGGGTGCTGAAATTCAGGTTGTTGTCGAGGTATAGGCCTAGGAATTTGCCCTCATTATGTCTGGCAATTAGTGTGTTGTCGATCTTAATGTTAATTTGCGCATCTCCTGCTCTGCTACCAAACATGATGTAGTAGGTTTTGTCAGTGTTAAGCCTAAGTTTATTGGCTGTCATCCAAGTCGATATTTTGATCAGCTCCTCATTAACAATGGTGTTGAGGGTGGCAAGATTAGGGTGAGAGATGACATAAGTCGTGTCGTCAGCAAAGAGAATAGGGTTCAGGTGTTGAGATACATTTGGAAGATCATTGATGTATATGAGGAAGAGCAGGGGACCAAGGACACTTCCCTGTGGAACTCCAGTATCAAGTGGCCATGTTGTTGATGCTGTGTCTTTAATGGTGACATACTGATACCTATTAGTAAGGTAAGATTCGAAATATGCAAGCGCATGGCCTCTTATACCATAATGGTCAAGTTTGTGGAGTAGGATGCCGTGGTCTACTGTGTCAAAAGCTTTTCTTAGGTCAATAAAAATTCCTAATGGATATTCCTTATTTTCCAATGCTGTGTAAAGCAGATCTAGCATTTTTATGATTGCATCGTTAGTGCTTTTATTTTTCCTGAATCCAAATTGGCAGGGGTTGAGTATGTTTTGTGCCGTTATAAATGAATATAGTCTCCTGTGCACGAGTTTCTCAAAGATTTTGGATAGCAATGGTAAGTTTGATATTGGCCTATAGTTGTTTAAATCTGTAGGGTCACCACCTTTATGTATTGGTGTAACCCTTGCCGTCTCGAGTAGTTTCAGGAAGGTGCTAGTTTCTAGTTTCGCTTGTACAATAATGGTGGGACATGAGACAGATTCCTTGAGTTATTTTTAAGTGACTTTATAATATGCAAGCGCATGGCCTCTTATACCATAATGGTCAAGTTTGTGGAGTAGGATGCAGTGGTCTACTGTGTCAAAAGCTTTTCTTAGGTCAATAAAAATTCCTAATGGATATTCCTTATTTTCCAATGCTGTGTAAAGCAGATCTAGCATTTTTATGATTGCATCGTTAGTGCTCTTATTTTTTCTGAATCCAAATTGGCAGGGGTTGAGTATGTTTTGTGCCGTTATAAATGAATATAGTCTCCTGTGCATGAGTTTCTCAAAGATTTTGGATAGCAATGGTAAGTTTGATATTGGCCTATAGTTGTTTAAATCTGTAGGGTCACCACCTTTATGTATTGGTGTAACCCTTGCCGTCTCGAGTAGTTTCAGGAAGGTGCTAGTTTCTAGTTTCGCTTGTACAATAATGGTGGGACATGAGACAGATTCCCTGAGTTATTTTTAAGTGACTTTATAATCTCAGTGACTTCCGTGGGCTCAGTTGGTGCAAGATAGAAGGAATTTGGGAAATTCCCATCTAGGTAGTCCCCGGCATGGGCATTGGTACATGGGATTTTATTGGCGAGATTAGATCCTATGGTTGAGAAGTAGTCATTTATCTTGTTAGCTGTGTCAGTGGGATGCAGTGGTGTTTCATTAGGTTTAGTTAGGACAATATTCTTGTTTTTTTTCAGTTTGTGGGTCCCTAGAATCTGAGAGAGTGTTTTTCAGGTCTTTTTTATGTCTCCTCTTGTGTCAGTGAATCTACTGGAGTAGTATAGTTGTTTGGCTTTCTTTATTACTTTGGTGAGGACTGATGAATAGTGTTTAAGAATATCATTGTGTATTAAGCCCTGTCTATATTGCTTTTCATATTGGTGTTTCTTATCAATGGATTTCAGAATGGTGCTGGTTAGCCATGGGCAACCAAGCCGTTTGTTTGTGATCTGTTTCGTTTTTATAGGACAATGTTTGTTGTATAGTCTAAGTAATTTGTTAAGAAAAATGTCTGTCCAGTCATCAATACCATTGGCCTTGGAGAATTCTGTAGGCCAGTCAACAGTCTCTAGGTCAGCTGTGAACTTCCTTATTGAGGCCTCATCATGGAGTCTAAATGAAACTTTGTTGTATTCAAGTGGTGGTTTACTAATGTTTGTCAAGAGGATGGTAGGGTAGTGGTCTGTAGTGCTATCTGTGATTATCCCTGATTTAAGGGGGGCTAGTATATTGGTCCATATGTGGTCTATTATGGTTGCACTTGTTTCAGTGAGCCTGGTTGGTTTAGTTACTGTTGGTATGAGAAGTGTGTTGTTCATATTGTTGATGAAATCAGTTACAGGCTGATCATCTAGTAGGCCAAGGTTGATGTTGAAGTCTCCAGCTAAGAGAAGGTGGTGCTTATTCATTTGTCTGTCTGTTATTAGTGCCTTTAATTTCTCACTGAAATTTGGGATGTTTGTGTGGGGTATCCGGTAAATGGCACCGATTGTTATAGGCGTCTTAAGGTTTTTTACAGTAAAATTAGCAAAAATGTATTCTCCATATTCATCACTAAAGCAAGAGGTGCTAATACAAGATAATTGGTTAGAGTAATAGATTGCAATACCACCCCCAACTTGGTATGGTCTGCAGTTGTAGATTGCTGTGTATCCTGGTAGAGGGTAGATATCTATTGTGTCCTGCTTAAGCCAGGTCTCAGTAAGAATAATGCAGGAGAAGGGTGTCTTTAGTGATTCAAGGAGTGCAAGGAGGTCATCATAGTGTTTGCTTAAGGACCTGATGTTGTAGTTAAGTACTGATAGACTTTTAGCATTGTTTAGGATAGTGCTGGTTTGTGATGCTGTGTAGTAAAGGCAGTTACTTTCCAATAGGTTTTGATTGTGTGTCAGATTATGGAGGTTTAGATCAGGGTCAATGTGATCAATCATCTTCTAGGTTTAACCCTTTGACTGTTTCAGGCCCCTTTCTGAAACTGTCATTCTATGTCGCTAAATTTTTTGGGAAAAAAAAAAAACAAAAAAAAAATCTTATGAAATGATAGAGAATCTTTTCCCGATGGTAATGACACCGAAAGTTCGAAATTTGGTCGAAAACTCATGGAATTACGCTCCCACGAAGTTATCAGTCTCAGCGACATATGCGTATCGGCGATTTCGCTGACTTTGAGCCCTATTTTCAGCCAATTCCGTTGTTCCAGTTGACCAAACTCATAGCTATTTCTTTAGAACTCCATTTTATCTATCAGCTGAGTACAAGAAACCTCCCATTTACCAATTTGGACTACCCAATATTGTGGTCAGAAATTGGCAATTTGGCCAATTTCACGCAAACTAAAAAAAGATGCCAATTTCAAAATAGGGTCCAGAATAAACAAGGTAGACATTCTTGGCACTAAAATAACATATCCTCTGTTCATTAGTCACATCTCTAGGCCCCTCTTATATTATTATTGCTTTCTATTTTGATTTTTTATTCATATAAAAAAATACAAAATTTACTGTTATGCAGACTACTGCATTATTGTAAAAATGGTATAAATAATATCAGTGCACTAGTGAAAGAATATTAGACTCCCCAGTTGACGTGTATTGGACGTGTGGTGTGATTTGTTTACTCCTGAACATTGGTAAAAATCGAACATTTCCGCTACTTTGAGCTCAGTTTCAAGGACGTTTTCATCATCAAAGTAATGAAAATAATCTCAATTTCTGTAATATGTTTTCCATTTTATCACCTAAGACCATGAAAACGCAAATACATCGATAAATACTATACGAAAATACACCTCAAAGTCGGCGTTTTAATCCAAAAAAACGATCAGTTTTTTTTTTCTCATTACGCACTGTGTGCTGCAGGAATTTTTTTATGTGGTGCACACTAACCATACAGACCCATTCTCTCACATGTGGGCCTACCAGCTTTCTTCCGCTTGATTTGAAGCCGCTAGAATTACTGAATATACAGTGGACCCCCGGTTAACGATTTTAATCCGTGCAAGAGGGGTAATTGTTATGCGAAATAATCATTATGCGAATGAATTTTCCCCATAAGAAATAATGGAAATAAAATTAATCCGTGCAAGACACCCAAAAGTATGAAAAAAAAAATTTTACCACATGAAATATACATTTTCCCACACACAAAGAGAAGGATACATGCACAATAGTAGAGTAGTACATGCACAGTATATATTGTGCATGTACTAGTCTACTAAATGAAGAATAAATGACACTTACCTTTATTGAAGATGCAGCAATGACTGATGAGACACTGTGTCCTGGGAGTGCCTTTTCCTCCTGAGTACTGTAGGTCCTGTTTGGCATTTTCTTCCAGAACAGGCCTTATCACACTGTGTATGCCACTACGATTCTTAAATCTCTCAAACCAACCTTTGCTGGCTTTAAATTCACCAATATGAGCACTAGTTCCAGGCATTTTTCCCTGTTCACCTGGGTGTTAGTCGACTTGTGTGGGTTGCATCCTGGGAGACAAGATTAAGGACCCCAATGGAAATAAGTTAGACAGTCTTCGATGACACTGACTTTTTTGGGTTATCCTGGGTGGCAAATCCTCTGGGGTTAATTGTTTCTTGGTTTTCTCAATAAGCCACACCAACAACGGTGCTACAGCAGCAGCAGCAGCTGACAGTGCAGCAGCAGCAGCAGCTGACAGTGCAGCAGCAGCAGCAGCTGTACCACCAATAGTAGCGATGGTTGATTGGGGTTTATTATACAACCTGGCCAGCTCGGAGACATGCACTCCACTTTCATACTTATCAATGATCTTTTTCTTCATCTCTATTGTAATTCTCACCCTTATTGCTGTAGGGTTGGCACTAGAAGCTTTCTTGGGGCCCATGGTCACTTATTTTCCAGAAAAAGCACCGAAAACACTGTAATAATACGAAATATTCCGATTGTATGCTTGGATGTTACCGCGGAGGCTGGCTGGTAAACAATGCCACCGGCGGAACATGTGAGCGTGGCTCAGGCCGCACATTGGACGCGTCTCGGACGAAAATCGGTAAGCGGGTTTTTAAGCGGTATGTGAGGCAAAATTTTTGCAATTAAAGTAAGCGGTATGCGAAATAATCGCTATGTGATGCCATCGTTATGCGGGGGTCCACTGTATATACGTCTGAAACACTGGCTCGTAAGACATATATATGTGACCAAAACAGTCAAAGGGTTAAATTATGGTTATTTATATCCTGAGTTGCGTGTTGAGTTCTAGTACTGATATCTGTAGTGGTGGGAAGTTTGGACAAGTATATAGCTAAAGCATTTTGGTTATATAGAGTATAGTCACTAATACACATAATGGAGTTGGTGTTGTCTATGTGTTGTGCTGGAATGAGCTAAAGTACAACTAGGTATAAACTAATAATATAAAAATACAAATTAAAAATAGCACAAGACTCTCACTTGTAATTGCACTAAGGTCTAATACAGTGGACCCTCGACCAACGATGGCATCGATTAACAATAAATCTGACTAGCGATACATTTTAACGCAAAAATTTTGCCTCGACTAGCGCTTAAAAACCCGACCAGCACTATTCGTTCCGTACCATACGCGTCCACTTTGGCCTGAGCGCGCCTCATTTGTCCCTTTGGTGCCAGTGTTTACAAGCCAGCCAGCCACCGCAGTCGCTTCCAAACATACAACTGGAACATTTCATATTATCACAGCCTTTTTAGTGATTGCACCTGCAAAATAAGTCACCATGGGCCCCAAGAAAGCTTCTAGTGCCAACCCTACAGCAAAAAGGGTGAGAATTACTATGGAGATGAAGAAAGAGATCATTGCTCAAGAAATCGTAATGACACGATTGCAAACAAACCATACCCCCGGCCGGGATTGAACCCGCGGTCATAGAGTCTCAAAACTCCAGCCCGTCACGTTAGCCACTAGACCAGCTAGCCACAATAAGATTCATCCAACTAGGTATATTTCTACACCATAGGAAGGTTAGCACAGGCACCACTGTGACCACAAATGCAAGTTTTTACAGCCGAATCTCCAGCTAGCGTGGCCATGACGAACTCTAGCTCAAGTCCCTTCACTGCCGTCAACATGACTCAAGAAATCGTAATGATACGATTGCAAACAAACCATACCCCCGGCCGGGATTGAACCCGCGGTCATAGAGTCTCAAAACTCCAGCCTGTCGCGTTAGCCACTAGACCAGCTAGCCACAATAAGATTCATCCAACTAGGTATATTTCTACACCATAGGAAGGTCAGCACTTGCATTTGTGGTCACAGTGGTGCCTGTGCTAACCTTCCTATGGTGTAGAAATACACCTAGTTGGATGAATCTTATTGTGGCTAGCTGGTCTAGTGGCTAACGCGACGGGCTGGAGTTTTGAGACTCTATGATCGCGGGTTCAATCCCGGCCGGGGGTATGGTTTGCTTGCAATCGTGTCATTATGATTTCTTGAGTCATGCTGACGGCAGTGAAGGGACTTGAGCTAGAGTTCGTCACAGCCACGCTAGCTGGAGATTCGTCTGTAAAAACTTGCATTTGTGGTCACAGTGGTGCCTGTGCTAACCTTCCTATGGTGTAGAAATATACCTAGTTGGATGAATCTTATTGTGGCTAGCTGGTCTAGTGGCTAATGCGACGGGCTGGAGTTTTGAGACTCTATGATCGCGGGTTCAATCCCAGCTGGGGGTATGGTGAGTATGGAGGAGGTGAATGTATTCAGATATTTGGGAGTGGACGTGTCAGCGGATGGGTCTATGAAGGATGAGGTGAATCATAGAATTGATGAGGGGAAAAGAGTGAGTGGTGCACTTAGGAGTCTGTGGAGACAAAGAACTTTGTCCTTGGAGGCAAAGAGGGGAATGTATGAGAGTATAGTTTTACCAACACTCTTATATGGGTGTGAAGCATGGGTGATGAACGTTGCAGCGAGGAGAAGGTTGGAGGCAGTGGATATGTCATGTCTGAGGGCAATGTGTGGTGTGAATATAATGCAGAGAATTCGTAGTTTGGAAGTTAGGAGGAGGTGCGGGATTACCAAAACTGTTGTCCAGAGGGCTGAGGAAGGGTTGTTGAGGTGGCTCGGACATGTAGAGAGAATGGAGCGAAACAGAATGACTTCAAGAGTGTATCAGTCTGTAGTGGAAGGAAGGCGGGGTAGGGGTCAGCCTAGGAAAGGTTGGAGGGAGGGGGTAAAGGAGGTTTTGTGTGCGAGGGGCTTGGACTTCCAGCAGGCGTGCGTGAGCGTGTTTGATAGGAGTGAATGGAGACGAATGGTTTTTAATACTTGACGTGCTGTTGGAGTGTGAGCAAAGTAACATTTATGAAGGGGTTCAGGGAAACCGGCAGGCCGGACTTGAGTCCTGGAGATGGGAAGTACAGTGCCTGCACTCTGAAGGAGGGGTGTTAATGTTGCAGTTTAAAAACTGTAGTGTAAAGCACCCTTCTGGCAAGACAGTGATGGAGTGAATGATGGTGAAAGTTTTTCTTTTTCGGGCCACCCTGCCTTGGTGGGAATCGGCCAGTGTGATAAAAAAAAAATAAAATAAACCAGGAAAAGTGTACAGTAAGGTTATTATTGAAAGAATTAGAGGTAAGACAGAATGTAGAATTGCGGATCAGCAAGGAGATTTTATTGTGGGTAGAAGATGTGTAGATCAAGTGTTTACATTGAAGCATATATGTGAACAGTACAGTGGACCCGCACCTTACAATGGCATTGCGTTATGTTAAATCCACCATACGATACATTTTAATGCAAAAATTTTGCCTCACTTCACGCTAAAAAACTTGCCTCACACAATTCGTCCCGGTCTGGGATGCGTCCCAAGTGTGGCTTGAGCGCGCCTCAGCTGCCCTGTGGGTGCCAGTGTTTACAAGCCAGCCAGTGCGGTCGCATCCTATCCACGCATACAATCGGTCCATTTCATATTATCACAGCATTTTTAGTGATTGTACCTGCAAAATAAGTCACCATGTGCCCCAAGAAACCTTCTAGTGCCAACCGTGTGGTAAAAAAGGTGAAAATTACTATTGAAATGAAGAAAGAGATAATTGCTAAGTACGAAAGTGGAGTGCGTGTCTCGGAGCTGGCCAGGTTGTATACCAAACCTCAATCAATCATCGCTACTATTGTGGCCAACAAAACGGCAATCAAGGAAGCTGTTCTTGCAAAATGTGCAAGTTTGTTTTCGAAACAGAGATCGCAAGTGATAGATGATGTTGAGAGACTGTTGTTGGTGTGGATAAATGAAAAACAGATAGCAGGAGATAGCATCTCTCAAGCGATCATATGTGAAAAGGCTAGGAAGTTGCATGAGGATTTAATTAGAAAAATGCCTGCAAATAGTGGTGATGTGAGTGAATTTAAGGCCAGCAAAGGTTGGTTTGAGAGATTTAAGAATCGTAGTGGCATACATAGTGTGATAAGGCATGGAGAGGCTGGCAGTTCGGACCAAAGAGCGGTTGAAAAATATGTGAAGGAATTCAAGGATTACATAGACAGTGAAGGACTGAAACCTGAACAAGTGTTTAATTGTGACGAAACAGGCCTGTTTTGAAAGAAAATGCCAAACAGGACCTACACTACTAAGGAGGAAAAGGCACTCCCAGGACATAAGCCTATGAAAGACAGGCTTACTCTCTTGATGTATGCTAATGCTAGTGGTGATTGCAAAGTGAAGCCTTTATTGGTTTATCACTCTGAAACTCCCAGAGTGTTCAGGCACAACAATGTCCTCAAGTGTTTGCTGTGGAGGGCAAACACTAAGGCATGGGTCACTATGACTGGGTACACCATGCATTTGCTCCAAATGTGAAAAATTACCTAATGGAAAAGAAATTGGACCTTAAGTGCCTCCTGGTATTAGACAATGCTCCTGGTCATCCTTCAGACTTGGGAGAGCGACTTTCTGGGGACATGAGCTTCATTAAGGTCAAGTTTTTGCCTCCTAATACCACTACTCTCCTGCAGCCCATGGACCAGCAGGTCATTTCAAACTTCAAAAAAACTCTACACAAAGGCTATGTTTCAAAAGTGCTTTCAAGTGACCTCAGACACTCGATTGACTCTAAGAGAGTTTGGAAAGATCACTTTAACATCCTCAATTGTGTAAACCTTATAGGTAAGGCTTGGGAGGGAGTGACTAAGAGGACTGTGAACTCTGCTTGGAAGAAACTGTGGCCAGAATGTGTAAACAAAAGGGATTTTGAAGGATTTGACACTAACCCTGAGAAGCGTATGCCAGTTGTGGAATCAATTGTGGCATTGGGGAAGTCCTTGGAGTTGGAGGTTAGTGGGGAGGATGTGGAAGAGTTGGTGGAGGAGGACAATGAAGAACTACTCACTGATGAGCTGCAAGATCATCTTCAATAGCAAGAGGCCAGACCTGAGGAAACTGCTTCGGAGGAGGGGAGAGAGAAATTGAAGAAGTTGCTTACTTCAAAGATTAAGGAAACGTGTGCAAAGTGGCTTGAAGTGCAAACCTTTATGGATGAAAATCACCCTCACACAGCTATTGCAAGCTGTGCTGGTGACTATTACAATGACAATGTTGTGAACCACTTTAGACAAATCATAAAGGAACGAGAGGTACAGAGCTCTATGGACAGATATGTTGTGCGACAGAGGTCCAGTGACTCTCAAGCTGGTCCTAGTGGCATTGGAAGAAGGGAAGTAGCCCCAGAAAAGGACGTGCTACCTAGTCCTAATGGAAGGGGATTCCCTTTCTAAACATTAACAACTTCCACACTCTCCCCTACTCCCATCCCATCAATCAACACCAGATCTTCAATAAAGGTAAGTGTCAGTTTGTGTGAATTAAAATTAATATTTCATTTGGTAAAAAAAAAAAAATTCATACTTTGTGGTGTCTTGCACGGATTAATTTGATTTCCATTATTTCTTATGGGGAAAATTAATTCACCTTACGATAATTTCGGCATGCGACGAGCTCTCTGGAACGGATTAATATCGTAAGGTGGGAGTCCACTGTATTTAGATAAAGGTAGTGAAGTTTTTATTGCATTTATGGATTTAGAAAAGGCATATGATAGAGTGGATAGAGAAGCAATGTGGCAGATGTTGCAAGTATATGGAATAGTATATGGAATGACTAAAATGATTTACTGTGTAAGAAACCTCCCGTATGAAGATAGACTCAAAGCCTTAAATCTCCACTCTCTGGAGAGGCGTAGAATGAGGGGAGATATCATTGAAGTGTATAAGTGGATGACAGGCATAAACAAGGGAGATATTAATAAAGTACTGAGGGTGTCGAACCAGGTAAGAACCAGGAATAATGGATTTAAGTTGGATAAATTTAGATTTAGAAAGGACATTGGTAAGTACTGGTTTTCTAACAGAGTTGTAGATGCGTGGAACAGTCTTCCCAGTGGAGTGATAGAGGCTAGGACCTTGGGTAGCTTTAAGAAGAGACTGGACAAATATATGAGTGGGAGGGGCTGGGTTTGATTGGTGTCATTGGGTACGGGAGTTATTTCTAGGGAAGCTTTAGGTAGTAGTCGTTTTGATAAGGGCCTGCCTCGCATGGGCCAGTAGGCCTTCTGCAGTGTTCCTCCATTCTTATGTTCTTATGTTACTAAATGCTGTTTAGAGTTTTTATGAGGACAGTGAGGCTCAGGTTAGGGTGTGTAGAAGAAAGGGAGACTACTTTCCGGTAAAAGTAGGTCTTAGACAGGGATGTGTAATGTCACCATGGTTGTTTAATATATTTATAGATGGGGTTGTAAAAGAAGTAAATGCTAGGGTGTTTGGGAGAGGGGTGGGATTAAATTATGGGAATCAAATACAAAATGGGAATTGACACACTTGCTTTTTGCTGATGATACTGTGCTTATGGGAGATTCTAAAGAAAAATTGCAAATGTTAGTGGACAAATTTGGGAGTGTGTGTAAAGGTAGAAAGTTTAAAGTGAACATAGAAAAGAGTAAAGTGATGAGGATATCAAATGATTTAGATAAAGAAAAATTGGATATCAAATTTGGGAGGAGTGTGGAAGAAGTGAATGCTTTCAGATACTTGGGAGTTGACATGTCGGCAGATGGATTTATGATGGATTCAAATTCAAAGTTTTTTCTCTATAAAGATTACAATGTTGAATTTACAGAATTTGGTTGTTGTGTGGTTTACATGTAGTTAACCCTTTCAGGGTCCAAGGCCCAAATCTGGAGTCACGCACCAGTGTCCCAGAATTTAAAAAAAAAAAATTTTGTTATTTTTTCTTATGAAATCATAGAGAATCTTTTTGTGAAGGTAATAAAACAAAAAGTACGAAATTTGGTGGAAAATTGACGAAATTATGCTCTCGCGAATTTTGATGTGTCAGCGATATTTACGAATCGGCGATTTTGCCGACTTTGACTCCCATTTTAGGCCAATTACATTATTCCAATCAACCAAATTCTTAGCTATTTCACTAGTATTACTTCTATTCTATCAATTGAGCACAAGAAATCGCCAAGTCAACTGTTTCAACTACAAAATAAAGTGATCGAAAATTGTTAATTTGGCCAATTTAACACAAAGTTCAAAATATTCCAATTTCAAAATAGCGTCCAGAATGAACAATGTAGGCATTCTTGGCACTAAACTAACATTTCCTCTGTTCATTAGTTATGTTTTGAGGCTTTACAAATAAATTCCATTTTGATTTTTTATTCACATAATGAATTTTTATTCACACCAAAAAATAGAAGATTTACTGTTATGCAATACTGTAATAATTGTATAAATATCATCACCATATTTGTGAATGTATATTAGACCCACCAGCTGACGTGTATTAGACTTGTGAGGTCGTTTGTTTACTCTTGAATATCGGCAAAAATTTAACATTTCCGCTACTTTGAGCTCAGTTTCAAGCCATTTCCAATGCTAAAACCAATCAAAATCATCTCTATTTCTGTAATATGTCTTCCATACTATCAAATGAGACCAAGAAATCGCAAATACAATTATAAAAAATATACGAAAAAACACTGCAAAGTTGCTGTTTTAATCGAAAAATCATGATTTCATTTTTTTTCTCTCATTATACACAGTGTGCTGCAGGATCTGTTTTATGTGGTGCACACATACCACATAGATGTATTCTCTCATATCTAGGCCCAAATGTACCACTCACAGTTTATCAGAGTGAGCTGAGCTCATGGCGTAGATCTACGGTTTGGACCCTGAACGTAAAGCCGTAGATCTACGGGACGGACCCTGAAAGGGTTAAATAATGATTACAGAGTGTACCACTAGAACGCCTAGCATGGCTAGGCATTTCGGGCAGACTTAGTTTAATTCTTTATTTTAAAATATTACAGATGAGGTTAATCATAGAATAGATGGGGAAAAAAGGTGAGTGGTGCATTGAGGTATATGTGGAGACAAAAAACATTATCTATGGAGGCAAAGAAGGGAATGTATTAAAGTAGCATAGTGAGGAGGCAGCTGGAGGCAGTGGAGATGTCCTGTCTAAGGATAATGTGTGGTGTAAATATTATGCAGAAAATTCGGAGTGTGGAAATTAGGAGAAGGTGTGGAGTTAATAAAAGTATTAGTCAGAGGGCTGAAGAGGGGTTGTTGAGGTGGTTTGGTCATTTAGAGAGAATGGATTTAAGTAGAATGACATGGAGAGCATTTAAATCTGTAGGGGAATGAGGGTGGGACAGGGGTCATCCTTGAAAAGGCTGGAAGGAAGGGGTAAGGGAGGTTTTGTGAGCGAGGGGCTTGGACTTCCAGCAGGCGTGCGTGAGCGTGTTCAATAAGAGTGAATGGAGACGAATGGTATTTGGGACCTGATGATCTGTTGGAGTGTGAGCAGGGTAATATTTAGTGAAGGGATTCAGGGAAACCGGTTATTTTTATATAGCCGGACTTGAGTCCTGGAAATGGGAAGTACAATGCCTGCACTCTAAAGGAGGGAGCTCAGGATATTGGCAGTTTGGAGGGATATTGTGTATCTTTATATGTATATGCTTCTAAACTGTTGCATTCTGAGCACCTCTGCAAAAAAAACAGTGATTATGTGTGAGTGAGGTCAAAGTGTTGAATGATGATGAAAGTACAGTGGACCACCGCCTTACGATATTAATCCGTTCCTGAGAGCTCATCGTAAGCGGAAATTATCGTTAGCAAAATTAATTTTCCCCATAAGAAATAATGGAAATCAAATTAATCCGTTCCTGACACCCCAAAGTATGAAAAAAAATTTTACCACATGAAATATTAATTTTAATACACACAAACTGAAGAAGACATGCACAATTACTACTCTACTAAGAATAGAATACATGACACTTACCTTTATTGAAGATCTGGTGATGATTGAAGGGATGGGAGGAGGGGAGTGTGTGGAAGTTATTGTTTAGAAGGAGAATCCCCTTCCATTAGGACTTCAGGTAGCAAGTCCTTTTCCGGGGTTACTTCCCTTCTTTTAATGCCACTAGGACCAGCTTGAGAGTCACTGGACCTTTGTCGCACAACAAATCTGTCCATAGAGCTCTGTACCTCCCGTTCCTTTAAGACTTTCCTAAAATGGGCCATAACACTGTCATTGTACAGGTTGCCAACATGGCTTGCAGTATCCATGTCAGGGAGATTTTCATCCATAAAGGTTTGCAGTTCAACCCCTTTGCACACATTTCCTTAATCTCTTTTTTCAATTCCATACTAATTCTCGCCCTTTTTACCACAGGGATGGCACTAGAAGCTTTCTTGGGGCCCATGGTGACTTATTTTGCAGTTACAAGCACTAAAAACAGTGGGATAATGTGAAATGTACCGAATGTATGTGTAGATGCGACCGCACTGGCTGGCTTGTAAACACTGGTGCTGAGGCCACACATGGGACGCGTCCTGGACGAATCATGTAAGGCGAGTTTTTTATCGTGAGGCGAGGCAAAAATTTTGCATTCAAATGCTTCACATGGCGGATTTAACGTAACGCAAAGTGTTCATAAGGCGGGGGTCCACTGTATTTTCTTTTTGTGGATTTTCTTTCTTTTTGGGTCACCCTGCCTCGGTGGGAGACGGCCGACTTATTAAAAAAAAAAAATTCACTTGCATTTCTGCCATAGGAAAAGTGTGAGGACGTAGTGATGACATAGTCTTGCTCCATTGTTTCCCACCATGCCACGCTTCAGTGCTCTGCCAGGGCTCAGTGAGGAAGGAGGCTTTCTGCGCTGTTCCTCAGTGCCCCTTTTTCCACTCGACCACGAACTTTGCCACACTATATCTCTGCTCCAAGTGGTCAGAATTGGTCAAACTAAACTTTTAATTGCAGAGAAGACCCATGCACTCACCCTATTAGAGCAAGGTATGTCTGTGATATGCGTAGCCACAGACATGAAGGTGACGAGGATGGCAATTGACAACCTCATTTCCACCTGGCTTTTTCTTGAGGTCTGTGGCTGTTATGGCAGGATCTTATAAGACTTCTCTCTTCAGGATCTTTTCTGAGTGAAGAGAAGTCTTTTGAGTGGTACAGTGCCAGGTGGGAGTGAGGCAGCTGCTTTCTTGAGGTTGTCAGTTGCCATCCTCGTCACCTTCAGGTCTGCGGGTACGCGTATCACTGACATGCCTTGCTCTAATAAGGTGAGTGCATGAGTCTTCTCTGCAATTGAAAGTTTAGTCCAACCCATTCTGACCACTTGAAGCAGAGATATAGCGTGGCAAAGTTCATGGTTGAGTGAAAAAAGGGGCACTGGGGAACAATGTAGCAAGCTTCCTTCCTTACCCAGCTCTGGCAGAGCAGTGAAGTGTGGCATGGTGGGGAACAACGAAGCAAGACAGGCTCCAGTACACTACGTCATCACACTTTTCCTATGGCAGAAACACAAGTATGCACCAAAATCTCGTGTACAGTTTTTTTTTGAGTTGGACATGTTAAGATTTTTTGCGGGCACTGTACTTAAAATTAACCACATTGGACTGAGGCCACAATTACTCAATAACAATTACCTCAATAACAGGCAACATCATGTAGCCATAAATGACACCTCAACTAGTACCCAACCCATCAACCCAGGTGTCCCCCAAGGCAGCATTCTGGGCTGCCTTCTTTTCCCCATCTATACCAAAGACATACCTCACCACCCAGTCCATAATCCTCATTGATAAGTTGTCACTGGAGAACAAAACCTGTTGAATTTACCTGGGAGTGGGGGCTTTGCTTTGCATGGCATGGTGAACAAGGAATACTAAACATGGTGTTAGACAATGCACTGCAGTGGCTCCAATTTTCTGTATACTGTGCACACTGACTGTGCAGACCCAGTCTCTCATATGCAGACCTACAGGCCTCCAGTGCCAAATTTGAGGCAGCTAGAATTAATGTGTAGATGTATGTAAATGATGCTGGCATCAATAACGTAGAGCTATGTATGACACACTCAAAGGGCGTGATCGGGAATCACAGAATCAGTAAAAATTATTATTAGTAGGTGGGCCAGGCTATGACAGCCCCAAATAAACAAGGCACAAACATCCCTATAAATTTATAACAATATATGGTAATTTGAACTAATGTTTTATAAAGTTTTTCTTCTTCTCTTTTTTAGTAAATGTCTACAGGAGAAGGGGTTACTAGCCCATTGCTCCCGGCATTTTAGTCGCCTCATACGACACGCATGGCTTACGGAGGAAAGATTCTTTTCCACTTCCCCATGGACAATAGAAGAAATAAAGAACAACAAGAGCTATTTAGAAAAAGGAGAAAAAACCTAGATGTATGTATATATATATGCATGTGCGTGTCTGTGAAGTGTGACCAAACTGTAAGTAGGAGTAGCAAGATATCCCTGTTATCTAGCATGTTTATGAGACAGAAAAGGACACCAGCAATCCTACCATCATGTAAAACAGTTACAGGTTTCTGTTTCACAGTCATCTGGCAGGATGGTAGTACTTCCCTGGGTGGTTGCTGTCTGGCAAGACAGTGATGGAGTGAATGATGGTGAAAGTTTTTCTTTTTTGGGCCACCCTGCCTTGGTGGGAATCGGCCAGTGTGTTAATAAAAATAATTGAACTAATGTAATTTAAATTAAGAAATACTGTAACTCTAATAGTTAAAAAGCATGCACAACAAGCCATAATTGCTTACCTCTAGAACAGGTCCAGAACTTAAGATAGTTTGCTCCACTCCACTACCATGTGAGCCCTTCTGACTCAGCATGGTAAGATGGTGCAGAAGGAAGAGCGTGGACTCGGTTTTCCCGCTTCCACTTTCCCCACTGATGACAATGCACTGGTTGCGCTTCTGCTTTAGCATCAAGTGATAGGCTGCATCAGCTATTGCAAATATATGTGGAGGAAGTTCTCCTAATCGATGATTTTGATACAACTTCACATATTTCGGATTATAAATTGGATAATATTTGAACGGATTGACAGATATAAGGATGGACCCAACATACGTATAAATGTAACCTCTTTGGAATCTCGCACGTAAATTTTCAAGGAGTGTCTGCTCAGTTAAATTAGGTAACTGACACAAATCAGGGTATTCTTTGTCTTTGGGTTGATATAAGAACTTGTAAAAATAATCACGGATTAGTTGTGAATCAAGCTGACTTGGTTCTGCCCACAAAGAATCTGATGAGATCTTCTCTCTCAGGCAAAACCTGTGGAGAAATTTTATTTCAAAATTAGTTTAAACACACTCAGGAAAGGTATTAAAATTATGTGTTCTACTGATAATCACCTAACATACATGACAAGAAATTGTATAAAATTAATAAACTCTACCAGAAAATATGATTTAACAATCAAGGGACTATTCATATACTACTAATATAAAACGAATGCAGAAATATGAATGTTGGATAAATAAAATTACCAATCTAAACTTAGCTTATTCAAAGTTATTTCAAACAAAAGTTACTTTACAATGACAAACTTGAAATTCCACACACCTGTATTCGTGTTGTTCGTTTTCGTCGACATTTTCAGTGACACTAGGCTGGGGCCAAAGCACCTGTAAAGCCACCGGATTCTCCAGTGGCCCCAGCCTCCTCTCCTTACACTCTTGTCCATGAGCATTACCAATGACCTCAGCCAATTCATAGTGTTGGGGATTGGGAAGCCCAAGCCTCTCTACAATACAAATGGTGATTTCTTGAGAGGTGGTCTGTTTGCTGACCTCAATAGAAAGTGCTTCATAATGAGGCGACAATGCCCCAACAAACACCTGCACTATATAACGGCTGTAATCCATCTTCAGAGCTTCAGGACAAAGAGTCTGGATAGTCTCTTAATAACATTTTGTTTCTCACGGGGTATATAAGCGCCATCATCAAGTGGCGTGGAACAGTGTCCGCTCTTGGCATACTTCTTCATTCACTCCTCCAATTATAGCATAAATATAAACACAAACATGTTGTTCAAGTGTTTTTCATCTAGAGTGCACCAACAACCCATCTTTCTGCATTAACACACACAAACACTTCCCTTTGACTGTGAACTTACACTCTAAACACTTCCTTACTGGATACTTCAATATATACAGCATATCATATGTACACATTTTTACATTTTTCTTTAACTGAAAAAAAGATAGAATTCAAAACAAGAATTATTATATGCATTATTAAACCCTATTATTTGCAAAAAAAAAAAAAAACAGTAATTATACATTTTTCAAAATACAAGTTCATTGTTTTCAACTTATTGGTACAAAATATTGTACATTAATGCAGCATCAGGTCATAACTCTGTGTTTATCCATTTCCATATAAGTATTCCCACTTCCATGTTAGTGTTCCCATATACATTTTTCCAACTTCCGTAATATTGTTTCCATGTAGTATGTACAGTAGGGCCCCACTTATATGGCAGGTTAGGTTCCAGGCTACCACCGTAAAGTGGAAATCGCCGTAAAGTGGAACACCTCTTTTTTCCACTTTTAAATGCATACAAATACTAGATAACAAGTTTACACTAATATATATTAAGTTAATAAGTAAATAAGTTTATTCAGGCATTCACGAATGCAGTTATATAGATTATCATACATAGCAACAGATGTGTAAAGTACCTAGGATAACCCAAAAAAGTCAGACAGTATGACTTATTTCCATTGGGGTTAGCAGTAGAACTAGGCATTAAAAAACAATAAAAAAAGTAAAATGCACATATAGTACACTCATTACTTACCTTAAAATATTTGTAGTCTTAATCTAGGGTGATATGAGTAGTATTTATTTTAAGAAATCAAGTGTGGTATGTATGGTAGCCAGCCGGGCTATCATACTAGGCCACCCCATCCACACATAATATTCTATAACATTTAACCCTTAAACTGTCCAAAGGCAGATCTACATTTGCACACGTAGCGCTCCGAACATAGATCTACAGTTTTTTACATTGTTTCTTATGGAGAAAATTAAGGTCGGAGCTCTACACGCACAAACGTAGATCTACGTTTGGACAGTTTAAGGGTTAAGCATCCCAGAGCGATGAATTGCATATACAGTTCACTCATTACTTACCTTAAAATATTTGTAGACTTAACGTAGGGTCAGAGGTGAGTAAACGAGATAAAACAAATAAATGAGAGAGAGAGAATGAGTACATGAGAGAGGACACTCATGGAGTTATGTAAACAAACCAGGCAAACGTGAGTTACGTAAACAAAGTGTACACGTCTGGTTTGTGTACAAGTTACATTGTGTACAAGTTGTCTCTATGTTGATATGGTAGAATAAATAGAGGAACACTCCCATTCTCATGTAACACCATTTTTTAGGAGAAATAACGCTCTGAGTGAAGGCATATGAAAGGAATAATTTTCTACAGTTACGCCCAGTAACACATTTTCTCTTATGTTAGACTAGAGAAAACGTTATTCCTGCCGTCACTTGTACAAGTTGTCTAGCTACCACATCTCACATTTATGTTTATTTATTCTCCTGTGGGGTGTATTTATTATCTTTATATGTTATGTATCGTGTTTATATAATTTTGAAAAAAATATCATAGCTGCATTAATAAAAATGTGTATTTTAACGTAATACAGTGGACCCCCGCATACCGTTGGCATCACATAACGTTAAATCCGCATACCGATACATTTTATCGCTAAGATTTTGCCTCGCATACCGCTAAAAAACCCGCTCAACACTACTCGTCCGAGACGCGTCTAATGTGCGGCCTGAGCCAGCCTCACATGTTCCGCCGGTGGCATTGTTTACAAGCCAGCCTCCACGGTAACATCCAAGCATACAATCATAACATTTCGTATTATTACAGTGTTTTTGGTGATTTTATCTGCAAAATAAGTGACCATGGGCCCCAAGAAAGCTTCTAGTGCCAACCCTGTGGTAAAAAGGGTGAGAAATATTATCGAAATACTGTGGTTCCATGGTCAACTGCTGATGCTGCTGCTGCTGTAGCACTGTCAGCTGCTGCTGCTGCTGTAGCACCATCAGCTGCTGCTGCTGGTGCTGTACCACCGTCAGCTGCTGCTGCTGCTGCACTGTCAGCTGCTGCTGCTGCTGTAGCACCGTCAGCTGCTGCTGCTGCTGTACAACCGTCAGCTGCTGCTGCTGCTGTAGTACCATCTGCTGCTGCTGTAGCATCGTCTGTTGCTGCTGTAGCATCGTCTGCTGCTGCTGTAGCACTGTCAGCTGCTGCTGCACTGTCAGCTGCTGCTGCTGCTGTAGTACCGTCTGCTGCTGCTGCTGCTGTAGTACCGTCTGTTGCTGCTGTAGCATCGTCTGCTGCTGTTGTAGCACTGTCAGCTGCTGCTGCTGTAGCACTGTCAGCTGCTGCTGCTGCTGTAGCACCGTTGTTGGTGTGGCTTATTGAGAATACCAAGAAACAATTAACCCCAGACGGTTAGCCCTCCAGGATAACCCAAAAAAGTCAGTGTCATCGAAGACTGTCTAACTTATTTCCATTGGGGTCCTTAACCCTTTGAGGGTTTTCGTCGTACTAGTACGTTTTACGCGTAGGGGTTTTTGACGTACTAGTACTCATAAATTCTAGCGGCCTCAAATCTAGTGGGAGAAAGCTGGTAGGCCTTCATATGAAAGAATGGGTCTATGTGGTCAGTGTGCACAGTCTAAAAAAAATCCTGCAGCACACAGTGCATAATGAGAAAAAAAAAACTTTGACCATTTTTTTTTAATAAATCAGCGACTTTGCAGTGTATTTTCGTATGGTATTTATTGTTGTATTCTAGTTTTCTTGGTCTCATTTTATAGAATGGAAGACATATTACAGAAATTGAGATGATTTTGACTGGTTTTACAAAGAAAGGTGCCTTGAAATTGAGCTCAAAGTAGCAGAAATGTTCGATTTTTACCAAACTTCAAAAGTAAACAAATCGTCCCAAGCGTGCAATACACGTCAACTGGTGAGTCTAATATTCTTTCACAAGTGCACCAATAATATTTATACCATTTTTTACACTAATGCAGTAGTCTGCATAACAGTAAATCTTATATTTTTTGTGAAAATAAAAATTCAAAGTGGAAAGCAAAAGAATATAAGAGGGGACTTGAGACATGACTAATGACTAGAGGAAATGTCATTTTAGTGCCAGGAATGTCTTTCTTGTTTATTCTGGACCCTATTCCGAAATTGGCATCTTTTGAAATTTGTGTGAAATTGGCAAAATTGCTAAATTCTGACCACTGTACTGGATAGTTGAATTTCATAAATGAGTGGTTTCTTGCATCCATTCGATAGAAAAAATGGAGTTCTAGCGAAATATTCATGTTTTTTGTCGACTAGTACAGTGAAATTGGCCGAAAATGGGGCTCAAAATGGGCAAAATCGCCGATGCGTAAACATCGCCGAGACCGCTAACTTTGCGAGAGCATAATTCCGTAAGTTTTCTATCAAATTTCAAACTTTTGGTGTCTTTATGATCGGGAAAAGATTCTCTATCTTTTCATAAGAGAAAATAATTTTTTTTTTTTTTAAATTTGGCCGACCCTGAGAACGAGTTTCGGAGAGGGCCTGTCGACCCTCAAAGGGTTAATCTTGTCTCCCAGGATGCGACCCACAACAGTTGACTAATACCCAGGTGAACAGGGAAAAATGCCTGGAACTAGTGCTCATATTGGTGAATTTAAAGCCAGCAAAGGTTGGTTTGAGAGATTTAAGAATCATAGTGGCATACACAGTGTAATAAGGCCTGTTCTGGAAGAAAATGCCAAACAGGACCTACAGTACTCAGGAGGAAAAGACACTCCCAGGACACAGTGTCTCATCAGTCATTGCTGCATCTTCAATAAAGGTAAGTGTCATTTATTCTTCATTTAGTAGAGTAGTACATGCACAATATATACTGTGCATGTACTACTCTACTATTGTGCATGTATCCTTCTCTTTGTGTGTAGGAAAATGAATATTTCATGTGGTAAAAAAATTTTTTTTCATACTTTTGGGTGTCTTGCACGGATTAATTTGATTTCCATTATTTCTTATGGGGAAAATTCATTCGCATAACGATAATTTCGCATAACAATAAGCTATCACGAACGGATTAATATCGTTATGCGGGGGTCCACTGTATATGACATTTAATGAGACTCTGTGATTATTATTATTATCATTACAGTGGACCCTCGAGATTTGGCAGCCTCAACTTTCGTGAAATTCGACCTTCGGTGAGTTTTTTTTGGCAAAATTTGGCCTCAAGTTTCGTGATTAGACTCGTGTTTCGGCGACCGTCCGGTACCCGTCTGCCTGTCACCACACACACCAAGCCAGTCTCCCATGCCATTCACGCTTAGTGTGCCATTGTTTACCAACACGTGACCATCACCCCGCGGGTTCATACAATACATTTCATAATAATCCATTGTTTTTTGTGCTTGCAACTGCTAAATAAGTCATCATGGACCCAAGGAAAGCTAGTGCAAGCCCTTTGGTAAATAAAGTGAGGAACATGATGCAGAGGGATTTTGAAGGGTTTGAGGCAGACCCTGTCCCTGCCAACCCTCTGCCTGTTGTGGAAGGTGTTGTGGCACTGGGCAAGTCCATGGGGTTGGAGGTGAGTGACGGGGATGTGGAAGAGTTGGTGGAGGACCACAGGGAAGAGCTAACCACTGACGAAGTGCAAGAGCTTCAACTGGAACAGCATCAGACCACAGCCGAGGAACTTGCTTCTGAGGAGGAGGAGGAGGGAGTGGATGAGGTGCCTTCTTCAAAGATTAAGGAGATTTGTGCCAAGTGGAATGAGTTGCACAATTTTGTTGAAAAGTATCACCCTGACCAAGCTGAAACAAGCCATATCTGCAACATGTACAATGACAGTGTTGTGTCCCACTTCAAGAAAATCTTAAAGAAACACCAGAAAAAGACCTCTCTGGACAGATATTTTGTGCGACAGGGGTCCAGTGACTCTCAAGTTGTTCCCAGTGGCATTAAAAGAAGAAGGGAAGTAACCCCAGATAAGGACTTGCTACCTAAAGTCCTAATGGAAGGAGATTATCCTTCCAAACAATAGTGTACACCTTCCTCCTATCCCCTCCTCCCGTCTTCCATCCACCCAGAAGTCTTCAGTAAAGGTAAGTGTAATGTTATTATTTTTTAAATGCATGTACTTGATTTCTCATTGATTTCAGTATATAAATCTTTATTTAATTTAAAAAAAAATATTTTATTTTAATATTTTTGGGTGTCTGGAACGGATTAATTTTATTTCCATTATTTCTTATGGGGAAAATGGTTTCGAGTTTCGTAAATTTCGACTTTCGGCAGGCTCTCTGGAACGGATTAATCATGAAACTCTGGGGTCCACTGTACTAATGTGGCGTCACTTGTACAAGTCGTCTGGCTACCACATCTCATATTTATGTTTATTTATTCAACTGTGGAGTGTATTTATCATCTTTATATGTTATGTTTCATGTTTATTATATAATTTTGAAAAAATATCAAATGTGGATTAATGAAAATGTGTATATTAACGTAATATACGACTTTTAATGAGACTCAGTGATTATTATTGAGCATTATTATCATTAGTAATATGGCATCTCGAGACATAAGACACCCTTACTGATTTTAATGTGTACCTGCACGCCAGCACCGTGTGTAAGTTTATTTAGGTACAGGTATACATAAGTATAATTATCAGAGTACAGTGGACCCCTGAGTTTCGGCAGCATCAACTTTCGTGAAATTCGATTTCCGGCAAAATTTGGCCTCGAGTTTCGTGATCAGGTGACCATCCGGTACCTCTCTGCCCGTCACCACACACACAAAGCCAGTCTACCACGCCATTCACGCTCAGTGTGCCATTGTTTACCAACACGTGACCATCACCCCGCAGGTTCATACGTAATAATCCATTGTTTTTTGTGATTGCAACTGCTAAATAAGTCACCTTGGGCCCAAGGAAAGCTAGTGCAAGCCCTTTGGAAAAGAAAGTGAAGAACACGATCCAGAGGGATTTTGAAGGGTTTGAAGCAGACCCTGTCCCTGCCGACCCTCTGCCTGTTGTGGAACGTGTTGTGGCATTGGGCAAGTCCATGGGGCTGGAGGTGAGTGACGGGGATGTGGAAGAGTTGGTGGAGGACCACAGGGAAGAGTTAACCACTGACGAACTGCAAGAGCTTCAACTGGAACAGTATCAGACCACAGCTGAGGAACTTGCTTCAGAGGAGGAGGAAAAGAGAGCGAAGGAGGTGCCTTCTTCGGTGATTAAGGACACGTGTTCAAAGTGGAATGAGTTGCACAATTTTGTTGAAAAGTATCACCCTGACCAAGCTGAAACAAGCCATATCTGCAACATGTTCAGTGACAAAACCTTGTCCCACTTCAGACAAATCATAAAGAAATGCCAGAAACAGACCTCTCTGGACAGATATTTTGTGCGACAGGGGTCCAGTGACTCTCAAGTTGTTCCCAGTGGCATTAAAAGAAGAAGGGAAGGAACCCCAGAAAAGGACTTGCTACCTGAAGTCATAATGGAAGGAGATTCTCCTTCCAAACAATAGTGTACACCTTCCTCCTATCCCCTCCTCCCGTCTTCAGTAAAGGTAAGTGTAATGTTATTATTATTTTTTATATGCATGTACTTGATTTCTGATTGTTTTCATTATGTATATCTTTATTTAGTTTGAAAAAAACAAATTTTATTTTAATATTTTTGGGTGTCTGGAACGGATTAATTTTATTTCCATTATTTTTTATGGGGAAAATGGTTTCGAGTTTCGTGAATTTCGACTTTCGGCAGACTCTCTGGAACGGATTAATCACAAAACTCAGGGGTCCACTGTACATATAAAATATGAAATAACTTTTAAAAACACTTGAAATTTTGGAGTTTCCAGACACAATGGAGAGACACGGTGCTTATGGAGCTCATTGAGAATGTAAACAAACAAGGTGGGTTGCGGTGACCGTATTAGAAAGTCAGGTGGGGGGAGCCGTATAGAGAGTTTAGGTCATAATTTGAAATGACCATATTAGCAGAATGCCATAAAGCGAAACGCCATAAAGCGGGGACCTACTGTACATTGTTCCAACTACAGTGGTCCCTCAATTATCATCCTTAATCCGTTCCTGGAAGTGGGACTATTATCGAAATAGACGATTTTCGAATCAATTTTCCCCATAAGAAATAATGTAAATCCAATTAATTCGTTCCAGACACCCAGAAGTATCAACAACAATTTTTTTTTTACCTAAAAGACAGATTTACATGCACAAAAGAATGAACATTCAACATGACAGTTACCTTTATTGAAGACTGTTGTTGATGAATGGAAGACAGGGAGGAGAGAGGGAAGAGAAGTTAATGTTTGGAAGGGAAATCCCCCTCCATAAGGGCTCTAGGTCACTTCCCTAGCATAAATATAGATTTACATGCAGAAAAAAATGCCAAATAAATGTAAAGCACTAATAAAATGTATAAATGAACATTAGTAATAGGGTTGATAAATTAGACACATGTGCAACTCTTGGGTATCTTTATTGAGGAAACGTTTCGCCACACAGTGGCTTCATCAGTCCATACGTAGGAGAAACTTGAAGAACAGGAGGAGAATGAGGTAATCAGTCCCTCAACCTTGAGTCGATGTGTTCAGTCCATCAATCTTTATCTAATTTATCAACTTGTCGGTTCTCTGAACCATTCATCTACAAATTGGTAATAGGGGTAGTTGATGAGTGGAACGGTCTGCCTAGTAGGGTGATCGAAGCTAAAACATTGGGTAGTTTCAAATTTAGGTTGGATAAATACATGAGTGAGAGGGGTTGGATTTGAGTCGGACTTGCACCTGAGCTTATTGCTTGGGTAGCATCTGTTCTGTTATTGGGTTGGATTTGTGAAGGACTGGCCTAGTATGGGCCAACAGGCTTATTGCAGTTTTCCTCCTTTCTTATGTTCTAAAAGCTATGGCTTGGGTAGTTTCAAATTTAGGTTGGATAAATACACGAGTGAGAGGGGTTGGATTTGAGTCGGACTTGCACCCGAGCTTATTGCTTGGGTAGCATTTGTTCTGTTAGTGGGTTGAATTTGTGAAGGACCGGCTTAGTATGGGTCAGCAGGCCTACTGCAGTGTTCCTCCTCTCTTATGTTCTTATTGGAGATTTGTTTGTGTGAGGGAGGGATGGCAAGTTTATTGTTGGAGAATATGACACTAATATCAATCTACGGCTTATTTATCTATCACAATTCAACTAATATGACATAATAAACAATATTAACAACATAGAAACATGGAATATACTCTAGAATGATAAATTAGACACATGTGCAACTCTTGGGTATCTTTATTGAGGAAACGTTTCGCCACACAGTGGCTTCATCAGTCCATCTTTCCTCAATAAAGATACCCAAGAGTTGCACATGTGTCTAATTTATCAGCATGTCGGTTCTCTGAACCATTCATCTACAAATACTCTAGAATGAATAAAATAAGTCATTATGTATGTCAAGAGGTGTTGTGTTGTGTTGTTGTTGGGTATATAAGGGCCACTGAGAGTAAGCTGTCCATAATGGTGGTGAAGCAGCAGCTGAGGCGGTGGTGTTTTCTGTAGCCCTATATAACTCCAACAACATTGGAGGAGTTGGTAGAATCGCTGAATCACTAAAGAAGGAACCCTCTACCACCATCACTACCACCATCAACCACTATCACTACTGCTTCCACTCTACCACCACCACCTTCGTATTTTTCTACAAACTTTTTCATAAATTATGTGTTTCTCACATTCTTTACCAAAGGGCTGGCACTAGAAGCTTTCTTTGGAGCCATGGTAGCTTAATTAGCACTTGCAAGCACTAAAATCAATGGAATATTATGAAATATTTCGTAGGAGCATGTGAGGGGACCGTCGCTCACTGGTAAACAATGGCACACTGGCTGGGAAGGCAGACCCAGGCGGCTCAGAGCGTGAGTACACATCCCAGATGAAGGACGATTAGCGAGTTAACGGACCATTTGCGAGCCAATGTTTAGATGAAATAGCGGGACTATTTCCGAAATAGACGACTTTCAGGCCGGACGATTATTGAGGGACCACTGTACCATATTATTGTTCCCATGTACATTGTTCTCACTTCCATATTTTTGTTCCCAAGTACATTCTTACCAATTCCATATTAATGTTACTTTGTACACTGTTCCCACTTCCATACTGCTATTCCCACTTCTATACAGTCTCTCCTCACTTAACAATGGAGTTCCGTTCCTCAGACCACATGGTTTAGTGAATTCGTTGCTAAGTGAGGAGAATATATAATATAATGGTAGTGAATCTGTTTTAATGTCACCTTTGCACCATTTATAACATTTCTGGAATATTTTTAAATGTTTATACAGTAGTGTACTGTACATATATTGAAATAAACAGAATAGAGGAAATCAGCTCTAATATACATTATTTAGGTATGAATACTGGTCAGAGAGCCCGTCGTAAGTCCAAGGCATTGGTAAACAAGTACATCGCTAAGTGAGGAGAGGCTTTATTACTGTACTCATCAAGCTGTGCTTGTAGGGATCAAGTTTCAGCTCCTGGTCCCACCTCTTAAACCACAATCACTGTTATTATTGGTGCCTGGCCTCATGGACCCTATCATACTTTCAAAACTGTGTTTCAAATCATTTAGCTCATTTCGTTTATTTACCACCGAGACTGAAAAAGTATTTCCTGACATCTCTGTGATTCACCTGCATCTTTAGTTTCCATCTACAACCCTTCACCCCTTTGTCTCTCATTTCAAAAAGTCTGTCTCTATCTGCTCTGTTAAAGCCTCAAAGTATCTTTTATGTAGTAATAGTGTCTCCCCTAATCGTTTCTACTAAAGTTGTCAGGATCAATTCCCTTATTCTCTCTTCATAACTCAAATCCCCTAAGCACTGGGACTAGTCTTGTTGCAAACCTTTGGACGTTTTCTAGTTTTTGTACATGATCAGGTGAGGGCTCCATGCCAATGCTGCAAACCCACATCCACAATCCTGCTCCTACATCCAAAGGAACATATTACATCTCACTCCTGTATTATTGTTCCTGCATCCATATTACTGTTCCTGTTCCCACTGCTGCCATCTCTACATTAAACAAACAAATACTATTTCTATAAAGTGGTAACTGACTTATATAAATTACAAAGCAAGGTATTTCAGGCAACCTTAAAATTAAATTATGACCCAAGTACAGTGGAACCCCGGATTTCGCACACACCGGATACTGGACTTTTCGGATTTCAGACACTTTATTGGGTGAAATTTTGCTTCGAATTTTGGACCATCCAGGAAATCGCACATATCAGACGCATCCACCCGCCAGCACGCCGCTTCAGTCTGGCTCTGTCACTGGTTGAGTGAGGATTCATCCGAAGCATTTCGCAATTTTTGTGCTTATTGATTGTGACTGCGAAATAAGCCACCATGGGCCCAAAGAAAGTTCCTAGTGCCAGCCCTTTTGTAAAGGGCTGAGAGAGAAGGGAGAATGTGCCTTCTTCAGTGATTCTACTATATGTACAATACTAAAGCAGCAGGAGTCAGTAAAGGCTATAGTGCCAGCCAGCGATAAAGTGTAGCATTAACAGTGTAGCAAGTAAGTTAAGCGATTAAGCGATGGAAAAAGGAAGACACGAAACTAAATCTTCCAATGTTGTTGAAGGTATATAGGGCCACTGATAACATATGCCAGCCTGCATATCTTCAACCACCCTAAACTTCTGCCAACATCTCAATAACCACTTTACGTTGTAGTGTATGTTTCGCTCCATTATTGTACAAATTTCACAGTACAATCTCTTAATAATCAAAATAAACTACCTCAGTATATGTGATATTACTAGTGAGAATTAGCCACCTTATGCTATGTATTTTTCTTAAAGTACTATTTCATGCTTAAATTTTGTCTAATAAATACTATCTGTCAATTTTGCAACCCCTTTTTTTAAATACTATTACAGTACTACATACTATTACTATTACATTTACTAAAAAAGAGAAGAAGAAAAACTTTATAAAACTGGGATGCTTGAATGTGCGTGGATGTAGTGCGGATGACAAGAAACAGATGATTGCTGATGTTATGAATGAAAAGTAGTTGGATGTCCTGGCCCTGAGCGAAACAAAGCTGAAGGGAGTAGGGGAGTTTCGGTGGGGGGAAATAAATGGGATTAAATCTGGAGTATCTGAGAGAGTTAGAGCTAAGGAAGGGGTAGCAGTAATGTTGAAGGATCAGTTATGGAAGGAGAAAAGAGAATATGAATGTGTAAATTCAAGGATTATGTGGATTAAAGTAAAGGTTGGATGCGAAAAGTGGGTCATAATAAGCGTGTATGCACCTGGAGAAGAGAGGAATGTAGAGGAGAGAGAGAGAGAGATTTTGGGAGATGTTAAGTGAATGTATAGGAACCTTTGAACCAAGTGAGAGAGTAATTGTGGTAGGGGACCTGAATGCTAAAGTAGGAGAAACTTTTAGAGAAGGTGTGGTAGGTAAGTTTGGGGTGCCAGGTGTAAATGATAATGGGAGCCCTTTGATTGAACTTTGTATAGAAAGGGGTTTAGTTATAGCTAATACATATTTTAAGAAAAAGAGGATAAATAAGTATACAAGATATGATGGAGGGCGAAATGACAGTAGTTTGTTGGATTATGTATTGGTAGATAAAAGACTGTTGAGTAGACTTCAGGATGTACATGTTTATAGAGAGGCCACAGATATATCAGATCACTTTCTAGTTGTAGCTACACTGAGAGTAAAAGGTAGATGGGATACAAGGAGAATAGAAGCATCAGGGAAGAGAGAGGTGAAGGTTCATAAACTAAATGAGGAGGCAGTTAGGGTAAGATATAAACAACTATTGGAGGATAGATGGGCAAATAAGAGCATAGGCAATGGGGTCGAAGAGGTATGGGGTAGGTTTAAAAATGTAGTGTTAGAGTGTCCAGCAGAAGTTTGTGGTTACAGGAAAGTGGGTGCGGGAGGGAAGAGGAGCGATTGGTGGAATGATGATGTAAAGAGAGTAGTAAGGGAGAAAAAGTTAGCATATGAGAAGTTTTTACAAAGTAGAAGTGATGCAAGGAGGGAAGAGTATATGGAGAAAAAGAGATAGGTTAAGAGAGTGGTGAAGCAATGTAAAAAGAGAGCAAATGAGAGAGTGGGTGAGATGTTATCAACAAATTTTGTTGAAAATAAGAAAAAGTTTCGGAGTGAGATTAACAAGTTAAGGAAGCCTAGAGAACAAATGGATTTGTCAGTTAAAAATAGGAGAGGAGAGTTATTAAATGGAGAGTTAGAGGTATTGGGAAGGTGGAAGGAATATTTTGAGAAATTGTTAAATGTTGATGAAGATAGGGAAGCTATGATTTCGTGTATAGGGCACGGAGGAATAACATCTTGTAGGAGTGAGGAAGAGCCAGTTGTGAGTGTGGGGGAAGTTCGTGAGGCAGTAGGTAAAATGAAAGGGGGTAAGGCAGCCGGGATTGATGAGATAAAGATAGAAATGTTAAAAGCAGGTGGGGATATAGTTTTGGAGTGGTTGGTGCAATTATTTAATAAATGTATGGAAGAGGGTAAGGTACCTAGGGATTGGCAGAGAGCATGCATAGTTCCTTTGTATAAAGGCAAAGGGGACAAAAGAGAGTGCAAAAATTATGGGGGGATAAGTCTGTTGAGTATACCTGGTAAAGTGTATGGTAGAGTTATTATTGAAAGAATTAAGAGTAAGACGGAGAATAGGATAGCAGATGAACAAGGAGGCTTTAGGAAAGGTAGGGGGTGTGTGGACCAGGTGTTTACAGTGAAACATATAAGTGAACAGTATTTAGATAAGGCTAAAGAGGTTTTTGTGGCATTTATGGATTTGGAAAAGGTGTATGACAGGGTGGATAGGGGGGCAATGTGGCAGATGTTGCAGGTGTATGGTGTAGGAGGTAGGTTACTGAAAGCAGTGAAGAGTTTTTACGAGGATAGTGATGCTCAAATTAGAGTATGTAGGAAAGAGGGAGATTATTTTCCAGTAAAAGTAGGCCTTAGACAAGGATGTGTGATGTCACCGTGGTTGTTTAATATATTTATAGATGGGGTTGTAAGAGAAGTAAATGCGAGGGTCTTGGCAAGAGGCGTGGAGTTAAAAGATAAAGAATCACACATAAAGTGGGAGCTGTCACAGTTGCTCTTTGCTGATGACACTGTGCTCTTGGGAGATTCTGAAGAGAAGTTGCAGAGGTTGGTGGATGAATTTGGTAGGGTATGCAAAAGAAGAAAATTAAAAGTGAATACAGGAAAGAGTAAGGTTATGAGGATAACCAAAAGATTAGGTGATGAAAGATTGGATATCAGATTGGAGGGAGAGAGTATGGAGGAGGTGAATGTATTCAGATATTTGGGAGTGGACGTGTCAGCGGATGGAGCTTAGGAGTCTGTGGAGACAAAGAACTTTGTCCTTGGAGGCAAAGAGGGGAATGTATGAGAGTATAGTTTTACCAACACTCTTATATGGGTGTGAAGCATGGGTGATGAATGTTGCAGCGAGGAGAAGGCTGGAGGCAGTGGAGATGTCATGTCTGAGGGCAATGTGTGGTGTGAATATAATGCAGAGAATTCGTAGTTTGGAAGTTAGGAGGAGGTGCGGGATTACCAAAACTGTTGTCCAGAGGGCTGAGGAAGGGTTGTTGAGGTGGTTCGGACATGTAGAGAGAATGGAGCAAAAACGGAATGACTTCAAGAGTGTATCAGTCTGTAGTGGAATGAAGGCGGGGTAGGGGTCGGCCTAGGAAAGGTTGGAGGGAGGGGGTAAAGGAGGTTTTGTGTGCGAGGGGCTTGGACTTCCAGCAGGCATGCATGAGTGTGTTTGATAGGAGTGAATGAAGACAAATGGTTTTTAATACTTGACATGCTGTTGGAGTGTGAGCAAAGTAACATTTATGAAGGGATTCAGGGAAACCGGCAGGCCGGACTTGAGTCCTGGAGATGGGAAGTACAGTGCCTGCACTCTGAAGGAGGGGTGTTAATGTTGCAGTTTAAAAACTGTAGTGTAAAGCACCCTTCTGGCAAGACAGTGATGGAGTGAATGATGGTGAAAGTTTTTCTTTTTCGGGCCACCCTGCCTTGGTGGGAATCGGCCAGTGTGTTAATAAAAATAATACTATTACACCTACCATCCGACTTACGACCTGCTCAACATACAACCATTCGACTTACGACCGTGTTATGTATGCCAAATTTCTGGGAAACAAACAACTGTGTGTGTTGTACACAGTGTTTATCCTAAACCTTACAGTATAAAATACAGTACTAACAGCATAAAAAGTAAAGTAAAAAATGAAATACCAAAATAAAACAATAGAATAAAGTCATTACAAAAATGTGATGTTGATATTCAGTAGTAAGGTTTGACTTACGTCCATTTCGACTTACGACCGGTTGGTTGGAACAGAACTCGGTTATAAGTCGGATGGCACCTGTACTTGCTAAAAAAATTTGTTTAACACCATATTTACTATCAGTCCATTTTACTTTTGTAAAACTGATCACTACACTCTCTCTTTTTATTTCTTTTGTTTTATTTTTAATTTACCATTACTTGCTTACTATTATAAACTATTATTATAAAACTGATAACCAGTGCAATATTATATTATCAAACTTGTGCCATAATAAGACTTAGCATAATCCTTGTATTTTATAATTACTTATTTTAATATATTATTATAAGCTATTATTTTTGTTTTCTCTTATTTTTCTTTTATAACTTCCATTACCTGCAGACTTTTAATTATTACTTCCAGTACTAAGCAATTTTATTGTGTTGAGTAAACTTCTATTCTAAATTTACAACTTTCATCAAACTCTAAAATAATAACAGTTAAATATAAAATCATCAAATCTGTACCACATTAAAAGTAAACTGTATCCCTGTATTTAAAAAAAAAAAACTACTTGTAGCTATCCATTAGTTAGTAAGATAAATTAGTTAGGTATCATAATTATTAAGTTTAGCATAATACTTTATTCAAAAGTCTAGTTGTAGAGCCACTTTCAACCTTATGATTACAAGTATTGATCCTGATATCAACCTTTTATTAAATGATTTACACAAATCGAACAACAACTGTAATTATTTTACAGCAAACCAAGCAAAGACATTACTCAGAGCCAACAATAACAACTATCTTTAATTACAACATCAGACCTTTAAACAAACATTACAATGACCTCACAGCATTACTAAATTCCCTGCATACCAGTATGTCAATCATCACTCTCACAGAAATCTGGCTAAAGCCTGGTACTACAGATATCTATGCCATTCTTGGTTACACAGCCATACACAACTGTAGGACAGAACAGCAAGGGGGTGGAACAGCTATATACTACGCAGATCAACTTGAATGTATCAATAATTCTTGCACAAGGGATGAATGAACACAAAGAATATATTATAGCTAAATTTAAATCAAAAGACCTGCAAAAAAAAAAAACTCACGGTGATAAACATCTACAGAGTACCACAGTCAAACATCAACCATTTTAGTGAAAAGTTAGGAAACGTGATAACTGGTGCACATATGAACAAAGACCACTTGCTGCTCACAGGAGATTTCAACATAAATCTACTACATGACCAGGACTTACAAGTAACTGAATTCACAAACACTATGAACAACTTCTTGTTGCTACCAACAATAACAAAACCTATAAGAATCTCTGAGATTAATATCTCCTTATCAGGCCACATCTGGTCTAACACCATATCCCCTTCAAAAGCAGGCATAATCACAAACAACGCCACAGACCACTACCCTACCTTTCTCATAACCAACCTAGGTAAATTGCCCCAAGACACTACTAAAGTTACCTTCAGACTACATAACGAGACAGCTGTTAATAACTTTATAACAGTTATGAATAACATCAACTGGCATAATGAGCTTGAATTATAAACAGATATGAATGAATGTATCAATAATTTTCTAAAAAAAAAAAAAAAAAAAAAACACTACCTGTATAACAAGCATTGCCCTATAAAAACTAAACAGATCACAGCTAAGAGATTGAAAAGTCCCTGGCTAACACTGAGCATCCTTAAATCCATTAACATAAAGCACCTATATGAAAAACAGTACAGAATGGGTAAAATAACTAGAGACCATTCTAAACGTTACTTGTCAATCCTTACCGGTCTGATAAGGTCAAAAAAATTGTATTATGAAAAAAGATTACATAACATATAAGGTGATATGAAAAAGACCTAGAAAACCCTATCCAAAATTCTAGGAAATAAAAGGATATCCAAAAACAAAATCAAATTAACAAAATCAGACGAACCCCTACTCTCACCAACTGAAACAGCAAACAGATTCAATGTTTTCTTCTCCACCATGGGAAAGAATCTAGAGAGCAAAATCCCAATGTCAAACATTAGACTACCTCACAGGCACCTGCCCGAATACACTATTTCTAGCCCCAACCAACCCAACAGAAGTCTTGCTCATCATCAACACCCTTAAAAACAAGGCAGGAGACATAAATAACTTACCACCATTTATGTACAAAAAAGCTTCACTAGTACTGTCACCAATAACTGCAACACTCTAACAAATCCATCGTATCCTCCACCTTCCCAGCAATTCTCAAAATAGTGAGGGTCACCCCGATCCACAAAGGAGGTGATCAAGCGGACTTGAATAACTATAAACCAATTTCTAACTTATCTCTGATCTCTAAAATTTTTGTAAAGCTAATTCATAGACAGATCTATTCCTACCTTGTCTCACACAAGTTATTAAACCCCTGTCAGTTTGGATTCAGGAATAATAAAAGCACAAATGATGTTATTATACACAGGCTATAATGAAATCGAAAGAAACCCAAAGTATTTCTTCTCCTATGCCAAATCAAAATCGAGAACAACGTCCAGTATTGGGCCCCTACTTAACCCTTTGACTGTCGAAGGGCCAAATCCTGAAGTTGCTCCTGGTGTCGCAAAATATTCGAAAAAAAAAAAAATTATTTTTTCTTATGAAATGATAGAGAATCTTTTCCCGATTGTAAAGACACCAAAAAAACGAAATTTGATGGAAAACTGACGGAATTGCGCTCTCGCGAAGTTAGCGACTTCGGCGATATTTAAAAATCGGCAATTTCGCCCACTTTGAGCCCTATTTTCGGCTAATTCCGTTATTCCAGTCAACCAAACTCATAACTATTTCTTCAGAATTCTATTTTTTCTATCGATTGAGTACAAGAAACTGCCCATTTACCGATTTCAACTACCCAATAACATGGTCAGAAATTTGCAATTTGGCCAATTTCACGAAAATTAAAAAATACGACAATTTCAAAATAAGGTCCAGAATGAACAATGCAGACATTCCTGGCTCTAAAATAACATTTTCTTTGTTCATCAGTCATGTCTCCAGGTCCCTGTGATATTACTCTTGCTTTTTATTTTGAAATTTTATTCAAACAAAAAATAGAAGATTTACTGTTATGCAGACTACTGCAATACTGTAATAATTGTAAAAATTACATCAACCCATTCATGACTGCGTATTAGAATGGCTATTTGGACATTTATTGGACAATGACATCATTTGTTCACTTTTGAACATCGGCAAAAATCAAACATTTCCTGTACTTTGTGCTCCATTTCCAGGTTCTTTTTATAGTAAAATTAATCAAAATCACCTCCATTTCTATAATATAGTTTCCATTCTATCAAATGAGACCAAGAAAACGAGAATACAACCACAAATACTATACGAAAATAGACCACAAAGTCGGCATTTTAATTAAAAAAAACGGTCGGAGTTTTTTTTTTCTCATTATGCACTGCGTGCTCCAGGATTTTTTTTATGTGGTGCACACTGACCACACAGACCCATTCTCTCACATGTGGGCCTACTAGCTTTCTCCTCCCTGATTTGAAGCCGCTAGAATTTATGAGTATATATACGTCAAACACGGTACCTCACAAACGTATATATACGGCCGCGACAGTCAAAGGGTTAAACAAGATGGGTCCTACACAGATGACAGCAAGGAAATGAGTGAGCTACTCAAGTCCCAATATGACTCAGTTTTTAGCAAGCCGCTAACCAGACAGAGTCGAAGATCAAAATGAATTTTTTGAGAGAGCCACAAAATTTGATTAACACAAGCCTATCCGATGTTATCCTGACGCCAAATGACTTCGAACAGGCGATAAATGACATGCCCATGCACTCTGCCCCAGGGCCAGACTCATGAAACTCTGTGTTCATCAAGAACTGCAAGAAGCCCCTATCACGAGCTTTTACCATCCTATGGAGAGGGAGCATGGACACGGGGGTCGTCCCACAGTTACTAAAAACAACAGACATAGCCCCACTCCACAAAGGGGGCAGTAAAGCAACAGCAAAGAACTACAGACCAATAGCACTAACATCCCATATCATAAAAATCTTTGAAAGGGTCCTAAGAAGCAAGATCACCACGCATCTAGAAACCCATCAGTTACACAACCCAGGGCAACATGGGTTTAGAACAGGTCGCTCCTGTCTGTCTCAACTATTGGACCACTACGACAAGGTCCTAAATGCACTAGAAGACAAAAAGAATGCAGATGTAATATATACAGACTTTGCAAAAGCCTTCGACAAGTGTGACCATGGCGTAATAGTGCACAAAATGCGTGCTAAAGGAATAACAGGAAAAGTCGGTCGATGGATCTATAATTTCCTCACTAACAGAATACAGAGAGTAGTCGTCAACAGAGTAAAGTCCGAGGCAGCTACGGTGAAAAGCTCTGTTCCACAAGGCACAGTACTCGCTCCCATCTTGTTCCTCATCCTTATATCCGACATAGACAAGGATGTCAGCCACAGCACCGTGTCTTCCTTTGCAGATGACACCCGAATCTGCATGACAGTGTCTTCCATTGCAGACACTGCAAAGCTCCAGGCAGACATCAACCAAATCTTTCAGTGGGCTGCAGAAAACAATATGAAGTTCAACGATGAGAAATTTCAATTACTCAGATATGGTAAACATGAGGAAATTAAATCTTCATCAGAGTACAAAACAAATTCTGGCCACAAAATAGAGCGAAACACCAACGTCAAAGACCTGGGAGTGATCATGTCGGAGGATCTCACCTTCAAGGACCATAACATTGTATCAATCGCATCTGCTAGAAAAATGACAGGATGGATAATGAGAACCTTCAAAACTAGGGAGGCCAAGCCCATGATGACACTCTTCAGGTCACTTGTTCTATCTAGGCTGGAATATTGCTGCACACTAACAGCACCTTTCAAGCAGGTGAAATTGCCGACCTAGAAAATGTACAGAGAACTTTCACGGCGCGCATAACGGAGATAAAACACCTCAATTATTGGGAGCGCTTGAGGTTCCTAAACCTGTATTCCCTGGAACGCAGGAGGGAGAGATACATGATTATATACACCTGGAAAATCCTAGAGGGACTAGTACCGAACTTGCACACGAAAATCACTCATTACGAAAGCAAAAGACTTGGCAGATGATGCACCATCCCCCCAATGAAAAGCAGGGGTGTCACTAACACGTTAAGAGACCATACAATAAGTGTCAGGGGCCCGAGACTGTTCAACTGCCTCCCAGCACACATAAGGGGGATTACCAACAGACCCCTGGCAGTCTTCAAGCTGGCACTGGACAAGCACCTAAAGTCAGTTCCGGATCAGCCGGGCTGTGGCTCGTATGTTGGTTTGCGTGCAGCCAGCAGCAACAGCCTGGTTGATCAGGCTCTGATCCACCAGGAGGCCTGGTCTCAGACCGGGCCGCGGGGGCGTTGACCCCCGGAACTCTCTCCAGGTAAACTCCAGGTAATATACACTGCTTTCGAGAAGAAAGAAGTCCTGCTGGGAATCTTCATTGACATGTGTAAAGCTTTTGATACAGTCGACCATGATTTGCTGCACATTAAATTAACACACTATGGTATAAGAGGCCACTCCCTCAACTACCTAAAGTCATACCTTAGTAACAGAAGCCAATATGTGTACACAAATGGAGCAAACTCTTCCACTCAACCAATCACAGTCGGTGCTCCACTCCTCTTTCTCATTTACATCAATGACCTACCGAATGCATCACTACTCAAACCCATATTATTTGCAGATGACACAACATACATCTTCTCTCACCCAAACCCAGTCATACTGGCCAACACTGTTAATGCTGAATTGCAGAAAATATCTACTTGGATGATGACTAATAAACTTACCCTCAATACTGACAAAACCTATTTCATTCAGTTTGGAAACAGAGGTGCAAATGTTCCACGTAACATAATGCTAAATGGATTACCCATCACAAGACTCAAAGATGGAAAATTCCTAGGAATCCACCTTGACAGCATCCTCAAATTCCAGATACATACACAACAAATTTCCAAGAAAATCTCAAAGACAGTAGGCATACTATCAAAGATACAGTACTATGTTCTGCAATCAGCTCTCCTTGCACTGCATCATTCACTCATCTACCCATATCTCACATATGGGATTTGTGTATTTATTTATTTATTTTATGTCTTTGCAAACAGTACATTGAGATTTTATATTTACAATAGTGGGTTGCAATGCAAAGAGAGCCTCTATTATGCCTAGGCATTATGGGTCAACTTAACATTATTGGCTTACAGTCTACTTAATACTAAGGAGTATATCATAGTTGTACAGTAGGATAGTAATTATTTCATAGTTGTACAGTAGAATATTAATTATGGATGAATCAAAATTTGTATAATACAAAGATATATTTATATTTGAAAATACTTTTTGTGAAAACAATGATTCAATTATATTCCTGTCAACAATGGATAAAAGGTTCAAAGTGACTGTTTCAGTTATGATGTTGGAGTACATAGGTGAGTATGTGTGTACTGAGTATTTAGCATTTAGTCTAGGGTGATTTAAGTGGAATTTGAAAAGAGTCTTAAATTGATTTTCAGACTGGGTTACTTTAATATCATCTGGTAATGAATTCCATATTTTGGGGCCCTTTATGTGCATAGAGTTTTTACAGTGTGATATGGACATGAGGTATATCAAAGAGAGATCTGTGTCTTGTGTTGTGGTCATGTGTCCTGTTTAGGTTGGTGAGGAGAAGTTTGAGTGGAGGGTTTATATTTGTGTGTATTGTTCTGTGTATGCAGTAGGCATATGAATAAGTATGGACGTTCTTAATGGTGAGCAGATCCAGACTTTTGAAAATTGGTGGAGTATGCTGGCAGGAGTGGAAATTTATCATCATTGTTACTGCTGCCTTTTGCTGGGTTATTAGGGGTTTTAGGTGATTGGATGTTGTTGATCCCCATGCACAAATTCCATATGTAAGATAAGGGTATATGAGTGAATGGTACAGTGCCAGGAGAGCTGATTGTGGAACGTAGTACCTTATCTTTGATAGTATGCCTACAGTCTTGGAGATTTTCTTGGTGATTTGTTGTGTGTGTGTCCGGAATTTAAGGCTACTGTCAAGGTGGATACCTGGGAATTTTCCCTCTGTGAGTCTTGTGACTGATGATCCATTTATCGTTACGTTAATTGGATCATTTGCAGCTTTGTTTCCAAACTGAATGAAATAGATTTTATCAGTGTTCAGGGTAAGTTTGTTAGTCATCATCCAGGCAGATATTTTCTGTAATTCAGCATTGACTGTGTTTGCTAGTATGACTGTGTTTGGGTGGGAAAAGACATATGTAGTGTCATCTGCAAATAATATGGGTTTGAGTAGCTGTGATGCATTCGGTAGATCATTGATGTAGATGAGAAAGAGGAGTGGTCCAAGGACGCTTCCTTGTGGGACTCCTACTGTGATTGGTTGGGTGGAAGAGTTTGCATCATTTGCATACACATTGAGTTCTGTTACTAAGGTATGATTTTAGGTAGCTGAGGGAATGGCCTCTGATACCATAGTGCATTAATTTGGAGTACAGCAGTTCATGGTCGACTGTATCGAAAGCTTTACGAAAATCAATGAAAATGCCCAGCAGGACTTCTTTCTTTTCAAGTGCGGTATATATTAGTTCTAGCATGTGTATGATAGCATCATTTGTGCTTTTATTATTCCTGAATCCAAACTGACAAGGATTTAATATGTTGTGTGAAATGAGGTAGGAATAGATCCATCTATGAATTAATTTTTCAAAGATTTTAGAGAGCAGTGGTAAGTTAGATATTGGTCTATAGTTCTTCAAGTCAGCTTGGTCACCTCCTTTGTGGATCAGAGTGACCCTCGCTATTTTGAGGATTGTTGGAAAGGTAGATGATTCAATGGATTTGTTAAAGAGCATTGCAATAACTGGTGACAATACTTGAGAAGCTTTTTTGTATATAAATGCAGGCAAGTTGTTTATGTCTCCTGCCTTGTTTTTAAGGGTGTTTATGATGAGCGTAACTTCAATGGGGTTGGATGGAGCTAGGAATAGCGTATTTGGGTAGGTACCTATGAGGTAGTCTGATGGACGGATGTTTGTGCTTGGTATTTTGTTTGCTAGGTTTTTTTCTATGGTGGAGAAGAAAACATTAAGTCTGTTTGCTGTTTCAGTAGGTGTGAGTAGGGGTTCATCTGATTTTGTTAGTTTGATTGTTTTGTTTTTGGATAACTTTTTAGTTCCAAGAATTTCAGATAGAGTTTTCCAGATTTTTTTCATATCACCTTTGATGTTATGTAATTTATTTTCATAATACAATTTTTTTGACCTTCTTATCAGGCTGGTAAGTGCTGACGAGTAACGTTTAGACTGTTCTCTAGTTATTTGACCCATTCTATACTGTTTTTCATATTTGTGCTTTGTATTAATGGATTTGAGGATGCTTGGTGTTAGCCAGTGATTATTCAGTCTCTTTGCTGTGATCTGTTTAGTTTTTCTGGGACAATGTCTGTTATAGAGGCATTGGGCTTTTTTTAGAAAATTATTTATACATTCATTCATATCTGTATATGTTTCAAGCTCATTTTGCCAATCGATGTTATTCATAGCTGCTATAAAGTTGTTAACTGCTATCTCGTTATGTAGTCTGAAGGTTACTTTAGTAATGTCTTGTGGCAGTTTGCCCAGATTAGTTATGAGAAAGGTTGGGTAGTGGTCAGTAGTGTTGTCTGTGATTATGCCTGATTTTAAAGGGGATATGGTGTTTGTCCAGAAGTGGTCTATTAAGGAGATGCTTGTCTCGGTGATTCTTGTAGGTTTAGATATTGCTAGTAGCAACAGGCAGTTACTCATTGTGTTTGTGAATTCAGTTACTTGTGGGTCCTGGTCGTGTAGTATGTTTATGATGAAATCTCCTGTTAGTAGTAGGTGGTCTTTATTCATGTGTGCATTAGTAATCATGTTTCCTAGTTTTTCACTAAAATGATAAATGTTTTGACTGTGGTACTCTGTAGATGTTTATAACTGTGAGGGGTTTTTGCGGGTCTTTTGATTTAAATTTGGCTATGATATATTCTCCATGGAGATCAACAACACTAAATCACCTAAAGGCCACTAATAACCCAGCAAAAGGCTGCAGTAAGAATGATAACAAATTCCCACTCCTGACAACATACTCCACCAATATTCAAAAGTCTAAAACTGCTCACCATAAAGAACATCCATACTTACTCATGCGCCTACTACATACATAGAACACTACACTCAAACATAAACCCTTCACTCAAACTTCTCCTCACCAACCTTAACAGGTCACACGACCATAACACAAGACACATCACTTTTTGACGTACCCCGTGTCCATATTACACTGTGTAAAAACTCTATGCATATAAAGGGCCCCAAAATTTGGAATTCATTACCAGTAAATACTAAAGTAACCCTGTCTGAACACCAATTCAAGACTCTTCTCAAAAATCACTTACTCACCCTAAACTAAATACTCAATATTTAACTTTACCAAAAAATCTCCCAATTACCTAAATCTTAAAACTTCAAAATGTGATGCCCAAAGTTCATACATTGATTAAAACTACCTTGTAGTATAAATACCTACCCAAAACATTACTACCCAATTGGAGCATTCTCATACTGTAAACTACTTTCAACAACTCACAATATTATACTTGTATTCCCATAACTTCAATAATTACTATTGAAACTATTGTAATTTGAGTAAAATTACTGTGTAATATAAACAAACAAGATGTACAGCTTAAACAAACTATGTTCAATTTCTTTAGTATTATTCAGTGTGTAAGCCATTAAATTAAGTCTGCCCATAATGCCAAGGCATGATAGTGGCTCTTTGCACTGTAACTCATTTTTGTAATTTCATAATCTCAATGTAATCTTGCAAGGAAATAAAAATTGACTGATTGATTGATTGATTGACATTGTTTCAGTGTGACTAGTGGTGTTTCAGTGTGACTAGTAATGTGTTTAGTGGTAGTGGCCGCTGTCGCCGCCAGCACCACCACTATACGGCTTATGCTGTCAGTGGCCCTGATAAACCCAACAAAAATACCACCACCACCACTAGTCACATAATGACATATTTTATTCATTCTAAAGTATATATCATGATTCTGTGTTATTAATATTGCTTATTATGCCATATTAGATGAATTGTGATAGATAAATAAGCCATAGAATTGATATTAGCATCATATTTAAGTATTTTGTCCTGTCTCCAAACAATAAACTCTCCTCCCTCCATATGCCAAGAAGAGTCTTCAATAAAGGTAAAAGTAATGTTAACCCTTTGACTGTCGCAAGATCATTTCATTCTATGTCGCAAAATTTTTGGGAAAAAAACAAAAATTATGAAATGATAGAGAATCTTTTCCCGATGGTAATGACACCAAAAGTACAAAATATGATTGAAAACTTACAGAATTACGCTCCTGCGAAGTTAGCGATCTCAGCGATATATACATATCGGCAATTTCGCTGACTTTGAGCCTTATTGTCAGCCAATTCCATTGTTCCAGTCGACCAAACTCATAGCTATTTCTTTAGAACTCTATTTTTTCTATCAACTGAGTACAAGAAACTGCCCATTTACCTATTTCAACTACCCAATAAAGTGGTCAGAAATTGGCAATTTGGCCAATTTCACGCAAATTAAAAAAAATGCCAATTTCAAAATAGGGTCCAGAATAAACAACGCAGACATTCTCGGCACTAAAATAACATATCCTCTGTTCATTAGTCACGTCTCCAGGCCCCTCTTATATTACTCGTTTTCTATTTTGATTTTTTATTCACACAAAAAATAGAAGATTTACTGTTATGCAGACTACTGCTTTATTGTAAAAATGGTATAAATAATATCAGTGCACTAGTGAAAGAATATCAGACTCCCCAGTTGACATGTATTGGACGTGTGGTGTGATTTGCTTACTCTTGAACATTGGTAAAAATCGAACATTTCCATACTTTGAGCTCAATTTCGAGGTCGTTTTCATCTTGAAACTAATCAAAATCATCTCTATTTCTGTAATGTGTTTTCCATTCTATCAAATGAGACCAAGAAAACGAGAATACAACCATAAATACTATACGAAAATACACCTCAAATACCATAAAAGGTAAAATGCTTGCGCAAGATGTATGTAAGCTCAAAAGAGGTTGGGATGAAAACTTACCTCTAGAAATGAGTCAAGCATGGAATGATATATCCAAGGAGTTTAAACAACTTCATCAAATTAAATTTCCCAGACAAATAGGTCAAGAGGGAAATGTGTTTTGTGATGTGTCAACCACAGGTTATGGTGCTGTAGCCTACATGAGTAATGCTGAAGGAAGTACACTAATTACTTCATAGACCAGGGTAGCACCCTTGAAGGTCAGAACAGTACCACAACTGGAACTGACAGCACTCTATGTAGGCACAAAATTAGCTGTCTATCTCAACAAAATACGTACAGTGGTCCCTCAATAATCATCTGGCCTGAAAGTCGTCCATTTCAGAAATCGTCGCGTTATTTCGTCTAAACATTGGCTCGCAAATGGTCCGTTAACTCGCTAATCGTCTTTTGTCCTGGACGCATACTCACGGCTCTGAGCCGCCTCGGCCTCCCTTCCTAGCCAGTGTGCCATTGTTTACCAACGAGCGACGGTCCCCTCACGTGTTCATACAAAATATTTCATAATATTCCATTCATTTTAGTGCTTGCAAGTGCTAAATAAGCTACCTTGGCTTCAAAGAAAGCTCCTAGTGCCAAGCCTTTGGTAAAGAAGGTGAGAAATACGATTGAATTTAAGAAAAACATCATTGAACAATATGAAAGTGGCGTACGTGTGGGCGAACTGGCCAGGATGTATAACAAATCCCATACAACCATATCTTCCATCATAGCCAGGAAAAAGGAAATCAAGGAAGCTGTTGTTGCAAAGGGGGTAAATATGCTGACAAAAATGAGATCACCAGCACTCGAAGATGTGGAGAAGTTATTATTGGTGTGGATAAACGAGAAACAATTAGCAGGAGATAGTCTTATGACGTTGCTTATTTGTGAAAAGGCTAGGCAGTTGCATGACGATTTGGTAAAGAAATTGCCTGCAACTAGTGGTGATGTGAGTGAATTTAATGCCAGCAAAGGCTGGTTTGAGACATTTAAGAAGTGTACTGGCATACACAGTATGATAAGGCATGGTGAGGCTGCCAATTCGGACCAAAAAGTGGCTGAAAAATATGTGCAGGAATTCAAGGAGTACATAGAGGCTGAAGGACTGAAACCTGAACAAGTGTTCAATTGTGACGAAACAGGCCTCTTTTGGAAGAAAATGCCAAAGTGGACCTACATTACAAGTCGGACCAAAACGTCGTCGTAAGCTCCTCTCTTCTAAGTGCGGGTTATTTGTGTATCGTTCCAGTCACGGTATTGTGCCTTTTTTTGTTACTCAGGAAGAAAAGGCACTGCCAGGACACAAGCCTATGAAAGACAGGCTGACGCTCATGTTCTGTGCAAATGCTAGTGGGGATTTCAAAGTGAAGCCGTTACTAGTGTACCATTCTGAAAATCCCAGAGTGTTCAAGAAAAACAATGTTATGAAGAGTAAATTGTGTGTGTTTTGGAAATCTAATAATAAGGCATGGGTCACGAGGGAAATTTTCGTCGAGTGGTTCAATGAAGTGTTTGGCCCTAGTGTGAAGAATTACCTCATGGAAAAGAAATTGGATCTCAAGTGCCTCCTAGTAATGGACAATGTACCTGCTCATCCTCCAAACTTGGATGACCTAATTCTGAAGGAGTTTGGGTTCATCACAGTAAAGTTCTTGCCCCTTAATACCATCCTCTCCTCCAGCCCATGGACCAGCAGTTCATTTCAAACTTTAAAAAACTCTACACCAAAGCAATGTTTTAAAGGTGCTTTAATGTGACCTCAGACACTCACTTGACCCGAAGAGATTTTTTGGAAAGAACACTTCAGTAGCCTTATAGGTAAGGCTTGGGAGGGAGTGGCAACCAGGACTTTGAACTCTGCCTGGAGAAACTTGTGGCCAGATTGTGTCCACAAGAGGGATTTTGAAGAGTTTGAGGTGGCCCCTGATGAGCCTATGTCAGTTGTGAACTCTGTTGTGGCACTGGGGAGTTCCATGGGGTTGGATGTGAGTTTGGAGGATGTGGAAGAGTTGGTGGAAGACCACAATGAAGAGCTCACCACTGAGGAACTGCAAGAGCTTCAGCAGGAACAGGAATAGATCGTAGCTAAGAATCTTGCTGCAGAGGAGGAAGAGAGATGGAAGAAGTTGCCTTCTTCAGAAATTAAGGAGATTTTTGAAATGTGGGGTAAGATGGAAAGATTTATGGAGAAACATCACCCTGACAAGGCTGTTGTAAGCCATGTTGGCAACATGTACAGTGACAAAGTCTTGGCCCATTTTAGGGAAGTGTTAAAGAGACGCCAGAAACAGAGCTCTTTGGACAGGTTTTTTGCAAGACAGGACTCCAGTGACTCTCAAGCTGGTCCTAGTGGCATTAAGAAACAGAGAAGAGAAGTAACCCCAAAAAAGCACTTGGTACCTGAGGTGTTGATGGAAGGGGATTCCCCTTCCAAAGAGTAACTAATGCAATCTGTCTCCTCCTCCAATCTTCCATTCACTAAGAAGAATCGCCAATAAAGGTAAGTGTTATGCTGTTAATGCTTCATTCATCATGTCCCATTGTCTTGTTTATGTACTACATCTATATTTCATGTAAAAAAATTTTTGTTTTAATACTTCTGGGTGTCAGGAATGGATTAATTGTATTTACATTATTTCTTATGGGGAAAATTGATTCGAAAATCGTCTATTTCGATAATAGTCCCACTTCCAGGAACGGATTAAGGACAATAACTGAGGGACCACTGTACTTGATCATCTCACTATTGAAAAAACCGTGATCTGGAGTGATAATGAAGCAGTTCTCCAGTGGTTAAGAAATAATAAGGGTAAGTTAGTCTATGTACAGAATAGAATAGCAGAAATAAGAGAGACGCAGAGAGAGTATCTCTTTCTCCACGTCTCTACCCAAGAGAATCCAGTTGACATGTTGTCACGTGGTGTCCTACTCAAGAAATTTATGGGTAATAAATTATGGCTCCATGAACCAAACTGGCTCTCTAATGAAATTAACTGGCCTCAGCAAAAAGCTCATATTATACCAGAAGAAACAGTCTGCTTGAGCACAGCAGAAATAATGTGTAAATATTGCAGACACAACAGAAATAGTCACTAATAGATCTAAATACTTATCTTTGGGTAAACTCTTAAGAGTTACAGCTCTTTTCTTCAAATTCATTAAAAGGATAGAATGGAAATATAAACACATATTCAGTATAATGTGATCCTTTATTGACTACGTTTCGCCCACACAGTGAGCTTTTTCAAGTCACAAACAGATCTACCTGGGGTGGAAGGGACGCGAGTATTTATAGTCAGGTTCAGAATGCTGCGGTCAGGTGGAGAATGCTGCATCTAATGATGTACCGAGTGGGGATATAGAGTCTAAAATCTTGGGTAGCTTGGAAAGGAGATTGGATAAGTTTGTGAGCAGACCTTCTACTCACAAACTTATCCAATCTCCTTTCCAAGCTACCCAAGATTTTAGACTCTATAACCCCACTCGGTACATTAGATGCAGCATTCTCCACCTGACCGCAGCATTCTGAACCTGACTATAAATACTCGCGTCCCTTCCACCCCAGGTAGATCTGTTTGTGACTTGAAAAAGCTCACTGTGTGGGCAAAACATAGTCAATAAAGGATCACATTATACTGCATATGTGTTTATATTTTCATTGTGTCGGTATTTTATACCATTTATTTCCAAGGATGTGTGATGTCACCGTGGTTGTTTAATATATTTATAGATGGGGTTGTAAGAGAAGTAAATGCGAGGGTCTTGACAAGAGGCGTGGAGTTAAAAGATAAAGAATCACACACAAAGTGGGAGTTGTCACAGCTGCTCTTTGCTGATGACACTGTGCTCTTGGGAGATTCTGAAGAGAAGTTGCAGAGATTGGTGGATGAATTTGGTAGGGTGTGCAAAAGAAGAAAATTAAAGGTGAATACAGGAAAGAGTAAGGTTATGAGGATAACAAAAAGATTAGGTGATGAAAGATTGAATATCAGATTGGAGGGAGAGAGTATGGAGGAGGTGAATGTATTCAGATATTTGGGAGTGGACGTGTCAGCGGATGGGTCTATGAAAGATGAGGTGAATCATAGAATTGATGAGGGAAAAAGAGTGAGTGGTGCACTTAGGAGTCTGTGGAGACAAAGAACTTTGTCCTTGGAGGCAAAGAGGGGAATGTATGAGAGTATAGTTTTACCAACGCTCTTATATGGGTGTGAAGCATGGGTGATGAATGTTGCAGCGAGGAGAAGGCTGGAGGCAGTGGAGATGTCATGTCTGAGGGCAATGTGTGGTGTGAATATAATGCAGAGAATTCGTAGTTTGGAAGTTAGGAGGAGGTGCGGGATTACCAAAACTGTTGTCCAGAGGGCTGAGGAAGGGTTGTTGAGGTGGTTCGGACATGTAGAGAGAATGGAGCGAAACAGAATGACTTCAAGAGTGTATCAGTCTGTAGTGGAAGGAAGGCGGGGTAGGGGTCGGCCTAGGAAAGGTTGGAGAGAGGGGGTAAAGGAGGTTTTGTGTGCCAGGGGCTTGGACTTCCAGCAGGTATGCATGAGCGTGTTTGATAGGAGTGAATGGAGACAAATGGTTTTTAATACTTGACGTGCTGTTGGAGTGTGAGCAAAGTAACATTTATGAAGGGGTTCAGGGAAACCGGCAGGCCGGACTTGAGTCCTGGAGATGGGAAGTACAGTGCCTGCACTCTGAAGGAGGGGTGTTAATGTTGAAATTTAAAAACTGTAGTGTAAAGCACCCTTCTGGCAAGACAGTGATGGAGTGAATGATGGTGAAAGTTTTTCTTTTTCGGGCCACCCTGCCTTGGTGGGAATCGGCCAGTGTGATTATAAATAAATTATTTCCAAAAGGATAGAACCTAATAATGAATGTCTTGAACCCATTAACCCTTTGACTGTCGCGGCCGTATATATACGTTTGCGAGGTACCGTGTTTGACGTATGTATACTCATAAATTCTAGCGGCTTCAAATCAGGCAGGAGAAAGCTAGTAGGCCCACATGTGAGAGAATGGGTCTGTGTGGTCAGTGTGCACCACATAAAAATCCTGGAGCACGCAGTGCATAATGAGAAAAAAAAAACTCCGACCGTTTTTTTTAATTAAAATGCCGACTTTGTGGTCTATTTTCGTATAGTATTTGTGGTTGTATTCTCGTTTTCTTGGTCTCATTTGATAGAATGGAAACTATATTATAGAAATGGAGGTGATTTTGATTAATTTTACTATAAAAAGAACCTGGAAATGGAGCACAAAGTACAGGAAATGTTTGATTTTTGCCGATGTTCAAAAGTAAACAAATGATGTCATTGTCCAATAAATGTCCAAATAGCCATTCTAATACGCAGTCATGAATGGGTTGATGTAATTTTTACAATTATTACAGTATTGCAGTAGTCTGCATAACAGTAAATCTTCTATTTTTTGTTTGAATAAAATTTCAAAATAAAAAGCAAGAGTAATATCACAGGGACCTGGAGACATGACTGATGAACAAAGAAAATCTTATTTTAGAGCCAGGAATGTCTGCATTGTTCATTCTGGACCTTATTTTGAAATTGTCGTATTTTTTAATTTTCGTGAAATTGGCCAAATTGCAAATTTCTGACCATGTTATTGGGTAGTTGAAATCGGTAAATGGGCAGTTTCTTGTACTCAATCGATAGAAAAAATAGAGTTCTGAAGAAATAGTTATGAGTTTGACTGACTGGAATAACGGACTTAGCCGAAAATAGGGCTCAAAGTGGGCGAAATTGCCGATTTTTAAATATCGCCGAAGTCGCTAACTTCGCGAGAGCGTAATTCCGTCAGTTTTCCATCAAATTTCGTTTTTTTGGTGTCTTTACAATCGGGAAAAGATTCTCTATCATTTCATAAGAAAAAATAATTTTTTTTTTTTTCGAATATTTTGCGACACCAGAAGCAACTTCAGGATTTGGCCCTTCGACAGTCAAAGGGTTAAATACTGGGTGAAACTAATACAGAAAGATGTTTTCTCTACAGAATATAAATTTCTGGAAATACAAGATAAATCCCCAAAGAAACCTGTTATGATTAATTCTTTAGGATTTTATCTCGACTCAGAAAAGATTATAAGATGTCAAGGAAGAATTCATAATTCTTCACTACCTAAAGAAGCCATACATCCAATATTGATCCCCAAGAATCATTGGCTAACAAAACTGATTGTTTAAAACGCCCACGGTAACATGTTACATGGTGGGGTAGCTGACACACTTTCTCATGTAAGACAATCCTACTGGATACCTCAAAGTCGACAAAGTGTGAAAAAACAAATAACCCTTTGACTGTTTACGTCGTATATGTACGTCTTACGTGCCACTGTTTCTAATGTATTTATACGCATAAATTCTAGCGGCTTCAAATCAAGCGGGAGAAAGCTGGTAGGCCTACATGAGAGAGAATGGATCTGAGTGGTGGGTGTGCACCCTGTGAAGAAAATCTGGGACTCAGTGGTGCATTGTGGGAACACCATCTTGGTAGTCCATTTTCACCATGCCTCGCAGTAAGAAGTACCTCACTCCTCGACAGATTGGAGGTCTTTTGTTCCCAAGTGATAGCTCTAACAGTGATGAAAGTGTCAGTGAAAGTGAATTCCATGGTTTTCAAGCAGGTGTGACTGAAAAAAGTACCCAGGATAACGTAATTAGTGATGAAAACCCAGATGACCCACGACCTTCCACCTCTGGTGCTGGGCCAGCTCATTCACATTCACGTGTACCAGGACGAAAGAGGAAACTATCTGCCCATGTACAAGACTCAGATGTGAGCAGTGATAGTGATAGTAATTTCAAAGTTACTGAAAGCAGTTCTAGTTGTGACAGTGAGGGTGAATATTCCCCAGTAAAGCGGTAGTATATATACGACGAAGCATGCGGTCTGGTAGTGTTTCATATGTTGTTCCAAGGGGAAGGAGTAAATCTTGGAGTACATCCCGTGGCCCTACACCACGACCTGATAGTGAAGATGACGATATTGTTACGATGGGTATGAATGATGTGAGGCAGCAGGTGGTGGTGGTGATAGTGATCGTGGCATGAGTCATGTGGCACCGGCAACGGGCCACGCTACTACCCATGCTGCTGACTCTGCACAACCAGCCTCACCCAACCCCACACTCCCACAACCTGCACAACCACATTTCAATATCCAGAACCCACCAGCAAACCGCATCTGGGATTGGCAGCAAGGTGACGTGTTTGTTCCCAGTCCCCATGACTGTGATGAAACACAAAGTGGAATACGGCCATCGTGTACACTTGGGAACAATGCTACTGAACTGGGATGCTTTCAGTTATTCTTCGATGAACCCCTGATGGACATTATTGTCAGGGAAACCAACACATACTATGAGTACACCATGGCAAATACAATTCTCTCACGAAGATCACGGCTACACCAGTGGAAGGACACAACTGTGGCAGAGATGTACCTGTTTTTTGCCACAATAATGCTTATGCCACATGTGTATAAGCACACTGTCACCACATACTGGTCTACAGAACACCTGATTTCAACCCCAGGTTTTAGTGACATTATAGGTGTGAATTGTTTTTTGATACTGTTACGTATGTTACACTTTTCAGACAAAACACGGCCTGACAAAAGCGACAGGTTATATAAGATCAGAAATGTGTTATGTACCTGAAACAAAAGTGTTGCATGTATTTTTATCCCTTCAGGAATCTTGTTATTGATGAGTCTTTGATTTATTCAAAGGAAGACTCTCATTCAAGCAATACATACCAAGCAAGAGGAAATGCTTGGTATAAAGTTATTTGTACTGTGTGATTGCAAAAGTGGTCTCGTTCTGGATATCATTGTGTACACTGGCAGTAATAAATAAATACCAGGAAGTTATTGGGTATCTCTGGTGATGTGGTTCTAACAATGATGGAACCATATCTTGGTAAGGGGCATATATTATTTACTGATAACTGGTACACAAGCCCCATACTCAGTGATTTCTTGCAAGTGAACCTGACAGACGTGTGTGGCACAGTGCGTGGTAATCGTAAACATATGCCAAGGTTTGACACTGGCACTCGCAGAGGTGAGGTGCAAGCCTTTGCTGTCAATGACATCATGGCATTTCAGTGGCAGGACAAACGTGATGTTTGCATCAGTTCACCGAAATGAAATGGCACACACTGGCAGGCACAATAGAGAGACCAATGAACCCATTCTAAAACCTGCCACTGTCATGGACTACAACCTCAATATGCGCTTAGTGGACAAATGTGACATGCAGACAGGGTTTGCTGATTGTGTACGCAAGAGTTATAAGTGGTATATAAAAAAAAATTTACATCTTGTTGATATTTCCATGTTAAATGCTTATAACGTATACAAGTTGAGGACCAACAACAAACCAAAATATGGTGAATTTTGTTTGTCAGTCATCAGACAAATAATCGCCAAGTACCAAGGAGCAACACCTGCAACAGACCAGCGCCCATGAAATTACCAACACACGTCATCTTGTTTGAGATCTGGTGATCACTACCCTATACAACTGCCTCCTACTGCTTTTAAGTAAAATGCTCAGAAGAGGTGTTTTGTATGCAGACATACCACAAAACGCCCACAAACACGCAGAGACACTCGTTTTATGTGTGAGGAGTGTCAAGTGCCACTCTGCATATACCCATGTTTCAGAGTTCCACAAGCTGCAGCAGTTCTAGGAAAGTGTTCAGTGACTGTACATATGTATATATATTATGGAACAATAGTAATAAACAATGTTTTGTATTGTTTGTTTGTGTAAAAAAGTTTTATACACAAACTAATAGTGATAATGTTTGTTCAGTTATTGTGTTGTAAACAATGAGTGTATATTTGAAAAATGCACCTTACTTTGGTCTCACAGGCCACATAAGTTATTTAGATGAGAAAAATATTGGAAAATACAAGAAACCTTCGAATTGGAGTAAATAAAAGAATACCGAGTGGGTGGTATTCGCCGCTGTTGCCATACACCGCTCATTTTCCTAACATTTTGGTAAGATTTTTTTTTTTTTAATATTTTGCGACATAGAATGACAGTTTCAGAAAGGGGCCTGCGACAGTCAAAGGGATAAGGGACTGTATTACACAAATTATGGAGTGGTAAATTTTAATTGTGTTTTTGTTTTTAACACATAGGTCATTTCCCACTGAGGCAGAGTGACCCAAAAAGAAAGAAAAACCCAAAAAGAAAAAAAACTTTGATCATTCAACACATTCACCATCACTCATACATAATCAATGTCTTTGCAGAGGTGCTCAGATACAACAGTTTAAATGTCCCTCCACACTGCCAAAAACCTAAACCCCTCCTTTAAAGTGCAGGCATTGTACTTCCCATTTCCAGGCTGTGTTGGATGTGGGTATGAAATTTCAGGCTGCAGTCAAGGTGAAGACCTAAAGATTTGCCCTCATTATGTCTTAACCCTTTCAGGGTCCGTCCCATAGATCAACGGCTTTACGTTGTGTCCAAACCGTAGATCTACACCAAAATTCTAGCGCCGTCAAATTTAGCGCGAAAACGCTCATAGGCCTACATGTGAGAGAACGGGTCTGCGTGGTGGGTGTGCGCCATAAACAAAAAATCTAAGCGCCCGCATAGCATTGTGGGAACGCCGGCTCAGTTACCCTTGTTCACCATGCCTCGTCGCAAGTCAGCTCTCACTCCCCGGAAAATTGGGACTCTCCTCTTCCTATCTGATAGTTCTGACACTGATGGAAGTGGAAATGAAGACGAATTCTATGGCTTTGATCAGTTAGTGACCGAAAAGAATGACCAGGATATCGATAATAGTGCAGAAAACCCTGACGATCCTCAACCTTCTACCTCTGGTGTGGGCACTCGTGACTCACGGTCGGTTGTTCCTCATCGCAAGAGAAAACTAATATTTTCGCGTGGCCAGGCCTCTGACTTCAGTAATGATGATGATAGTGACGTGGACTGTGATTTTATTGCGCTCGACGATCAATTGAGTAGTGATAGTGAGGAATCATATTCACCAGTGAAGCGTCAGTATGTTCGCCGCCGCATGCGCTCAGGTAGTGTACCCTATGCTGTGCCCAGGGGATGGAGTACATCCAGGAGTACATCCCGTGGCCCAACACCAGTTTTAGGTAGTGATAGTGAGGATGATGTGGCTACACTTGGCATGGATAGACCACAGGCATCAGTGGATGGTGTTAGTGGTGATGGTAGTGGCACCGCCATGCGTGACTCACCAGGCCACGCTGGGACCCATGCTGCTGACTCGCCAGTTCAAGGACAAAGTGGAGCACCAGCCACCAGCCCACCACAACCACAACCACCCGCACAACCAGCCTATGATGCCCAGTATCCACCAGCAAACCGTATGTGGGATTGGCAGCAAAATCCCAATTTTGTTCCCAAGCCTCACCACTTTGATGATTCTCAAAGTGGAATTCTACCTACTTGTCCCCTTGGAACCACGGCCAATGAACTGGAATTCTTTGAATTTCTTTGACCAGCCATTGATGGAAATTATTGTCAGGGAAAGTAATAAGTATTTTGAGTACACCATGGCAAATACGATCTTATCACCACAGTCAAGACTACACAGGTGGAAAGAGATGACTGTTGCAGAAATGTATTTGCTTTTTGCAACAATAATGCTTATGCCTCACGTCTATAAGCATAATATAAAAGCATACTGGTCCACAGATCGGCTAATTTCTACCCCGGTCTTCAGTGAAATCATACCAGTGAACAGGTTTATCTTACTCTTACGTATGTTGCACTTCTCTGACAAAACCAGCCCTGACAGAAGAGACAGGTTATACAAGATTAGAAATGTTTTCATGTATCTCAAACGAAAGTTCAGGATATACAGTGGACCCCCGCATACCGATGGCATCACATAGCGATTAATCCGCATACCGCTTGCTTTAATCGCAAAAATTTTGCCTCACATACCGCTTAAAAACCCGCTCACCGATTTTCGTCCGAGACGCGTCCAATGTGCGGCCTGAGCCACGCTCACATGTTCCACCGGTGGCATTGTTTACCAGCCAGCCTCCGCGGTAACATCCAAGCATACAATCGGAATATTTCGTATTATTACAGTGTTTTCGGTGCTTTTTCTGGAAAATAAGTGACCATGGGCCCCAAGACAGCTTCTAGTGCCAACCCTACAGCAATAAGGGTGAGAATTACAATAGAGATGAAGAAAAAGATCATTGATAAGTATGAAAGTGGAGTGCGTGTCTCCGAGCTGGCCAGGTTGTATAATAAACCCCAATCAACCATCGCTACTATTGGTGGTACAGCTGCTGCTGCTGCTGCTGCTGCACTGTCAGCTGCTGCTGCTGCTGCACTGTCAGCTGCTGCTGCTGCTGTAGCATCGTCTGCTGCTGCTGTAACATCGTCTGTTGCTGCTGTAGCGTCGTCTGTTGCTGCTGTACCACCGTCAGCTGCTGCTGCTGCTGTAGCATCGTCTGCTGCTGCTGTAACATCGTCTGTTGCTGCTGTAGCATCGTCTGTTGCTGCTGTACCACCGTCAGCTGCTGCTGCTGCTGTAGCATCGTCTGCTGCTGCTGTAGCATCGTCTGTTGCTGCTGTACCACCGTCAGCTGCTGCTGCTGCTGTAGCATCGTCTGCTGCTGCTGTAGCATCGTCTGCTGCTGCTGTAGCATCGTCTGTTGCTGCTGTACCACCGTCAGCTGCTGCTGCTGCTGTAGCATCGTCTGCTGCTGCTGTAGCATCGTCTGTTGCTGCTGTACCACCGTCAGCTGCTGCTGCTGCTGTAGCACTGTTGTTGGTGTGGCTTATTGAAAATACCAAGAAACAATTAACCCCAGAGGATTTGCCACCCAGGATAACCCAAAAAAGTCAGTGTCATCGAAGACTGTCTAACTTATTTCCATTGGGGTCCTTAATCTTGTCTCCCAGGATGCAACCCACACAAGTCGACTAACACCCAGGTGAACAGGGAAAAATGCCTGGAACTAGTGCTCATATTGGTGAATTTAAAGCCAGCAAAGGTTGGTTTGAGAGATTTAAGAATCGTAGTGGCATACACAGTGTGATAAGGCCTGTTCTGGAAGAAAATGCCAAACAGGACCTACAGTACTCAGGAGGAAAAGGCACTCCCAGGACACAGTGTCTCATCAGTCATTGCTGCATCTTCAATAAAGGTAAGTGTCATTTATTCTTCATTTAGTAGACTAGTACATGCACAATATATACTGTGCATGTACTACTCTACTATTGTGCATGTATCCTTCTCTTTGTGTGTGGGAAAATGTATATTTCATGTGGTAAAAAAATTTTTTTCATACTTTTGGGTGTCTTGCACGGATTAATTTGATTTCCATTATTTCTTATGGGGAAAATTCATTCACATACCGATTATTTCGCATAACAATTACCCCTCTTGCACGGATTAAAATCGTTATGCGGGGGTCCACTGTACAGTGGACCCCCGCATAACGATGGCATCACATAGCGATTTTTCCGCATACCGCTTACTTTTATCGCAAAATTTTTGCTGCGCATACCGATTAAAAACCCGCTCACCGATTTTCGTCCGAGACGCGTCCAATGTGCCCTCAGCCAGCCTCACATGTGCCGCCCGTCCCATTGTTTACCAGCCAGCCTCCGCGGTAACATCCAAGCATACACTCGGAATATTTCGTATTATTACAGTGTTTTCGGTGCTGTTTCTGGAAAATAAGTGACCATGGGCCCCAAGAAAGCTTCTAGTGCCAACCCTGTGGTAAAAAGGGTGAGAATTAGTATGGAAATTAAGAAAGATTTTGAAGGGTTTGGGGCTAACCCTGAGAAGCCTATGCCAGTTGTGGAATCCATTGTGCCTACTTCAAAGATTAAGGAAATGTGTGCACAGTGGGTTGAACTGCAAACCTTTATGGATGAAAATCACCCTGACACAGCTGTTGCAAGCCGTGCTGGTGACTATTTCAATGACAATGTTGTGGCCCATTTTAGACAAATCGTAAAGGAACGGGAGGTACAGAGCTCTATGGACAGATTTGTTGTGCGACAGAGGTCCAGTGACTCTCAAGCTGGTCCTAGTGGCATTAAAAGAAGAAGGGAAGTAACCCCGGAAAAGGACTTGCTACCTCAAGTCGTAATGGAAGGGGATTCCCCTTCTAAACAGTAAGAAGATAATGCTCTCCCCTCCTCCCATCCCATCAATCATCACCAGATCTTCAATAAAAGTAAGTGTCATGTAAGTGTGCATGCCTTTTTCAGTTTGTGTGTATTAAAATTAATATTTCATGTGGTAAAAAAAATTTTTTTTCATACTTTTGGGTGTCTTGCACGGATTAATTTTATTTCCATTATTTCTTATGGGGAAAATTCATTCACATAACGATTATTTCGCATAACAATTACCCCTCTTGCACGGATTAAAATCGTTAACCGGGGGTCCACTGTACTTTTATCCATTCAAGAATCTTGTAATTGACGAGTCTTTGATTTTGTTCAAAGGTAGACTGTCATTCAAGCAGTATATACCGAGCAAGAGGAAACGCTTTGGTATAAAACTGTTTGTACTCTGTGATTGTGACAGTGGCCTGGTGTTGGATATTGTTGTATACACGGGTAGTAAAACATTGAAAGATACCAAGATGTTATTGGGTATCTCAGGTGACGTAGTGAGAAACATGATGGCACCTTATCTTGGTAAGGGGCATACATTATATACCAATAACTGGTACACAAGCCCATTACTCAGTGATTTCATGCGAGTGAACAAGACAGATGTGTGTGGCACAGTGCGTTCTAATCGTAAACATATGCCCAGGCTCAACGCAGGTGCTCGTGGTGATGACGTGCAGGTGTTTACTGCCAATGACATCATAGCATTACGGTGGCATGACAAACGAGATGTCACATTGTTGACAACCATTCACCGTAATGAAATGCAAGACAGTGGCAAAGTTGATCGAGTGACTAATGAACGTATTCGAAAACCAGTGTCAGTGATTGATTATACACAAAACATGCGCTTGGTTGACAAGTGTGACATGCAGATTGGTTTTGTTGACTGTGTTCGTAAGAGTTACAAGTGGTACATGAAACTTTTCTTCCATCTCATGGACATTTCAATGCTGAATGCATATAATATGTACCAAATAAAGACTGGCAACAGACCACCGTATGGTGAATTTTGTTTGTCTGTTGTCAGACAACTCATAATGAAGTACCAGGTAAGAACACCTGCTATACAACATGGTCCTCGAATTCCTCAGGATATACCCAAGCGTTTGAGGAGAGAAGGTGATCATTTCATAATACAGCTTCCTTCAACTCAGAAGAAATTTGCTCAGGAGAGATGCATTGTCTGTGCACAAACAAAACGACGGCAACAAAGACGCAAAGACACTCGGTTTATGTGTGAGGAATGTAAGGTGCCTCTGTGCATGGTGCCTTGTTTCAAGGAGTTCCACAAGCTCCAGCAGTTTTAAAACCATGTCCAGTGATTGTAAATATGTAAATATATGATAGAACATTAGTATTATACAATATTTGTGCATGTTTATTGTAATAAACAACAGTGGTAAACAATAATATGATAATAACTTTAGTGCGGTTATTGTGTTCAATACAGTGAGTTTATATATATACATTATATACAGTATTGGTCTCTCAGGCCCCAAATGTTAGTAGGAATAGAAAAAAATTGGAAAAGAAAAGAAAAAACAACTAAAACCACAAAATAATGTAATGTGCGTATGTGGAATTCGTCGATGTTGCCGCCACCACATCATTTTTGACAAACTTCTTGGCACTGTATCTCGGTAAGTACTGATCAGATTTTTTTTTTTGTCTTATTACCTTCACAAAAATATGCTCTTTAATTCTGTAAGAAAAAATATTTTTTTTTTTTTTCAAAATTTCTTGGACACTGGAGCACCACTTCAGATTTTAGCCTTGGACCCTGAAAGGATTAAGAACATAAGAACATAAGAAAGAATGAACATGGCAACAGGCCTACTGACCCATGCAGAGCACTTCCATGTCCCCCCCCCCCCCGGATTAGCCCAATGACCCACCCAGTCTGGTCACCTCCACTCAAGGAAGGAGCATGGCACCAGACCCAGCAGCACAAGCTAGTCAGGTCCAACTCACACCCACCTACACCCACTCGTGTATTTATCTAGCCTATTTTTAAAACTACACAACGTTTTAGCCTCAATAACTGTACTCGGGAATTTGTTCCACTCATCCACAACTCTATTACCAAACCAGTGCTTTCCTATATCCTTCCTGAATCTGAATTTTTCCAACTTGAAACCACTGCCACGAGTCCTGTCTTGGCTGGAAATTTTCAGCATGCTATTTACATCCCCTTTATTTATTCCTGTTTTCCATTTATACACCTCAATCATATCCCCCCTAATTCTACGCCTTTCGAGAGAGTGCAGATTCAGGGCCCTCAGTCTATCCTCATAGCGAAGATTTCTGATGCATGGGATCATCTTTGTCATTCTCCTCTGTACGTTTTCCAGAGCATTTATATCCATTCTGCAATACGGTGACCAGAACTGAGCAGCATAGTCTAAATGAGGCCTAACCTAGGATATATAGAGTTGAAGAACAACCTGAGGACTTCTATTATTTGTACTTCTAGATATGAAGCAAAGAATTCTGTTAGCTTTATTGCAAACATTAATGCACTGTTGTCTTGGTTTCAGATTACTGCTAACCAAAACTCCTAAATTCTTTTCGCATTCAGTAGTATTAATATCTACATTATTTAGTTTACATGTCGCATGGTTATTTTCCTGTCCAACATTTAGAACTTTGCATTTGTCTATATTAAACTGCATCTGCCACTTCTCCGACCATTGCATCAGTCTATTCAAATCATCCTGGAGTACTCTAGTGTCCTCATTAGAATGAATTGGATGGCCTATTTTGGTGTCATCAGCAAATTTGCTTATGTCGCTATTTATTCCCTCATCTATGTCGTTCATGTAAATTGTGAACAACAACAGGCCCAACACTGACGCCTGAGGAACACCGCTTGTGATGTACCCCCATTCTGATTTCTCCCCATTTATGCAAACTCTCTGCTGCCTATTTGTCATCCATGCCTCTACCCAGGAAAAAATTTCTCCTCCTATTCTGTGTGCCTTAAGTTTCCTCAAAAGCCTCTGATGTGGAACTCTATCGAAAGCCTTACTGAAGTCCATATACACAATATCATATTCATTACCATGATCTTCCTCCTCAAACACCTTAGTGAAAAATGTTAGTAAATTCTTAAGATAGGAACGCCCCTTTGTAAAACCGTGTTGAGATTCATTAATTACCATTGATCAATATGTTAAGGTGGATATTTAAAGCTCTGTTTCCAAACAGTATGTAGTAGGGTTTGTTTATATTGAGGGTGAGTTTGTTGGTCATCATCCACAAATATTTTCAGTAGCTTGTCGTTAACAGTGTCACTAAGCATAGTCAGAGTTAAGTGAGAAGAGACATAAGTAGTTTCATCTACAAACAGAACAGATTTAAGGAGAGGAGATGCATTGGGAAGATCACTGATGTAAATGAAAAAGAGCAGAGGGCTACCTTAGGGCACTCCTATAATTACAGGCTTAATAGATTGTTACACCATTTATGGATACATATTGGTGTCTATTGCTAAGATAAGATTTTAGGTATGCAAGGGTATGTCCTCCGACCCCATAATGTTCTAATTTAAGGTGCAAGATATTGTGGTCCACTGTAATGAGTAAGTTCCACAAGGTCTATGAAGAGTCTCAGAGGATATTCTTTATTTTCACATGCTGCATAAAGCAGTAAAGCCATTTGTATAATTGCATCATCCGTACTTTTTTTTGGCCTAAATCCAAACCGGCAGGGGTATACCTGAAGTATACCCGAGGAGGTTTTCAGGGGTCAACGCCCTTGCGGCTCAGTCTGAGACCAGGCTTCGTGGTGGATCAGGGTCTGATCAACCAAACTGCTACTGCTGGCCATACGCAAACCGACGTACGAACCACAGCCTGGCTGGTCAGGTACTGACTTTAGGTACACAATACACTTTAGGTGCCTATCCAGTGCCTTCTTGAAGACAGCCAGGGGTCTACTGGTAATCCCCTTCATGTATGCTGGGAGGCAACTGAACAGGGGTGAAGTATATTGTGATATATTAGGTAGGTGTAAATTTGCTTATGTATTATTTTTTTTAAGATTTTAGATAGTAAGGGCAAGTTTGATATAGGCCTATAGTTGTTCACCTCAGGGAAGTTTTGGGGCTTTTCTGAAGAAAAACTCTGATGCCTTCATCACTATCTCGAATGTTAGCAAACTCTGTCAATCAAGGTCACTTAATGCTTAATGGTATTATCTTGATTATCCCAGCTTTGAATGGAAATAGAGTACTAGTCCAGATATACTCAAGTAATGAGGAACTTGTCTCAAGAGATTCTTGTGGGCTAAGAGATGATAATAGTAAGCAGTTGTTAATAGTTTTTGTGAAGTCAGCTACTTAGATGAGGTTTATGTTCAAGTCGCCAGCCAGTATTAGGTAGTGTTTGTTCATCTCTAGGTCCATTATGGTTTCTTAGGTTATCACTGAATGTTTAAGAATGTGTGTGAGGTAACTTATAGACTGTTCTAACTGTAATTGGGGTTTTTAGGTTTTTGGCTGAAAATTTTGCAATTATATATACACCATTCTTGTCCCTGGTGCAGGTAGATTTAATACATTCTAATTCATTGTAGTACAGGTCCGCTATTACAAATCCGGCAATCAGTTATTCGGTTCCTTCAGTTATTCAGCACTAATTTTGGCTAGCATAATTTCAAATTTCCAGGGCCGCCACACCAACCTGCTGGTACTGTTTGGTGGCGCTACTTGCTGCATAAGTCATTCCAATTTCTTTTTCTCCATTTATTGTTTTAACCTGCTTACTTTTAGCCCTAGCCATGGTTCCAATGAATAAAAGAAATGCTTCTTATTATGTAAAGCACCTACACAGTACATTATCCATTAAAGATAAGGTGGCTTTGAAGCCACTGTCAGTTGCCATGAGCTCAGTCTCATGAAGCAGGAGAATATGCTTTATTATTACGCTAATATCAACACTACAGCTTATTTGCCTATCAAAACTGATCTAATATGACATAAGAAACAATATAAGTAACATAAAACATGTTAAATACTCCAGAATGAATAATATTTGTCATAACACCGAGCAGTTTGACAGAGTTATGAAGAGGATATGGTAAACAAATACCATTCTCCTATCCTTGTCTTGGGGGCTTATATTAGAGAAAACGGAGTACAGCACAGGGCTTATATTAGAGAAAATGGAGTATAGCACAGGGCTAACTATGATATACACTCATATTGCACCATAAACATGAAACAAAAAAGTTATTTTCTCTCTATAGATTATCACCCATAGCAGCATATGTGTAGAGAACCTAGGATAACCCCAAAAAAGTCAATGTGGCTTATTTTTAGTACCTGCTTGGGTTAGCCATATATGATTTTTGGTAAATATTCGATTCCCAGCCAGGGTAGAAACATTAGGCATGTTTCTGTACACCTGTTGTCTATGTTTACCCATCAGTAAATGGGTACCTGAGTGTTAGTCGACTAGTGTGGGTGTTATCCTGGGACACTGACCTAATTTTCTTGAAATACTCAGCATAACAAGTGCCTTTCTATACAGTAGTATATCACTTATGTCAGCCAGGCCTGTATACCTTGTACATGTACGTGTAGTAAATAAAGATATTATTATTATTATTATTATTATTATATTATTATTATTTTCTCAGTTGTTTGTTGGGTTATCTTATTCAAACTTGGGCAATGTATGATGGAAAGATACTTCTTCACGTACACCAAAAATGAAAGAAATCAGACCATAAATAGCGGAGTTCACGTCTCAGCCATTAGCGGCCGCTTAGCGGTATATTTTTGTATGGTTGTTATGGCTATATTCTCATTTTTTCAGTCTGATTTGATAGAATGAAAGATATAGTACAGGAATAGATATGATTTTGATTGCTTTCATGACGAAAAGTACCTTGAAATTGCGCTCACAGTAGCGAAAATGTTCTATTCTTTAGCAAAGCTCAAGAGTAAACAAATGACGTCACCGTCCAATACCTGTCCTCCTGCCAGTCTAAATTCCAGTATGGAGTCAAGAATGGATTGACATTATTTATACAATTATTACAATAATGCAGTAGTCTGCATAACAGTAAATCTTCTATTTTTTTGTGAATAAAAATTCCAAATGGTAAGCAAGAGTAATATAAGAGGGGCCTGTAGAAGTGACTAATGAACAGAGAAAATGTTATTTTAGTGCCAGGAATGTCTACATTGTTTATTCTGGACCCTATTTTGAAATTGGCATCTGTTGAAATTTACTGGGTAGATGAAATAAGTGAATGGGCAGTTTCTTGTACTCAGTTGACAGACTGGAAGTAAATAAGTTTTTTCAGGTATACACAAATACAGTTACATAGATTATCATACATAGCAGTGTATGTATAGAGAACCTAGGATAACCCAGATTATTATTATAATCAAAAAAGAAGTGCTAAGCCAGGGATAACCCAGAAAAGTCAGACAAAGTGACTTATTTCCAGTACCTGGCTTGGGCTTGCCATATATGATTTTTGATAAATATTTTTTTTTCTCGGTTGTTTGTTGGGCTATCTCATTGAAACTTGGGCAATGTATGACGGAAAGATGCTTCTTAACGTACAACAAAAATAAAAAAGACGGACGATAAATAAGGGAGTTCACTTCTCAGCCATTAGCCGCCTCTTTGCAGTATATTTTTGTATGGTTTTAATGGTTGTATTCTCATATTTTTGGACTCATTTGATAGAATGGAAGATATATTACAGAAATAGACATGATTTTGATTGCTTTCATGACGAAAAGTACCTTGAAATTGAGCTCAAAGTAGCGGAAATGTTCGATTTTTGCCGATGTTCAATGAACTGTGTAAGTCAAGTTGGCTAATTTTATTAAGTGTATTCTAACTTAACCACTCTGTAATTCAGCAAACTCAGTAATCCGGCACACTACAGGTCCCAATGATGCCGGATTTGTGATGGAGGACCTGTAGTAGATAGCAGAACCAACTCCTAATTGATCAGGCCTATGGTTATGCATGGCTGTGTAACTAGGTAAGACAAAGATGTTAGTTGAGTTGTGTTTGAGCCAGGTTTCAGTAAGAATAATGATAGACATATTAACATTTAGAGAATTAAGAAGTGCTAAGAGGTCATCATGTCTACTCAGGGATCTAACATTATAATTGAATACTGTTATGTTAATGGTGGCACTGAGTACAGCTTTTGCCTGATTTTCTCTGTAATACTGACAATCATTGTCAGGATTGTTACTGTAGTTTAGCAATAGATTAACCCTTTGACTGTGGCAACCCCAAACCCTGAGGTGTCTCCTGGTGTCGCAAAATATTTGAAAAAAAAAAAAATTATTTTTTCTTATGAAATGACAGAGAATCTTTTCCCGATGGTAATGACACCAAAATTTGATGGAAAACTTATGGAATTACGCTCTTGCGAAGTTAGCGACCTCGGCGACATTTACGCATTGGCAATTTCACCCACTTTGAGCCCTATTTTCAGTCAATTCCATTATTCCAGACCACCAAACTCAGCTATTTCTTTAGAACTCCATTTGTTCTATCGACTGAGTACAAGAAACCGCCCATTTACCAATTTCAACTACCCAATAAAGTGGTCAGAAACTGGCAATTTGGCCAATTTCTTGCAAATTAAAAAATATGTCAATTTCGAAATAGGGTCCAGAATGAACATGCAGATATTCCTGACACTAAAATAACATTTTCTCTGTACATCAGGCACATCTCCAGGCCCGTTATAATCCTCTTGCTTTCTATTTTGAATTTTTATTCACACAAAAAATAGAAGATTTACTGTTATGCAGACTACTGCAATATTGTAATAATTGTATAAATAACGTCAACCCAGGCATTGTACTTCCCAATTCCAGTACTCAAGTTTGGCTATATATAAATAACTGGTTTCCCTGAATCCCTTCACTAAGTGTTACCCTGCTCACACTCCAACAGCAAGACAAGCCACGGGGGGTGGAAATCTTTAGCTCAAGTACTTTCACACTTCTCAGTGCATCATCAGAAGCTATGCAATGTTGCAAGGTTGCAACTGAAGGAGTGAGGGGAAGTTTTTCTCAGAATAGCACAGTGTGGGTGTATTCCCTGCTGCTGGCTCTCTTAGATTGTGGGTCTATGGTTAGTGTTACACCCAGCACTACCACCATCCCCCCCCATATGGGGTAAGAGGGTTTTGAGAAGTCAAGAATTATGAAATTAGAAGTTATAATAATCAGCCCCAAGCTTTTTCTAACCGTTTAGAACAGGTCATGTGAAAATACATTTCTTAGTGGATATTATACATACTATATGGATTGCTATTATTCTGTGTAACCTTTTTAATTAATAAAAGAATGTGCTCTCTGTCTGTTTAAATACCCTATTCTGGGGTACTCGAATGTTCTCGGTCTCGGGGGTACTGAGGAGTATCTCTTTATATTTTCCTAAATATTGTCTACTATTCTTCTCAGTATCGATTAATATGCCTTACTTGGGATTCTTCTATACAATTCCTAAAATATATCTATGATCCAGATTTCTGCTTCTAATATCCTTTAACCCTGCTCCCTATGTTATCAGGTAATCTTGTGTACCCATCAGTAAATGATACAATCACAGCTAAATGCGTTATATAACCATACACCAACTGACATATCATGGTGTTTTGGTGTGTAGACACCAGTCGAGCATCACCAATTCATCATGAGGCCACCTGGCATAATGAGCAATCCTGTGATTTTGTGTAGCATTGTTGTTTAAGGTTGTGTACAACAGACTCTACTAAATAGCTATGGAGCTTGTACAACCCATAATTTGAGTTATACACGTCTCCTTCCACATTCGCGAGTTCCACTTTCGCGGCTTCGAACATTCGCGAATGCCCAGCTGCCCAATCATATTTAAAATATGTCATTACATATCTTAGGAATTGAGGTGGTGGCAGAGTTTGTTTGGAGATAGGACAAGACAGTCCTTCAATATGACACTAATATCAACTCTACGGCTTATTTATTTATCACAATTCATCTAATATGACATAATAAACAATACAGTGGTCCCTCGATAATCGTAAGGCTCAATAATCGTAATTTTCGAAAATCGTAATGTAATTTTTGTCAAAACATTGGCTCGAATCGTCATTTGACTCGCAAATAGTCGTTCGTCTGGGGCACGTACACACAGCCCCGAGCTGCCTCACACTCCATTCCCAGCCAGTGTGCCATTGTTTATCAGTGAGTGAGGATGATCCAACGAGTTCATACGATACATTTCATAATATTCCATTCATTTTAGTGTTTGGAATTGCTTCTAGTGCCAGCCCTTTGGTAAAGAATGTGAGAAGCACGTATAATTTAAGAAAAAATTTGTAGAAAATACGAAGTTGGTGGTGGTAGAGTGGAAGCAGTTGTGATAGTGGTAGAGAGTGGTAGTGATGGTGGTAGAGGGTGCTAGCAGTTGTGATGGTGGTAGAAGGTGGTAATGATGGTGGTAGAGGGTGATAGTTGTGATAGTGATAGTGGTTGCTAGCAGTTGTGATAGTGGTAGATGGTGGTAGTGATGGTGGTAGAAGGTGGTAGTGATGGTGGTAGCAGTTGTGATAGTGGTAGAAGGTGGTAGTGATGGTGGTAGCAGTTGTGATAGTGGAAGAAGGTGGTAGTGATGTTGGGAGCAGCTGTAATAGTGGTAGAAGGTGGTAGTGATGGTGGTAGAGGGTGGTACTGGTTGTGATGGTGGTAAAGTGCGCCTTTTTCAGTGATTCAGCGATTCTACCAACTCCTCCAATGTTGTTGGAGTAATATAGGGCTACAGAAAGCACCGCCGCCTCAGCTGCTGCTTCACCACCATTATGGACGGCTTACTTTCAGTGGCCCTTATACACCCAACAACAACACAACCCCTCTTGTGACATACATATGACTTATTCATTCTAGAGTATATTCCATGTTTCAATGTTATTAATATTGTTTATTATGTCATATTAGTTGAATTGTGATAGATGAATAAGACGTAGAGTTGATATTAGTGTCGTATTCTCCAACAATAAACTCGCCTTCCCTTCCTCTGCCCCGTCTGCCATACACCAACAAAAGTCTTCAATAAAATGTAAGTGTGATGTTAAATGTTCATTTATACATTTTATTAGTGCTTTACATTTATTTGGCATTCTTTTCTGCATGTAAATCTATATTTAAGCTAGGTAAGTGACCCCTGAAGTGACCTAGAGTCCTTATGGAAGGGGATTCCATCTTCCAAACAATAACCTCTCTTCCCTCTCTCCTCCTCTCTGTCTTCCATTCATCAACAACAGCCTTCAATAAAGGTAACTGTCATGTTGAATGCTCATTCTTTTGTACATGTAAATCTGTCGTTAAGGCAAAAAAAAAAAATTGTTGTTGATACTTCTGGGTGTCTGGAACGAATTAATTGATTTACATTATTTCTTATGGGGAAAATGGATTCGAAAATCATCAATTTCGATAATAGTCACACTTCCAGGAACAGATTAATTACGAAAAACGAGGAACCACTGTATTAATAATCATTAATAGCTCTATCATGATTATAATAATAATAATAAAAATAATAATTATTTATTTTTTTTTATTATCACACTGGCCGATTCCCACCAAGGCAGGGTGGCCCGAAAAAGAAAAACTTTCACCATCATTCACTCCATCACTGTCTTGCCAGAAGGGTGCTTTACACTACAGTTTTTAAACTGCAACATTAACACCCCTCCTTCAGAGTGCAGGCACTGTACTTCCCATCTCCAGGACTCAAGTCTGGCCTGCCGGTTTCCCTGAACCCCTTCATAAATGTTACTTTGCTCACACTCCAACAGCACGTCAAGTATTAAAAACCATTTGTCTCCATTCACTCCTATCAAACACGCTCACGCATGCCTGCTGGAAGTCCAAGCCCCTCGCACACAAAACCTCCTTTACCCCCTCTCTCCAACATTTCCTAGGCCGACCCCTACCCCGCCTTCCTTCCACTACAGACTGATACACTCTTGAAGTCACTCTGTTTCGCTCCATTCTCTCTACATGTCCGAACCACCTCAACAACCCTTCCTCAGCCCTCTGGACAACAGTTTTGGTAATCCCGCACCTCCTCCTAACTTCCAAACTACGAATTCTCTGCATTATATTCACACCACACATTGCTCTCAGACATGACATCTCCACTGCCTCCAGCCTTCTCCTCGCTGCAACATTCATCACCCATGCTTCACACCCATATAAGAGCGTTGGTAAAACTATACTCTCATACATTTCCCTCTTTGCCTCCAAGGACAAAGTTCTTTGTCTCCACAGACTCCTAAGTGCACCACTCACTCTTTTCCCCTCATCAATTCTATGATTCACCTCATCTTTCATAGACCCATCCGCTGACACGTCCACTCCCAAATACAGGAAGGCCCCACTTGTACGGCTGGTTAGGTTCCAGGCTACTGCCATAAAGCGGAAACCGCCGTAAAGTGGAACACCCTTTTTTTCCACTTACAAATGCATACAAACACTAGATAACAAGTTTACACTAACATATATTAAGTTAGCAATAGAACCAGGCATCAAAAAACAATAAAAAAGTACAATACACACATAGTGCACTCATTACTTACCTTAAAATATTTATAGTCTTAATCTAGGGTGAGACAAGTAGTATTTATTGTAAGAAATCAAGTGTGGTATGTATGGTAGTCAGCCAGGCTACCATACCAGGCCACCCCACCCACACATACAATTCTATGATATTTAAGCATCCCAGAGCGATAAAATGTATATACAGTTCACTCATTACTTATATTAAAATATAGGGTGAGATGAGTAGTATTTATTGTAAAAAATCAAGTGTGATATGTATGGTAGTCAGCCGGGCTACCATACCAGGCCAACCCACCTACACATAATATTCTATTACATTTAAGCATCCCAGAGCGATAAAATGTATATACAGTTCACTCATTACTTACCTTAAAATATTTGTAGTCTTAATGTAGGGTCAGGAGTAAGTAAATGAGTTATGTAAACAAACCAGCCAAATGTAAGTTTTGTAAACAAAGTGTACACGTCTGGTTTGTGTACAAGTTACATTGTGTACAGGTTGTCTCTACATTGATACGGTAGAATAAAGAAGAACACTCCCATTCTCATGTAACATCATTTTGAGAAGAAATGATGCTCTGAGTGAAGGCAATGGAAATAAGTCACTCTGACTTTTTTGGGTTATCCTAGGTTCTCTACACATATGTTGTTATGTATGATAATCTATGTAACTGTATTTGTGTATACCTGAATAAACTTACTTACATACATACGAAAGGAATAATTTTCTACAGTTACCCCCACTAACACATTTTCTCTTATGTTAGATTAGAGAAAATGTTATTCTTGCCATCACTTGTACAAGTTATCTGGCTACCACATCTCATATTTATGTTTATTTATTCTATTGTAGGGTGTATTTATCATCTTTTTATGTTATGTATCGTGTTTATTATATAATTTTGAAAAAATATCATAGATGGATTAATGAAAATGTGTATTTAACGTAATATACGACATTTAAATGAGACTCGATGATTATTATTATCATTACTAATATGACGTCTGGAGACATAAGACACTCTTACTGATTTTAATGTGTACCTGCACGCCAGCACAGTATGTAAGTTTATTTAAGTACAGGTATACATAAGTATAATTATCAGAGTATATATAAAATATGAAATAACTTTTAAAAACATTTGAAATTTTGGAGTTTCCAGACAAAATGGAGAGACTTAGTGCTTACTGAGCTCACGAAGAATGTAAACAAACAGGGTGGGGCGCGGTGACCGTATTAGAAAGTCAGGTGGGGGGAGCCGTATAGCGAGTTTTGGTCATAATTTGAAATGACCGTATTAGCGGAACGCCGTAAAGCGGGGCCCTCCTGTATCTGAATACATTCACCTCCTCCATACTCTCTCCCTCCAATCTGATATCCAATCTTTCATCACCTAATCTTTTTGTTATCCTCATAACCTTACTCTTTCCTGTATTCACCTTTAATTTTCTTCCTTTGCACACCCTACCAAATTCATCCACCAATCTCTGCAACTTCTCTTCAGAAACTCCCAAGAGCACAGTGTCATCAGCAAAGAGCAGCTCTGACAACTCCCACTTTGTGTGTGATTCTTTATCTTTTAACTCCACGCCTCTTGCCAAGACCCTCGCATTTACTTCTCTTACAACCCCATCTATAAATATATTAAACAACCACGGTGACATCACACATCCTTGTCTAAGGCCTACTTTTACTGGGAAATAATTTCCCTCTTTCCTACATACTCTAACTTGAGCCTCACTATCCTCGTAAAAACTCTTCACTGCTTTCAGTGACCTACCTCCTACACCATACACTTGCAACATCTGCCACATTGCCCCCCTATCCACCCTGTCATACGCCTTTTCCAAATCCATAAATGCCACAAAGACCTCTTTAGCCTTATCTAAATACTGTTCACTTATATGTTTCACTGTAAACACCTGGTCCACACACCCCCTACCTTTCCTAAAGCCTCCTTGTTCATCTGCTATCCTATTCTCCGTCTTACTCTTAATTCTTTCAATAATAACTCTACCATACACTTTACCAGGTATACTCAGCAGACTTATCCCCCTATAATTTTTGCACTCTCTTTTATCCCCTTTGCCTTTATACAAAGGAACTATGCATGCTCTCTGCCAATCCCTAGGTACCTTACCCTCTTCCATACATTTATTAAATAATTGCACCAACCACTCCAAAGCTATATCCCCACCTGCTTTTAACATTTCTATCTTTATCCCATCAATCCCGGCTGCCTTACCCCCTTTCATTTTACCTACTGCCTCACGAACTTCCCCCACACTCACAACTGGCTCTTCCTCACTCCTACAAGATGTTATTCCTCCTTGTCCTATACACAAAATCACAGCTTCCCTATCTTCATCAACATTTAACAATTCCTCAAAATATTCCCTCCATCTTCCCAATACCTCTAACTCTCCATTTAATAACTCTCCTCTTCTATTTTTAACTGACAAATCCATTTGTTCTCTAGGCTTTCTTAACTTGTTAATCTCACTCCAAAACTTTTTCTTATTTTCAACAAAATTTGTTGATAACATCTCACCCACTCTCTCATTTGCTCTCTTTTTACATTGCTTCACCACTCTCTTAACCTCTCTCTTTTTCTCCATATACTCTTCCCTCCTTGCATCACTTCTACTTTGTAAAAACGTATTATTATTATTAATTTAGGGAACTGAAGCTCTATCACTATTATTATTATTATTATTATTATTATCATTAATTTAGAGAACTGGAGCACAGATCCAATTCCCTCGATCAAGAGCCCCTCACCAGCATCAAGGAACCTTTATGCTAGTGAGGGGCTCTTAACCCTTTTAGGGTTTCGGCCGTACTAGTACGGCTTACGACCCAGGGTTTTTGACGTACTAGTACACCTAAATTCTAGCGCCCTCAAATCTACTGAGAGAAAGCTGGTAGGCCTACATATGAAAGAATGGGTCTATGCGGTTAGTGTGCACAGTATAAAAAAAATCCTGCAGCACACAGTGCATAATGAGAAAAAAAAAACTTTAACCTTTTTTTTGGAATAAAACAGCAACTTTGCACTGTATTTTCGTATGGTATTTATTGTTGTATTCTAGTTTTCTTGGTCTCATTTTATAGAATGGAAGACATATTACAGAAATTGAGAACATTTTGACTGGTTTTACAATGAAAAGTACCTTGAAATTTAGCTCTAAGTAGCAGAAATGTTCGATTTTTACCAAAGTTCAAAAGTAAACAAATCATGCCAAGCGTCCAATACACGTCAACTGGTGAGTCTAATATTCTTTCACAAGTGCGTTAATATTATTTACACCATTTCTACACTAATGCAGTAGTCTGCATAACAGTAAATCTTCCATTTTTGTGAGAATAAAAATTCAAAGTGGAAAGCAAAAGAATGTAAGAGGGGCCTTGAGACGTGATTAATGAACAGAGGAAATGTCATTTTGGTGCCAGAAATGTCTTTCTTGTTTATTCTGGACTCTATTCGGAAATTGGCATCTTTTGAAATTTGTGTGAAATTGGCAAAATTGCTAAATTCTGACCACTGTATTGGAGAGTTGAAATTGGTAAATGGGTGGTTTCTTGCACTCATTTGATAGAAAAAATGGAGTTCTAGCGAAATATTCATGTTTTTTTTTTGACTAGTATAGTGGAATTGGCCGAAAATGGGGCTCAAAGTGGGCAAAATCGCCGATGCGTAAACATCGCCGAGACCGCTCACTTCGCGAGAGCATAATTCCGTAAGTTTTCCATCAAATTTCATACTTTTGGTGTCATTATGGTCGGGAAAAGATTCTCTATCTTTTCATAAGAAAAAAAATTTTTTTTTTAATTTAGCCAATCCTGAGAACGAGTCTTGGAGAGGACCTGTCGACCCTCAAAGGGTTAATCTAGGGAATTGGATCTGTGCTCTAGTTACCTAATTAAAAATAATAACAATAATAATAATAATAATTATTATTATTATTAACAAATGCTACCAACTCAGTGCACTGTTTACCTCACTGTGGGAGCAGTTCTCTCATGCTTTGCTTACATTTTTGACAGTCATTTGGCCAAATTTTGTTTTTCTAAGCATGGGTCCTAAGAAAGTAAGTGTAAAGGACAATGCTGAGAAGAAAAAGAGGATGATTTCCATGGAATTAAAGCATGAAATCATCGATAAACAAGTGAGGTGTCCAGGTTTTGGGTTGAGGGGGAAGCAGGGGGAGCTGGCTCGTAACTCAAATGCTGGCTCGTAACCCAGAGCAAAAAATCGACCTATGGACGGCTCATATCTCAAAAAACCTCATATTTTCCATTCTATCAAATTGAGACCAAGAAAACAAGAATACAATCAAAGTCGGCGTTCTAATCCAAAAACACAGTCGGAGTTTTTTTTTCTTAGTATGCACTGCGTGCTGCAGGATTTTTTTTTATACTGCACACACTGACCACACAGACCCATTCGCTCACATGTGGGACTACCAGCTTTCTCCTGCTTGATTTGAAGCTGCTAGAATTTTTGAGTATATATACATCAAACACATTGGCTCGTAAGACGTTTACCTGGAGTTTACCTGGAGAGAGTTCCGGGGGTCAATGCCCCCGCGGCCCAGTCTGTGACCAGGCCTCCTGGTGGATCAGAGCCTGATCAACCAGGCTGTTACTGCTGGCTGCATGCAAACCAACATACGAGCCACAGCCCGGCTGATCAGGAACCAACTTTAGGTGCTTCTCCAGTGCCAGCTTGAAGACTGCCAGGGGTCTGTTGGTAATCCCCCTTATGTATGCTGGGAGGCAGTTGAACAGTCTGACACTTATTGTACGGTCTCTTAACGTGCTAGTGACACCCCTGCTTTTCATTGGGGGGATGTTGCATCGTCTGCCAAGTCTTTTGCTTTCGTAGTGAGTGATTTTCGTGTGCAAGTTCGGTACTAGTCCCTCTAGGATTTTCCAGGTGTATATAATCATGTATCTCTCCCGCCTGCGTTCCAGGGAATACAGGTTCAGGAACCTCAAGCGCTCCCAGTAATTGAGGTGTTTTATCTCCGTTATGCGCGCCGTGAAGGTTCTCTGTACATTTTCTAGGTCAGCAATTTCACCTGCCTTGAAAGGTGCTGTTAGTGTGCAGCAATATTCCAGCCTAGATAGAACAAGTGACCTGAAGAGTGTCATCATGGGCTTGGCATCCCTCGTTTTGAAGGTTCTCATTATCCATCCTGTCATTTTTCTAGCAGATGCGAACGATACAATGTTATGGTCCTTGAAGGTGAGATCCTCCGACATGATCACTCCTAGGTCTTTGACGTTGGTGTTTCGCTCTATTTTGTGGCCAGAATTTGTTTTGTACTCTGATGAAGATTTAATTTCCTCATGTTTACCATATCTGAGTAATTGAAATTTCTCATCGTTGAACTTCATATTGTTTTCTGCAGCCCACTGAAAGATTTGGTTGATGTCCGCCTGGAGCCTTGCAGTGTCTGCAATGGAAGACACTGTCATGCAGATTCGGGTGTCATCTGCAAAGGAAGACACGGTGCTGTGGCTGACATCCTTGTCTATGTCAGATATGAGGATGAGGAACAAGATGGGAGCGAGTACTGTGCCTTGTGGAACAGAGCTTTTCACCGTAGCTGCCTCGGACTTTACTCTGTTGACTACTACTCTCTGTGTTCTGTTAGTGAGGAAATTATAGATCCATCGACCGACTTTTCCTGTTATTCCTTTAGCACGCATTTTGTGCGCTATTACGCCATGGTCACACTTGTCGAAGGCTTTTGCAAAGTCTGTATATATTACATCTGCATTCTTTTTGTCTTCTAGTGCATCTAGGACCTTGTCATAGTGATCCAATAGTTGAGACAGACAGGAGCGACCTGTTCTAAACCCATGTTGCCCTGGGTTGTGTAACTGATGGGTTTCTAGATGGGTGGTGATCTTGCTTCTTAGGACTCTTTCAAAGATTTTTATGATATGGGATGTTAGTGCTATCGGTCTGTAGTTCTTTGCTGTTGCTTTACTGCCCCCTTTGTGGAGTGGGGCTATGTCTGTTGTTTTTAGTAACTGTGGGACGACCCTCGTGTCCATGCTCCCTCTCCATAGGATGGTAAAGGCTCGTGATAGGGGCTTCTTGCAGTTCTTGATGAACACGGAGTTCCATGAGTCTGGCCCTGGGGCAGAGTGCATGGGCATGTCATTTATCGCCTGTTCGAAGTCATTTGGCATCAGGATAACATCAGATAGGCTTGTGTTAACCAAATTATGTGGCTCTCTCATAAAAAATTCATTTTGATCTTCGACTCTCAATCTGGTTAGTGGCTTGCTAAAAACTGAGTCATATTGGGACTTGAGTAGCTCACTCATTTCCTTGCTGCCATCTGTGTAGGACCCATCTTGTTTAAGTAGGGGCCCAATACTGGACGTTGTTCTCGACTTTGATTTGGCATAGGAGAAGAAATACTTTGGGTTTCTTTCGATTTCATTTATGGCTTTTAGTTCTTCCCGTGATTCCTGACTCCTATAAGATTCCTTTAGCTTAAGTTCGATGTTTGCTATTTCTCTGACCAGTGTCTCCCTACGCATTTCAGATAGATTGACCTCTTTCAGCCGCTCTGTTATTCTTTTCCGCCGCCTGTAAAGAGAGCGCCTGTCTCTTTCTATTTTACATCTACTCCTCCTTTTTCTTAGAGGAATAAGTCTTGTGCATACATCGAGTGCCACCAAGTTAATCTGTTCTAGGCATAAGTTGGGGTCTGTGTTGCTTAGTATATCTTCCCAGCTTATATCGGTTAGGACTTGGTTTACTTGGTCCCACTTTATATTTTTGTTATTGAAGTTGAATTTGGTGAATGCTCCCTCGTGACTAATCTCATTTTGTCGGTCTGGGGCTCTGCGCATACATGTCTGAACCTCAATTATGTTGTGATCTGAGTATATTGTTTTTGATATGGTGACATTTCTTATCAGATCATCATTGTTAGTGAAGATGAGGTCTAGTGTATTCTCCATTCTAGTAGGCTCTATTATTTGCTGGTTTAAATTGAATTTTGTGCAGAGATTTAAAAGCTCGTGTGAGTGTGAGTTTTCATCAAAACAGTCAAAGGGTTAAGCGAGTAAACGATAGAAAAATGACATGAAAGTAACTCTCCAATGTTGTTGGATGTGTATAGGGCCAATGAACATACACCGTCCTGCTATCTTCCACCACCCTCAACCTCTGCTAGCATCTCCTCAATCAAACTAACTAATTAAACTAACATCTCCTCCACGGTAAGTGTAAATATAAAAGTGTAAGTATAAAAGTAAATATAAGTGTAAATATAAAAGGAGCCCCAATGGAAATAAGTCACTCTGACTTTTTTGGGTTATCCTAGGTACTTTACACATATGCTGCTATGTATGATAATCTATGTACATAACTGTATCTGTGTATACCTGAATAAATTTACTTACGTACTTATAAAATAGAATGCATATATTTCTTATATATATATATATATATATTAAAATGTAAATATTTCTTATTTATAAATTACATACATTGTTTCAGTGTGAATAGTGGTGGTGGCTTCTGCTGCTGCCTCCACCACCACCACCACTATGTACAGCTTCTCTCAGTGGCCCTTATCAACAAACCACCACCACCACCACCACTTATTCCTCACATACATTATGACATATTTTATTCATTCTAGAGTATATATCATGTTTCTATGTTATTAATACAGTGTGATGAATGGTTTTGAAAACCGACAAGTTGAAGAATTGAGACACTTATGCAACACATGGGAATCTTTATTGAAGAAACATTTCACCACACAGTGGCTTCATCAGTCCAATACAAAATAGAAATGGGTAAGGAGAGGAGATTGAGGTAATCAGTCCCTCATCCTGGAATTGGTGTGTTCAGTCCATCACTCTTGCAGGAAGTACAGCAGTATATAAGCCACCTCTCTGGCCTTATGCTGTTGCCCTACAGCATAAGGCCAGAGAGGTGGTTTATATACTGCAGTCAGGCGAGTCGAAGCAGGAGGAGGCGGGATCACAGTGGGACCTTCAACTAGTGTAAGCAGGTCATCATCCAAAGGTTGGACAAGCATTGAAGAAGTCTTTGTACAGTAAGGCCCCGCTTTACGGCGTTTCGCCTTACGGCATTCCGCTAATACGGCGATGTTAAATTACGACTAAAATTTGCTATATGGCAAGCGGTCTTTCAAATACGGCGCCCCCCACCCGGTTTGTTTACAACTGCCGTGACAACATCTATTATGACAGGAAACTTTCCAAAATTTCAAGTGTTTTAAAGTTACTGCGTATTTTATACATACTCTGATAATTATACTTATGTGTACCTGTACCTATATACTTACACACTGTGCTGGTGTGCAGTTACACATTAAAATCGCTAAGTCTCTCTCTACTCATGACGCCCCAATACTACGTAATAATAATCATTCTTGGGCACACTAAATGTCTTATTTTACATCAATACGTATAGGCATTTTCATTAATCCATCTATGATATTTTCATCAAAATTATATATGAAACCCATTACATAGCATATAAACATGATACATACACTCACAGAATAAAAAAGTGATGTAAATATGAGATTTGTTTACAAAGCAGCTGGACCAACACCATATCCCCTTTAAAATCAGGCATAATTACAGATAATACCACAGACCACTAACTACTTTCCTCATAACAACTCTTGGTAAACTACCCCAAGACACTACTAAAGTCACCTTCAGACTTCACAATGAGGAAGCCATTAATAACTTCACAACAGCAGTAGCAAACATTGATTGGCACACTGAGCTAGAAATCTATACAGATATTGATGAATGTATTAATAATTTTCTAAAAAAGACCCAATACCTCTATAACAAGCACTGCCCTAAAAAAACTAAACAGATGACAGCTAAGAGACTGAACAGTCCCTGGCTAACACCCAGCATTCTCAAATCCATAAATACAAAACACCAATATGAAAAACAGTACAGAATGGGTCACATAACCAGAGACCAAACAAAACGTTACTCGTCAATCCTAACCAGCCTGATAAGAAGGGCAAAAAAATTGTATTAAGAGAACAGATTATCCAACTTACGAGGTAATATAAAAAAGACCTGGAAAACCCTATCAGAAATTCTGGGAACAAAAAAGATATCACGAAATAGCGAAATAAAATTAGCAAAATCAGATGAACCCCAACTCCCACCAACAGAAACAGCAAACAGACTCAATGATTTCTTCTCCACTATAGGACAAAACCTTGCCAATAAAATCCCAAGCTCAGATACCCCACCAAATGACTACCTCACCGGCAACTACCCGAACACACTGTTCCTAGCTCCGACTAACCCATACGAAGTCTCCCTTATTATCAACGCACTAAAAAACAAGGCAGGAGATTTAAATACCTTACCACCCTTTATATACAAAAAACTGTCACAAGTGCTATCACCAATCATTGCAACACTCTTTAACAAATCCATAGAATCCTCCACCTTCCCTACAGTACTCAAAATAGCAAGGGTCACCCCGATCCACAAAGGAGGAGACCAAACAGAGTTGAATAACTATAGGCCAATATCCAACTTACACCCTCTCTCAAAAATCTTCGAAAAATTAATTCATAAACGAATCTACTCCTACCTTATCTCCCAAAACATACTCAACCCCTGCCAATTTGGATTCAGGCCTAATAAAAATACTAATGATGCTATTATACACATGCTAGAACATATATACACTGCAATAGAGAAAAAAGAAGTCCCACTGGGGATCTTCATTGACTTACGTAAAGCTTTTGATACAGTTGACCATGACTTGCTCCACGTAAAATTGTCACACTATGGTATAAGAGGGCACTCCCTCAACTACCTCAAGTCATACCTCAGCAACATAAGCCAATATGTGTACGCAAATGGGGCAAACTCTTCTGCGCAACCAATTACAGTTTGTTTCCCACAGGGAAGTGTCCTTGGCCCTCTTCTCTTTCTCCTATACTTAAATGACCTTCCAAATGCTTCGCAATTACTCAAACCCACACTATTTGCAGATGACACTACATACGTCTTCTCTCACCCGAGCCCAGTCACGCTAGCCAATACTGTAAATACCGAATTACAGAAAATATCTACCTGGATGAGGACTAACAAACTTACACTAAACATTGACAAAACCTACTTCATTCAGTTTGGTAACAGAGCAACAGATGTCCCTCTTAACATAATGATAAACGGATCACCTATCACACAGCTAACAGAGGGAAAATTCTTAGGAATCCACCTTGATAATAGACTCAAATTTCATACACATATACAACAAATTTCTAAGAAAATTTCCAAGACTGTAGGCATACTATCGAAGATACGGTACTATGTTCCACAGTCAGCCCTCCTGGCCCTATATCACTCTCTTATTTACCCCTATCTCACCTATGGAATTTGTGCATGGGGCTCAACAACAATTAACCATCTCAGACCACTAATTACCCAACAAAAGGCTGCAGTTAGAATGATAACAAATTCTCACTACAGGCAGCACACTCCACCAATATTCAATACACTAAACCTACTCACCATACAAAACATCCATACTTATTACTGCACCTATTACATACATAGAACACTTAACTCTGATATTAACCCTCCCCTCAAACATCTCCTTGCCAACCTCAACAGAACACATGACCATAACACAAGGCACAGATCACTCTTTGATGTTCCTCGTGTCCATCTCACACTATGCAAAAACTCAATGCACATAAAAGGCCCTAAAATCTGGAATTCATTACCTGTAAATATAAAAGAAACACTACCTGTTTATAAATTCAAGTCTCTTCTCAAAGATCACTTACTCACCCAAAACCAAATAAATACTGAATAACTGAACCTTATAAATTGTATATCTTAAATGTTTCTCACAATTATATCACATAAATGTTAAACCTAAAACCCAATCTAACTTTATTATTTTTTAAATACACTACCTAACAGAATACTCCATACGACTGAATGTACAACAATGCATGCAACCATATGACTTGTCTTTGTAATACTCATTTGTGCTTTATAGTTATCTGTTTACAATAATGTATTATCACTGATTTCATCATTGCTTAGTTAATTTTAAGCCAGCCCGAAATGCTATGCATAGTATAAGTGGCTTTGGCATGCTGCTCTTATCTGTATTTTTTTGTACCTCTGTATGTATGCTCAAATTGTAAATAAATAAATAAAATAAATAAATAAATAAATAGGTGGTGTCGGAAGAATTACGTTTTCTCTAATAAAACACTGGGGGGTAACTGTAGAAAAACATTCTTTTCGTATGCCTTTACTCTATATATAGCAATTCATGACCCTTGTGGGTCGTCGTTAATAATGTGGCTCTGGGCCACAGTGTAGGTAGCCCGGCTACCTACACTGACTTCCTACAAATAAATACTACTCACCTCTCTTCCTATATTAAGACTACACATATTTTAAGGTAAATAATGAGTGTACTGTATGTCTATTTTACCTCTCTGGGATGTTTTAAATATCGTATATTAAGTATGAGACAGGGAGCCAGGGCTACCTACACCTGGGCTACCTGCACCTGACTTCCTACAAATAAGTACTACTCACCTCTCTCCCTACATTAAGATTACAAATACTTTAAGATAAGTAATGAATGTACTGTGAATGTATTTTACTTTGTGTGTTTTTAATGCCTAGTTCTATTACAAACTTAATGTAATTTAGTGTAAACTTGTTGTCTGGCATTTATATGCATTTATAAATGGAAAAAAATGGCGTTCTGCCTTCCGGCGATGTCTGTTTTCCGGCGACAGCCTGGAACCTAACCTGCCGTATAAGTGGGGCCCTACTGTACCAAGATCCCATGATGATGCAGTGTCTGACAGATGTGATGAATGGTTTTGAAAACCGACAATACAGTGTAACCTCGGCTTATGAATTTAATCCGTTCCGTGACCTTCTTCGTATCCCGATTTGTTCGTATGCCGAGTCAATTTTCCTCATTTATATTAATTGAAATGGCATCAATCCATTCCAGCAGAATTCCTCCTCTTAAGAGGCACGACAAAATACTTCAATATTATGCTAATATCAACTATACGGCTTATTTATACATCACAATTCATCTAATTTCACCATCACTCAAGAAATGCACAACTTCTGGCATACATGTCATTTCGGCCACTTCTATGGCCGAAATGACATGTATGCCAGGGATAGGATTCACTTATCCAGGGCAGGTGTGGGTTTTCTTGCTAGCTCAGTTGAGGGGGTTGTTAGAACTTTAAACTAGGATTAGTAAGAGGTATGGGTTTAGAAATGAAAAATAATGAGTATGGATATATTGATCTAGGCTTCGATATAATGAATCTTAATAATAAGTCACGAAATAATGCTGGGTAATGATAATTTCAGTAATTGTGTAAAAGCAAAGGTGAATAAGAAAAATGTGCATAAGAAAAAAAATATGATGGTATTTTATGCTAACAGTCGAAGTGCAAGAAATAAGATTTATGAACTACATTTGGTAGCATGTGCTGGGAACTTTGATGTAATTGCAGTAACTGAAACATGGTATAATTTAACCCTTAACCTGTCCAAACATAGATCTACGTTTTCTTCAACATTTTTAAGTATATAAAAAAACGTAGAGCTTCTTTTTCTTTTTTTACATTTGAAAACTTGTAGATAGGAAGGGGGGAGGAGTTGCATTATATGTTTGAGAAAATATTAATTGTTGCATAAAAACAGTTATAAAAATAGATGGAATAATAACAGAATCTGTTTGGGTAGAGTTTGTAGAAAGTAAAGAAAAATTAAATTTAGGTGTAATATACCGATCTCCAGGCTTGGATCACGATAGAGGGAGACTTCTTTGGGACGAAATTGTTAGGGCTTCTAGACGTAATAACGTAGTAATAGTAGGCGATTTTAACTTTAGTCAAATTGACTGGAATTCTTTGACCGGTAATCTGGAGTCCAGTGACTTTATGGAAACAGTTCAGGACTGTTTAACTGAAGCATTGAGTAACAGAGCCTACCAGAGGTAATAATTTGGTAGACCTAGTCTTGTCAAATAAGGAAACACTCGTAAATAATCTGGAGATCACTGAAGAGCTTGGCGCAAGTGATCACAAATCCATCACTTTTAGCATTAACTGGGAATACAAGAATAACGATAATACAGTAAAAATCCCTGATTTTCATTCTGCCGATTATAGTGGACTTAGGGAACACTTGTCTAATCTCGATTGGGGTTATCTAGCTAATGATTTTATTGACGATGATCATACTTATGATTACGAAGGGATCTACATTTATGATTTTGTTCTTAATAATGTGCACCGTGCTCAGAGTATATACATTCCCCAGAGAGAAATTAGGTCTAATAATAACAATCCCAAATGAGTTAACAGGAGGCTGAAGCATCTATTAGGAGAGAAAAGAGGAATTTATAGGCACATCAGAAGAGGAGAGGTTAACCTTACTGGCCAATATGTTCAGCTTAAAAGAGAAGTGAAAAAGGGAATTAGAAAGGCTAAACGTGACTATGATAAACTGATAAACTGTGAGTGGTAAATTTGGGCCTAGATATGAGAGAATACATCTATGTGGTATGTGTGCACCACATAAAACAAATCCTGCAGCATACTGTGTATAATGAGAGAAAAAACTGAGACAGTGATTTTCGATTAAAACAGCGACTTTGCAGTGTTTTTTTTGTACGTTTTTTATAGTTGTGTTTGCGATTTCTTGGTATCATTTGATAGAATGGAAGACATATTACAGAAATAGAGATGATTTTGATTGGTTTTAGCACTGGAAATGGCTTGAAACTGAGCTCAAAGTAGCGGAAATGTTAAACTTTTGCAAATATTCAAGAGTAAACAAACGACCTCACACGTCTAATACACGCCAGCTGGTGGGTCTAATATACATTCACAAATGTGGTGATGATATTTATATAATTATTACAATATTGCATAACAGTAAATCTTCTATTTTTGGTGTGAATAAAAATTCATTATGTGAATAAAAAATCAAAACGAAATGTATTTGTAAAGCCTCAAAATGTAACTAATGAACAAAGGAAATATTAGTTTAGTGCCAGGAATACCTACATTGTTCATTCTGGACCCTATTTTAAAATTGGAATATTTTGAACTTTGTGTTAAATTGGCCAAATTACCAATTTCCGATCACTTTATTTTGTAGTTGAAACAGATGACTTGGCAATTTCATGTGCTCAATCGATAGAATAGAAGTAATACTAGTGAAATTGCTAAAAATCTGGGTGACTGGAATAATTTAATTGGCCTAAAATGGGAGTCAAAATCAGCAAAATCACCGATTCGTAAATATCGCTGACACATCAACATTCGCGAGAGCATAATTTCATCAATTTTTCCATCAAATTTCGTACTTTTTGTTTTATTACCTTCACAAAAAGATTATCTACCATTTCATAAGAAAAAATAACAAATTTTTTTTTTAAATTCTTGGACACTGGGGCACCACTTCAGATTTTGGCCTTGGACCCTGAAAGGGTTAATGACTTTTTTTTGTCAGTTTTTACATAAGAAGACATAATGAGATTCCAGAAATTAAAAATTTTTCAATTCCTGACGAATTCAAATTGGCTAATATTACTGTCACGAGGGACATGGTTATCAAACAGATACACAAACTGAAGTAAAGTAAGTCCCCGGGGCCCGACGAGTTGTTTTCCAGCGTACTTAACGAATGCAAGATGAAACTTAGTCAGCCATTAACGAGTGTGTTTAATGCGTCCATCCTTACTGGTGTTGTGCCAGAGTTGTGGAAGCTGGCTAATGTGGTTCCTATATTCAAATCAGGGGATAAGTCCGTTCCTTCAAATTACCATCCAATAAGCCTGACATCTACAGTGGGCAAATTACTAGAATCAATTATAGCTGACATTATTAGAAGTCACCTTGAAGAGCATAACTTGATAAATGAATCTCAGCCTGGGTTCACGAGAGGTCGTTCCTGCCTGACAAATTTACTGACGTTCTTCAATAGAACATTTGAGGCAGTAGATAGTAATAAAGAATATATTATTTATGTGGATTTTAGTAAAGCTTCGTTAGAGTACCTCACAAGAGACTCTTAAGAAAAGTGGCAGCTCATGGCATAGGAGATAAAGTTCTAGCATGGGGTCAAATCTGAATGGGGATTAGTCACTAGTGGTGTTCCACAAGGATCAGTTTTAGGCCCTCTCTTGTTCATAATTTACATTAATAACCTCGATATAAAGAAATTAGATCAAATAGAAATGACCCAGAATGGATGAGTAATAGGCTCAAATATCTTTTAGGGCAGAAGAAAAGAATTTATAGGCATATCAAAAGAGGTGAGGGTCTTCTTATAAATCAGTATATTGACATTAAGAGGGACGTTAAAAAGGGGATAAGAAAAGCTAAACGGGACTATGAAATTAAAGTTGCTAGGGATTTGAAATCTAACCCTAAAAGTTTTTTCCAGCTGTATAGAACAAAAGTTAGAGATAAAATAGGTCCCCTTAAAAATAACTAAGAAGTTCTTACTGACAAAGAGAATGAAATTAGGTTTTTTAGTGGGCCTGAAGAAGATAAATTATGTAATATCACAGTCACTAGCAAAATGGTTATCAAACAGATTGACTGTTTGAAGCAAAATAAATCGCCGGGTCCTGATGAGCTTTATTCAAGGGTTCTTAAGAAATGCAAAATGAAACTTTGTGAGCTGTTAACTAATATTTTTAATTTATCTCTCCAAACAGGTGTAGTGTCTGATATGTGGAAGATGGTTAATGTAATTCCTATTTTTAAAGTAGGCGACAAGTCGATACCTTCAAATTACCGCCCAATAAGCCTAACCTCAATTGTAGGCAAATTACTAGAGTCAATTATAGCTGATAATATAAGAAGCCATCTCGATAGGTATAATTTGATTAATGATACTCAACATGGATTCACGAGGGGACGTTCCTGCCTAACTAATTTATTAACCTTCTTCAGCAAAGCTTTTGAGGCCGCTGATCAGGATAAAGAATTCGATATTGTTTATTTGGATTTTAGTAAGGCTTTTGATAGAGTACCACATCAGAGACTGTTGAAGAAGGTGGCTGCTCATGGCATTGGGGGAAAAGTGCTGTCATGTGCTGTGGCAGCGGCAGCAGCGACTTCCAAGCTCCGTACTTTTCTCCAACTACCAGAGCTACCAATGCTCCTATGATGACCTAGTTACAAGCAAAACTGCACTACCCAACGTAGCACCCAGAATGACCAAAGATTACCAACAGTGAAACCTACAAATCGAAAAAATAGAGATCAAAGGAAGACTGCAAACTAACCGTAAGCAACACCCCGCTGCCAGCCGAACAACGTAACCCTAAGCTTTGTATACTACAACTTCTTCTTAACTACAACAATTCCTGTAGTATTATGAGGCGCAATCTAAGAGGAAACAGCACCAAGGCCAGCAAGAAGACACCGAAAAATCAACTATTCAACAAGTGTAGTCAGGAGGACGCCGGCCCAGCAACCACCCCACTCACCACCACTCAAGGCCACACCACAACAATAACAACAAACATGGCTGCCGCCAGCCCATCCTCCCCTCTCTTCCCCGGATTCAACCTACCAAGTAGTCTCTCAGGTATGACCAACGATCCAGATACCCTAAAGTCATGCATCTCCAACTTAGTTATTGAAAATATGAATCTTCGAGAGACGCTAGCAAAACAAGACACCAGGATGACACAACTCGAAAACAAAATCCTCAGTCTTGAACAAAAGTTTTCAACACCAAGAATGACTAACTGTGACAAGACCATCCAGACAGTCATAGATAGCCATACCCAACAAATAATATCTCTTAATACAAAGGTTGAAGAAGCAGTAAAAGAATGGAAGAGCAACTTAGATAACCAGTTCAGTGACTACTTTGCTCTCCAAGAAGATAAAACTGAACAAGATAAACTATCGGACGCAGTAATAGTTAACAGTCCACTTTTTCCCAGTGATATGAACCAAACAAACAGTAAAGAAATTACTCTGCAGATCATAAAGGACCAAACAAGTGTTATTGTACCAGAGTCAGAAATTTATTTTTTTTATTTATTTATTTATTTCCAATTTGTGCACACATACAGAGGTACAAAAAAATACAGATAAGAGCAGTATGCCAAAGCCACTTATACTATGCATAGCATTACGGGCTGGCTTAAAATTAACTTAAGATTAACTAAGCAATGATAATTATTATTATTATAATCAAAAAGAAGCGCTAAGCCACAAGGACTATACAGCGCTGCTACTAAGCAATGATGAAATCAGTGATAAAACATTAATGTAAACAGATAACTATAAAGCACAAGTGAGTATTACAAAGACAGGTCATATGGTTGCATTCAGTTAGGTAGTGATTCTGTTTGGTAGTGTATTTAAAAAATAATAAAGTTAGATTGGGTTTTAGGTTTAACATTTATGTGATATAATTGTGAGAAACATTTAAGATATACAATTTATAATGTTCAGTTATTCAGTATTTATTTGGTTTTGGGTGAGTAAGTAATCTTTGAGAAGAGACTTGAATTTATAAACAGGTTGTGTTTCTTTTATATTTACAGGTAATGAATTCCAGATTTTAGGGCCTTTTATGTGCATTGAGTTTTTGCATAGTGTGAGATGGACACGAGGAACATCAAAGAGTGATCTGTGCCTTGTGTTATGGTCATGTGTTCTGTTGAGGTTGGCAAGGAGATGTTTGAGGGGAGGGTTAATATCAGAGTTAAGTGTTCTATGTATGTAATAGGTGCAGTAATAAGTATGGATGTTTTGTATGGTGAGTAGGTTTAGTGTATTGAATATTGGTGGAGTGTGCTGCCTGTAGTGAGAATTTGTTATCATTCTAACTGCAGCCTTTTGTTGGGTAATTAGTGGTCTGAGATGGTTAATTGTTGTTGAGCCCCATGCACAAATTCCATAGGTGAGATAGGGGTAAATAAGAGAGTGATATAGGGCCAGGAGGGCTGACTGTGGAACATAGTACCGTATCTTCGATAGTATGCCTACAGTCTTGGAAATTTTCTTAGAAATTTGATGTATATGTGTATGAAATTTGAGTCTATTATCAAGGTGGATTCCTAAGAATTTTCCCTCTGTTAGTTTTGTGATAGGTGATCCATTTATCATTATGTTAAGAGGGACATCTGTAGCTCTGTTACCAAACTGAATGAAGTAGGTTTTGTCAATGTTTAGTGTAAGTTTGTTAGTCCTCATCCAGGTAGATATTTTCTGTAATTCGGTATTTACAGTATTGGCTAGCGTGACTGGGCTCGGGTGAGAGAAGACGTATGTAGTGTCATCTGCAAATAGTGTGGGTTTGAGTAATTGCGAAGCATTTGGAAGGTCATTTATGTATAGGAGAAAGAGAAGAGGGCCAAGGACACTTCCCTGTGGGACACCAACTGTAATTGGTTGTGCAGAAGAGTTTGCCCCATTTGCGTACACATATTGGCTTCTGTTGCTGAGGTAAGACTTGAGGTAGTTGAGGGAGTGCCCTCTTATACCATAGTGTGACAATTTTACGTGGAGCAAGTCATGGTCAACTGTATCAAAAGCTTTACGTAAGTCAATGAAGATCCCCAGTGGGACTTCTTTTTTCTCTATTGCAGTGTATATATGTTCTAGCATGTGTATAATAGCATCATTAGTATTTTTATTAGGCCTGAATCCAAATTGGCAGGGGTTGAGTATGTTTTGGGAGATAAGGTAGGAGTAGATTCGTTTATGAATTAATTTTTCGAAGATTTTTGAGAGAGGGTGTAAGTTGGATATTGGCCTATAGTTATTCAACTCTGTTTGGTCTCCTCCTTTGTGGATCGGGGTGACCCTTGCTATTTTGAGTACTGTAGGGAAGGTGGAGGATTCAATGGATTTGTTAAAGAGTGTTGCAATGATTGGTGATAGCACTTGTGACACTTTTTTGTATATAAGGGGTGGTAAGGTATTTAAATCTCCTGCCTTGTTTTTTAGTGCGTTGATAATAAGGGAGACTTCGTATGGGTTAGTCGGAGCTAGGAACAGTGTGTTCGGGTAGTTGCCGGTGAGGTAGTCATTTGGTGGGGTATCTGAGCTTGGGATTTTATTGGCAAGGTTTTGTCCTATAGTGGAGAAGAAATCATTGAGTCTGTTTGCTGTTTCTGTTGGTGGGAGTTGGGGTTCATCTGTTTTTGCTAATTTTATTTCGCTATTTCGTGATATCTTTTTTGTTCCCAGAATTTCTGATAGGGTTTTCCAGGTCTTTTTTATATCACCTCGTAAGTTGGATAATCTGTTCTCATAATACAATTTTTTTGCCCTTCTTATCAGGCTGGTTAGGATTGACGAGTAACGTTTTGTTTGGTCTCTGGTTATGTGACCCATTCTGTACTGTTTTTCATATTGGTGTTTTGTATTTATGGATTTGAGAATGCTGGGTGTTAGCCAGGGACTGTTCAGTCTCTTTGCTGTCATCTGTTTAGTTTTTTTAGGGCAGTGCTTGTTATAGAGGTATTGGGTTTTTTTTAGAAAATTATTAATACATTCGTCAATATCTGTATAGGTTTCTAGCTCAGTGTACCAATCAATGTTTGCTATTGCTGTTGTGAAGTTATTAATGGCTGCCTCATTGTGAAGTCTGAAGGTGACTTTAGTAGTGTCTTGGGGTAGTTTACCAAGAGTTGTTATGAGGAAAGTAGGGTAGTGGTCTGTGGTATTATCTGTAATTATGCCTGATTTTAAAGGGGATATGGTGTTGGTCCAGATGTGGTCAAGTAGGGAAACACTAGTCTCTGTAACTCTTGTAGGTTTTGTTACTGTTGGTAGTAACATACAGTTACTCATTGTGTTTGTGAATTCAGTAACGTGTGGGTCCTGGTCTTGCAGGAGATTTATATTGAAGTCACCTGAGAGTAGTAAGTGATCTTTGTTCATGCGTGCATCAGTTATCATACTTCCTAGATTTTGACTAAATTGGCTAATGTTTGACTGTGGAACTCTGTAGATGTTTATCAATGTGAGAGGTTTTTGTAGGTACTTTGATTTGAATTTAGCTATTATATATTCCCCATGTTCATCCCTTGTGCAAGTATTAGTGATACATTCTAGTTGGTCTGAGTAGTATATGGCTGTGCCACCCCCTTGTTGATCAGGCCTACAGTTGTGTATGGCTGTGTAACCAGGAATGGCATAGACATCTGTACTATCAGGCTTTAGCCAGGTTTCAGTTAGTGTAATGATGGACATATTGGCATGTAAGGAATTTAGTAATGCTATGAGGTCATCGTAATGCTTGCTTAAAGATCTGATATTGTAGTTAAATATAGTTATGTTGTTGTTGGCACTGAGAAGTGCCTTTGATTGTTCTGCAGTGTAGTAATTACAGTTACTGTTTGATTCATTTAAGTCATTAAATAAGAGGTTGGTATCAGGATCAATGCTTGTAATCATAAGATTTGTAGTGAATCTATAGTTTGAATTAAGTATAAAACAAAGTAAATAGTCTTAAGCTAAAAAATAGCACCTGGATTATTTAACAAATGTAAAATAATGAGCTAAGGGACTAATACAAATAAAGTGATGATCAAATAGTGGAGCTTGGGAATATGATAGTAGGTAGTACTATAAAGGTAATTTTTTAAAGTTAGAATTATAGTATAAAATTATAATATAAAAGGGACTAATATAGGTTGTGGTGACCAATAAAGTGGTAATCAAAAAAATGAGCTTTGGAATATAATGGCAAAATTGTGAACTTATTCTACTTTAGCACCTAAGAATAGCACCTTGATTATTTTAACAATTGTGAATATATAAACTAGGATAGTTATATAAAGCTAAAATAAAGGAGAAAACATATAAGGGACTAAAATTAAGTAATGGTTAACAAAGTTAAATGGACAGATGGTAGGAATTATAATATAAACTTATAATATAAAAATACAATTTGAAATGGTACTTGCAATTGCACTAGAGTCTGGTATAGGTTGTTGACAAGATCAAGATTATACCTAGATTTAAATTGACAAAATAAAATTCACAATTAAAGTACCAAAAGAATAATAGTAAAAAAATAACAATGGTAATGTCTTGATTATAATATGATAGTAAGAGGGTAGACAGGTACACAGGTACAAGGGATAATATAAAGGTTGGGGTTGAATATAAAAACTTGAAAATTTGGCTACAAAATGTTATGAGAAGTATAAAATAATGTTTAATGTACAAAATTAAAATTGACTGGTAGTAAATATGGTGTTTAATAAAATTTTAGTAAGTAATAATGATTACAAAAAAGTGAAAAAGTAATGTTTATTTCATTCAATATTGCACTGGTAGTTATACTTGAGGTTATATGGCAGTACAAGGTAATTAAGAGTAATCTAGGATAGTAAATGTGGTATTAAAACAGGTAAAGGTAATTAGACAAGTAATGGTTATTAAATGTCAAAATTGTTAAGAGTAAATTGAAATTTTAGTAAAAATGATATTTATTAATTTTAGTAAGTAATATCAATTGATAGTATTAAAAAAAAAAAAAATATGAGGTAGTAATATGGACAGAGAAAGTATCAATTCAGCTAATGTTTAAGCGAACAATAGTAAATAACAAAATCACATAAGGTGACCTATGCTTACTAGTAAAATCACAAAATGAGGTAGTTGATTATTTAATTACTAAGAGATTGTACAATGAAATTTGAACAATAATGGAGCAAAACGTACACTACACTACGTAGGCTTTTTAGTTGGACATTGTTTAGTTATTCTCTGTAAGATTGGTATCCCTGAGAAATCGTGATAGGTCATTCTCGTTCGTGATTGTGTACAGTTGACCTACATTTGTTTTCCTAACTAGAATTTTCCCATCCCGTGTGAAGCATTGGTGTATTGTGTCATTATTCTCTCGCTTAAGTTTTCTGACTCTATACAGGAGGTTTTGACGTTTTTTGGTAAGACACTCGTTTATATATACCTCTTTCTTTACTTTAATAGATGCAATAATTAAGTCTTTTTTTCTGTCATGTGAGTGGAATCTAAGCATAACACTTTTTCTACCATGGGATCCTAGTAACCTGGCTTCTTTTATTTCTGACTCTGGTACAATAACACTTGTTTGGTCCTTTATGATCTGCAGAGTAATTTCTTTACTGTTTGTTTGGTTCATATCACTGGGAAAAAGTGGACTGTTAACTATTACTGCGTCCGATAGTTTATCTTGTTCAGTTTTATCTTCTTGGAGAGCAAAGTAGTCACTGAACTGGTTATCTAAGTTGCTCTTCCATTCTTTTACTGCTTCTTCAACCTTTGTATTAAGAGATATTATTTGTTGGGTATGGCTATCTATGACTGTCTGGATGGTCTTGTCACAGTTAGTCGTTCCTGGTGTTGAAAACTTTTGTTCAAGACTGAGGATTTTGTTTTCGAGTTGTGTCATCCTGGTGTCTTGTTTTGCTAGCGTCTCTCGAAGATTCATATTTTCAATAACTAAGTTGGAGATGCATGACTTTAGGGTATCTGGATCGTTGGTCATACCTGAGAGACTACTTGGTAGGTTGAATCCGGGGAAGAGAGGGGAGGATGGGCTGGTGGCAGCCATGTTTGTTGTTATTGTTGTGGTGTGGCCTTGAGTGGTGGTGAGTGGGGTGGTTGCTGGGCCGGCGTCCTCCTGACTACACTTGTTGAATAGTTGATTTTTCGGTGTTTTCTTGCTGGCCTTGGTGCTGTTTCCTCTTAGATTGCGCCTCATAATACTACAGGAATTGTTGTAGTTAAGAAGAAGTTGTAGTATACAAAGCTTAGGGTTACGTTGTTCGGCTGGCAGCGGGGTGTTGCTTACGGTTAGTTTGCAGTCTTCCTTTGATCTCTATTTTTTCGATTTGTAGGTTTCACTGTTGGTAATCTTTGGTCATTCTGGGTGCTACGTTGGGTAGTGCAGTTTTGCTTGTAACTAGGTCATCATAGGAGCATTGGTAGCTCTGGTAGTTGGAGAAAAGTACGGAGCTTGGAAGTCGCTGCTGCCGCTGCCGCTGCCAGAAGCCAGGTTACTAGGATCCCATGGTAGAAAAAGTGTTATGCTTAGATTCCACTCACATGACAGAAAAAAAGACTTAATTATTGCATCTATTAAAGTAAAGAAAGAGGTATATATAAACGAGTGTCTTACCAAAAAACGTCAAAACCTCCTGTATAGAGTCAGAAAACTTAAGCGAGAGAATAATGACACAATACACCAATGCTTCACACGGGATGGGAAAATTCTAGTTAGGAAAACAAATGTAGGTCAACTGTACACAATCACGAACGAGAATGATCTATCACAATTTCTCAGGGATACCAATCTTACAGAGAATAACTAAACAATGTCCAACTAAAAAGCCTACGTAGTGTAGTGTACGTTTTGCTCCATTATTGTTCAAATTTCATTGTACAATCTCTTAGTAATTAAATAATCAACTACCTCATTTTGTGATTTTACTAGTAAGCATAGGTCACCTTATGTGATTTTGTTATTTACTATTGTTCGCTTAAACATTAGCTGAATTGATACTTTCTCTGTCCATATTACTACCTCATATTTTTTTTAAATACTATCAATTGATATTACTTACTAAAATTAATAAATATCATTTTTACTAAAATTTCAATTTACTCTTAACAATTTTGACATTTAATAACCATTACTTGTCTAATTACCTTTACCTGTTTTAATACCACATTTACTATCCTAGATTACTCTTAATTACCTTGTACTGCCATATAACCTCAAGTATAACTACCAGTGCAATATTGAATGAAATAAACATTACTTTTTCACTTTTTTGTAATCATTATTACTTACTAAAATTTTATTAAACACCATATTTACTACCAGTCAATTTTAATTTTGTACATTAAACATTATTTTATACTTCTCATAACATTTTGTAGCCAAATTTTCAAGTTTTTATATTCAACCCCAACCTTTATATTATCCCTTGTACCTGTGTACCTGTCTACCCTCTTACTATCATATTATAATCAAGACATTACCATTGTTATTTTTTTACTATTATTCTTTTGGTACTTTAATTGTGAATTTTATTTTGTCAATTTAAATCTAGGTATAATCTTGATCTTGTCAACAACCTATACCAGACTCTAGTGCAATTGCAAGTACCATTTCAAATTGTATTTTTATATTATAAGTTTATATTATAATTCCTACCATCTGCCCATTTAACTTTGCTTACCATTACTTAATTTTAGTCCCTTATATGTTTTCTCCTTTATTTTAGCTTTATATAACTATCCTAGTTTATATATTCACAATTGTTAAAATAATCAAGGTGCTATTCTTAGGTGCTAAAGTAGAATAAGTTCACAATTTTGCCATTATATTCCAAAGCTCATTTTTTTGATTACCACTTTATTGGTCACCACAACCTATATTAGTCCCTTTTATATTATAATTTTATACTATAATTCTAACTTTAAAAAATTACCTTTATAGTACTACCTACTATCATATTCCCAAGCTCCACTATTTGATCATCACTTTATTTGTATTAGTCCCTTAGCTCATTATTTTACATTTGTTAAATAATCCAGGTGCTATTTTTTAGCTTAAGACTATTTACTTTGTTTTATACTTAATTCAAACTATAGATTCACTACAAATCTTATGATTACAAGCATTGATCCTGATACCAACCTCTTATTTAATGACTTAAATGAATCAAACAGTAACTGTAATTACTACACTGCAGAACAATCAAAGGCACTTCTCAGTGCCAACAACAACATAACTATATTTAACTACAATATCAGATCTTTAAGCAAGCATTACGATGACCTCATAGCATTACTAAATTCCTTACATGCCAATATGTCCATCATTACACTAACTGAAACCTGGCTAAAGCCTGATAGTACAGATGTCTATGCCATTCCTGGTTACACAGCCATACACAACTGTAGGCCAGATCAACAAGGGGGTGGCACAGCCATATACTACTCAGACCAACTAGAATGTATCACTAATACTTGCACAAGGGATGAATATGGGGAATATATAATAGCTAAATTCAAATCAAAGTACCTACAAAAACCTCTCACATTGATAAACATCTACAGAGTTCCACAGTCAAACATTAGCCAATTTAGTCAAAATCTAGGAAGTATGATAACTGATACACGCATGAACAAAGATCACTTACTACTCTCAGGTGACTTCAATATAAATCTCCTGCAAGACCAGGACCCACACGTTACTGAATTCACAAACACAATGAGTAACTGTATGTTACTACCAACAGTAACAAAACCTACAAGAGTTACAGAGACTAGTGTTTCCCTACTTGACCACATCTGGACCAACACCATATCCCCTTTAAAATCAGGCATAATTACAGATAATACCACAGACCACTACCCTACTTTCCTCATAACAACTCTTGGTAAACTACCCCAAGACACTACTAAAGTCACCTTCAGACTTCACAATGAGGCAGCCATTAATAACTTCACAACAGCAATAGCAAACATTGATTGGCACACTGAGCTAGAAACCTATACAGATATTGACGAATGTATTAATAATTTTCTAAAAAAAACCCAATACCTCTATAACAAGCACTGCCCTAAAAAAACTAAACAGATGACAGCAAAGAGACTGAACAGTCCCTGGCTAACACCCAGCATTCTCAAATCCATAAATACAAAACACCAATATGAAAAACAGTACAGAATGGGTCACATAACCAGAGACCAAACAAAACGTTACTCGTCAATCCTAACCAGCCTGATAAGAAGGGCAAAAAAATTGTATTATGAGAACAGATTATCCAACTTACGAGGTGATATAAAAAAGACCTGGAAAACCCTATCAGAAATTCTGGGAACAAAAAAGATATCACGAAATAGCGAAATAAAATTAGCAAAAACAGATGAACCCCAACTCCCACCAACAGAAACAGCAAACAGACTCAATGATTTCTTCTCCACTATAGGACAAAACCTTGCCAATAAAATCCCAAGCTCAGATACCCCACCAAATGACTACCTCACCGGCAACTACCCGAACACACTGTTCCTAGCTCCGACTAACCCATACGAAGTCTCCCTTATTATCAACGCACTAAAAAACAAGGCAGGAGATTTAAATACCTTACCACCCCTTATATACAAAAAAGTGTCACAAGTGCTATCACCAATCATTGCAACACTCTTTAACAAATCCATTGAATCCTCCACCTTCCCTACAGTACTCAAAATAGCAAGGGTCACCCCGATCCACAAAGGAGGAGACCAAACAGAGTTGAATAACTATAGGCCAATATCCAACTTACACCCTCTCTCAAAAATCTTCGAAAAATTAATTCATAAACGAATCTACTCCTACCTTATCTCCCAAAACATACTCAACCCCTGCCAATTTGGATTCAGGCCTAATAAAAATACTAATGATGCTATTATACACATGCTAGAACATATATACACTGCAATAGAGAAAAAAGAAGTCCCACTGGGGATCTTCATTGACTTACGTAAAGCTTTTGATACAGTTGACCATGACTTGCTCCACGTAAAATTGTCACACTATGGTATAAGAGGGCACTCCCTCAACTACCTCAAGTCTTACCTCAGCAACAGAAGCCAATATGTGTACGCAAATGGGGCAAACTCTTCTGCACAACCAATTACAGTTGGTGTCCCACAGGGAAGTGTCCTTGGCCCTCTTCTCTTTCTCCTATACATAAATGACCTTCCAAATGCTTCGCAATTACTCAAACCCACACTATTTGCAGATGACACTACATACGTCTTCTCTCACCCGAGCCCAGTCACGCTAGCCAATACTGTAAATACCGAATTACAGAAAATATCTACCTGGATGAGGACTAACAAACTTACACTAAACATTGACAAAACCTACTTCATTCAGTTTGGTAACAGAGCTACAGATGTCCCTCTTAACATAATGATAAATGGATCACCTATCACAAAACTAACAGAGGGAAAATTCTTAGGAATCCACCTTGATAATAGACTCAAATTTCATACACATATACATCAAATTTCTAAGAAAATTTCCAAGACTGTAGGCATACTATCGAAGATACGGTACTATGTTCCACAGTCAGCCCTCCTGGCCCTATATCACTCTCTTATTTACCCCTATCTCACCTATGGAATTTGTGCATGGGGCTCAACAACAATTAACCATCTCAGACCACTAATTACCCAACAAAAGGCTGCAGTTAGAATGATAACAAATTCTCACTACAGGCAGCACACTCCACCAATATTCAATACACTAAACCTACTCACCATACAAAACATCCATACTTATTACTGCACCTATTACATACATAGAACACTTAACTCTGATATTAACCCTCCCCTCAAACATCTCCTTGCCAACCTCAACAGAACACATGACCATAACACAAGGCACAGATCACTCTTTGATGTTCCTCGTGTCCATCTCACACTATGCAAAAACTCAATGCACATAAAAGGCCCTAAAATCTGGAATTCATTACCTGTAAATATAAAAGAAACACAACCTGTTTATAAATTCAAGTCTCTTCTCAAAGATTACTTACTCACCCAAAACCAAATAAATACTGAATAACTGAACATTATAAATTGTATATCTTAAATGTTTCTCACAATTATATCACATAAATGTTAAACCTAAGACCCAATCTAACTTTATTATTTTTTAAATACACTACCTAACAGAATCACTACCTAACTGAATGCAACCATATGACCTGTCTTTGTAATACTCACTTGTGCTTTATAGTTATCTGTTTACATTAATGTTTTATCACTGATTTCATCATTGCTTAGTAGCAGCGCTGTATAGTCCTTGTGGCTTAGCGCTTCTTTTTGATTATAATAATAATAATAATCATTGCTTAGTTAATCTTAAGTTAATTTTAAGCCAGCCCGTAATGCTATGCATAGTATAAGTGGCTTTGGCATACTGCTCTTATCTGTATTTTTTTTGTACCTCTGTATGTGTGCACAAATTGGAAATAAATAAAAAAAATAAATAAATAAATAAATGGATCGAGTCATGGCTCACTAATAGGAAGCAGAGTGTGCATAAATGGGGTTAAATCTGAGTGGAGATCTGCAACAAGTGGCATTCCGCAGTTTTAGGTCCATTGTTGTTTATAATATATATAAATGACCTTGACGAGGGAATTACTAGCGACATAAGCAAATTTGCTCATGACACGAAGATGCGTAGGACAATCGATTCAGACGTTGATGTCTCGGAACTTCAGGAGGATTTAGACAAACTCAATTCGTGGTCAGAAAAGTGGCAGATGCAGTTCAATGTAAATATATGTAAGGTTCTAAAACTCAGAAATGTTCATAACCCTAGCACCTACCAGCTTAATAATGTTGAACTTAGCCACATAGAATGTGGAAAGGACTTGGGGGTTATGGTAAACAGCAACCTTAAACCAAGACAACAGTGCCTAAGCGTGCGTAATAAGGCAAATAGATTGCTGGGATTTATATCAAGAGGTGTAAGCAACAGAAGTCCAGCGATTGTACTTCAGCTTTATACGTCATTAGCAAGGCCTCACCTAGATTATGCAGCTCAATTCTGGTCTCCATTTTACAGAATGGATATAAATTTGTTAAAAAACACTCAGCGACGAATGACAAAATTAATTCATTGCATTAGAAATCTTCCGTATGAAGAGAGATTAAAGTCCCTTAAATTACCTTCACTTGTAAGACGAAGAATGAGGGGAGACATGATCGAAGTGTACAAGTGGAAGATGGGCATTAATAAAGGGGATATTAATAAGGTCTTGAGGATATCTTTCCAAGAGAGAACCCGCAGTAATGGATTCAAATTAGACAAGTTTAGATTTAGAAAGATATAGGAAAGTATTGGTTTGGAAATAGGGTGGTTGATGAGTGGAACAGTCTACCTAGTTGGGTTACTGAGGCTAAAACCTTGGGTAGTTTCAAATTTAGGTTGGATAAATACATGAGTGAGAGGGGTTGGATTTGAGTGGGACTTGCATATGAGTGGATAGAGTTATCAGAGCTTATTTCTTGGGTGGCATTGAAAATTGGGTTTGGCAAATGTTTTGTTAGTGGAATGGATTGTAAAGGATCTGCCTAGCATGGGCCAACAGGTCTGCTGCAGTGTTCCTCCTCTCTTATGTTCTCATGTTAACATAGACAGGACTTGCAGCAATGGCTTTAAATTAGAAAAATTCAGATTCAGGAAAGATATAGGAAAGCACTGGTTTGGGAATAGAGTTGTGGATGTGTGGAACAAACTCCCGAGTACAGACATAGAAGCTAAGAAGTTGTGTAGTCTTAAAGTATGGGCCAGTAGGCCTGTTGCAGTGTTCCTCATTTCTTATGTTCTTATAAATACGCCGGCAGGCCTGCTGCAGTGTGACTCCTGCCACTATATATACGCGTTTTCTGTTTTCTCTGTATTAGGACTGAAGAAGCCACTCGTGGCGAAACATTTCCTTTAACCCTTTCAGGGTTTCGGACGTACTAGTACGGCTTACGCACCAGGGTTTTTGATGTACTAGTACGCATAAATTCTAGCACCCTCAAATCTACTGAGAGAAAGCTTGTAGGCCTACATATGAAAGAATGGGTCTATGTGGTCAGTGTGTGTGGAATAAAAAAAATCCTGCAGCACACAGTGCATAATGAGAAAAAAAAAACTTTGACCGTGTTTTTGGATTAAAACAGCAACTTTGCACTGTATTTTTGTATGGTATTTATTGTTGTATTATAGTTTTCCTGGTCTCATTTTATAGAATGGAAGACATATTACAGAAATTGAGATGATTTTGACTGGTTTTACAATGAGAAGTACCTTGAAACTTAGCTCAAAGTAGCAGAAATGTTCGATTTTTACCAAAGTTCAAAAGTAAACAAATCATGCCAAGCGTCCAATACACATCAACTGGTGAATCTAATATTCTTTCGCAAGTGCGCTGGTATTATTTATACCATTTCTACACTAATGCAGTAGTCTGCATAACAGTAAATGCTCTATTTTTTGTGAGAATAAAAATTCAAAGTGGAAAGCAAAAGAATGTAAGAAGGGCCTGGGGACGTGACTAATGATCAGAGGACATGTTATTTTAATGCCAGGAATGTCTGTCTTGTTTATTCTGGACCTATTTGGAAATTGGCATCTTTTGAAATTTGTGTGAAATTGGCAAAATTGCTAAATTCTGACCACTGTATCAGATACGTAGTTGAAATCGGTAAATGGGTGGTTTCTTGTACTCATTCGATAGACAAAATGGAGTTCTAGCGAAATAGTTGTGATTTCTGTTGACTAGCACACTGGAATTAGCCGAAAATAGGGCTCAAAGTGGGCAAAATCGCAGATGCATAAACATCGTCGAGACCGCTAACTTAGTGAGAGCATAATTCCGTAAGTTTTCCATCAAATTTCATACTTTTGGTGTCATTATGATTGAGAAAAGATTCTCTAGCCTTTCATAAGAAATTTTTTTTTTTTTTTTTAAATTTGGGTGACCCTGAGAACAAGTCTGGGAGAGGGCCTGGGGACCCTGAAAGGGTTAATAAATGTTCTGAACTGTACATAAGTGTCTTTTTCCACAGCATGTATTGTGTTAAGAAAGCTGTCATACAGATAGCTCTCTTCGTTACCCCAGTCCACAGATGATAAGTGTTCTCTAAGCCCATTTAATCTGCTAAGCAAATATCTGGGACTATTACTGAATTATCCCTACTGTTATACTTCCATTCAATGCTAAAGGTAACTGATTTGTGATCGCTTGTGCCGAGTTCCTCTGTAATTTCTAAATTATTAACAAGGGTTTCCTTGTTTGTCAGAACTACCCAAGGTTTTAGCCTCAATAACCCACCTAGGCAGATCTAAACTTGTCTAGTTTGAATCCATTACTGCGGATTCTCTCTTGGAGAGATATTCTCAAGACCCTATTTATATCCCCTTTATTAATACCCATCTTCCACTTATACACTTCGATCATGTCTTCCCTCATTCTTCGTCTAACAAGTGAATGTCTCATTGTTTTCTGTGTAGGTAAATGTACATTTCACATAAAAAATTATTTATTTTTTATACTTTTGGGTGTCTGGAATGGATTAATTGGATTAACATTATTTCTTGTGGGGAAAATGAATTTGGAAGTCGTCAGATTCGGGTTTAGCCACTGTATCAAGAATGGATTAATTACGATAACCAGGGATTAGACTTATTGATAAGTGATGAGATGGGAGGGGAGAGGATGGAGATATAATATTGTTTGGAAGGGGAATCCCCTTCCATAAAGACTTCAGGTACCAAGTCTTTTTCTGGGGTTACTTCCCTTCTTTGTTTTTTAATGCCACTAGGACCAGCTTGAGTGTCTCTGGACCCCTGTTGCTCAAAAAGTGCTCCAGAGAGGTCTGTTTCTGGCATTTCTTTGAAACTTCCCTAAAATGGGGCACAACAGCTTTGTCAGGGTGATGTTCATCCATAAATGTTTGTGATGAAATTGAGACACGTGCAACATCTGGGTATCTTTATTGTAGACGTTTCGCCATCCAGTGGCTTTATCAATACAAATTCCAGGACATAACTTGAAGACAGGAGAACTATGTACAGAAGATGAAGTAATCAGTCCCTCAACCTAGCAGTAGGTGCAAAGAGCACCGTAGTCGTGGAGATTCTGAAGCAGAAACAAGGCGCCTGACGCTTATATAATATAATAGCGTCAGGTGGAAATGGGACGGGTAGCAGACGAAGGCAT